>NC_140017.1:38434654-38553534 GCF_964263955.1 Coregonus lavaretus | reverse complement strand
CCTGTAGAGGAGGGAGGTAGAGGTCATTAGGAACAGCACCTCTGTTCTCTGTGGAGGAGGGAGGTGGAGGTCATTAGGAACAGCACCTCTGTTCCCTGTGGAGGAGGGAGGTGGAGGTCATTAGGAACAGCACCTCTGTTCCCTGTAGAGGAGGGAGGGGGGAGGTCATTAGGAACAGCACTTCTGTTCCCTGTAGAGGAGGGAGGGGGGTTGAGCTTCTCTCCCTACCCTGGGATGTTCCAGAGGGACAACATACTCTGTTTTTCTGACATTTGGCTTTCCTCCGACATCCAGACGGATTATATACAACCAGCAGGTTTTTCGAGCGGATAGGAAGCGGGCTCTCTCTGGCAAGAGCAAAGGTAGTGGGCTCTGCTTCATGACTAACAGCAAGTGGTGCGACGGAGGAAACGTACAGGAACCAGAGAGCTTCTGCTCCCCGACTTGGAATACTTGGTCATCAAATGTCGCCATTTTTTTCCTTCCGAGAGAGTTCTCAGGGATTATCGCCATGGCTGTGTGCGTCCCGCCTTAAATCGCCACCAAAAAGGCTCTCAAGGATCCTCACAAGGGTGCGTCCTCAGTCCCCTCCTGTATTTCCTGTATTATTTGTATTTTATTAAGATCCCCACTGTTGCAAAAGTAGCAGCTACTCTTCCTGGGGTCCACACAAAACATGAAACATGACATAATACAGAACATTAATAGACAAGAACAGCTCAAGGACAGAACTACATCAATGTTTTTTAAAGGCACACGTGGCCTACATGTTAATGCAAACACAAAATATCTAGGTCAAATAGGGGAGAGGCGTTGTGCCGTGAGGTGTTGCTTTTTCTGTTTTTTGAAACCAGGTTTGCTGTTCGTTTGAGCAATATGAGATGGAATGGAGTTCCATGCAATAATGTCTCTATATACCCACGACTGCGTGGCCTCACACAGTTCAAACTCCATCATCATGTCCGCTGTCAACACAACAGTAGTAGGCCTGATTACCAACATGACGAGACACTCTACAGAGAGGAGGGAGGCACTCTGACGGTGTGGTGCCAGGTAAACAACCTCTCCCTCAACTTTAGCAAAACAAAGGAGCTGTGTCACGATCGTCTAAGGAAGCGGACCAAGGCGCAGCGTGTGAAACAAACATGACTTTATTTAATTAAACTATCAAACAAAACACGACTCGTGAAGTCCACGGTTAACAATACCGACACGGAACAAAAACCCACAACACCCAAGGGAAAACATACAGTTTAAATATGGCTCCCAATCAGAGACAACCCACAACAGCTGACACTCGTTGCCTCTGATTGGGAGCCACTCTGGCCAACATAGACATAGAACAACTTAGAATACCCAACATAGAAAATGAACACATAGAATGAACACACCCTGGCTCAACATATAGAGTCCCAGAGCCAGGGTGTGACAGTACCCCCCCCTAAAGGCGCGGACTGCGACCGCGCCTCAATAAGAGCTAAACAGGGGAGGGCTGGGTGGGCATACCTCCTCGGCGGCGGTTCTGGCTCCGGCCTTGCCCACCACCCTTCCATAATTCCCCCGTAGCGCCCCTGGTCCGGTCTGACCCCGCTGGCTGGATCTGGACTGGACATTGACGGAGCGGATTGCTTACGCTCCGTTGTGGAGCAGCTGACCGGTCTTACCAGGCTGACGACTCGCACCCCGGGCTTGGTGCGAGTAGCAGGAACGGGCTGAACCAGGCTGACGACTCGCACCCCTGGCTTGGTGCGAGTGGCAGGAACGGGCTGGACCAGGCTGACGACGCACACCGTAGGCTTGGTGCGTGGAGCAGGGACAGGCCGGGCTGGGCTGGCGATGCACACCGTAGGCTTGGTGCGTGGAGCAGGGACAGGCCGGGCTGGGCTGTCGACGCACACCGTAGGCTTGGTGCGTGGAGCTGGGACAGGCCGGACAGGGCTGGCGACGCACACCGTAGGCTTGGTGCGTGGAGCAGGGACAGGCCGGGCTGGGCTGGCGACGCACACCGTAGGCTTGGTGCGTGGAGCAGGGACAGGCCGGGCTGGGCTGTCGACGCACACCGTAGGCTTGGTGCGTGGAGCAGGGACAGGCCGGACAGGGCTGTCGACGCACACCGTAGGCTTGGTGCGTGGAGCAGGGACAGGCCGGACAGGGCTGGCGACGCACACCGTAGGCTTGGTGCGTGGAGCAGGAACAGGCCGGGCTGGGCTGACGACGCACACCGTAGGCTTGGTGCGTGGAGCAGGGACAGGCCGGACAGGTCTGGCGACGCACACCGTAGGCTTGGTGCGTGGAGCAGGAACAGGCCGGGCAGGGCTGGCGACGCACACCGTAGGCTTGGTGCGTGGAGCAGGAACAGGCCGGGCTGGGCTGGCGACGCACACCGTAGGTTTAGTGCGTGGAGCAGGGACAGGCCGGGCTGGGCTGTCGACGCACACCGTAGGCTTGGTGCGTGGAGCAGGGACAGGCCGGACTGGGCTGGCGACGCACACCGTAGGCTTGGTGCGTGGGGCAGGAACAGGCCGGACCGTACTGGGAACACACACCACTGGCCTTAAACGGGGATCAGGAACGGGCCGGACCGGACTGGCAATACACCTCAGTACCTCTCACCGTGCCTCTACAACTTCCTTCCCTCCTCTCGCCAATGGCTCCCGTAACCCGGTGGCCTTCTCTCCTCGTCTCCCATTTCGCCCTGTGGCAGCCTCCTGCTGCCCAGTCGCCCATGCCGTGTGCCCCCCCCTAAAAAATTATTGGGGGTGCCTCTCGTCCTTCCGACGATGGCACTGCTGACGCCGCTGCTCCTCTCTCGCCAGGGCCTTAATCCTACCCCAAGGTCCCTTGCCCCCGAGCATGTCTTCCCAGGACCACGATTTGCCCACCTGGGCCATCGCCAGCCTCTCCATCTCCTTTCCTGGCGCTTCCTCCCATGTCCAGTCTGCCTGCTCCTGGACACGCTGCTTGGTCCTTTTACGGTGGGTTTTTCTGTCACGATCGTCGTAGGAGTGAGTAGACCAAGGCGCAGCGTGTGAAACAAACATGACTTTATTTAATTAAAGTATCAAACAAAACACGACTCGTGAAGTCCACGGTTAACAATACCGACACGGAACAAAAACCCACAACACCCAAGGGAAAACATACAGTTTAAATATGGCTCCCAATCAGAGACAACCCACAACAGCTGACACTCGTTGCCTCTGATTGGGAGCCACTCTGGCCAACATAGACATAGAACAACTTAGAATACCCAACATAGAAAATGAACACATAGAATGAACACACCCTGGCTCAACATATAGAGTCCCAGAGCCAGGGTGTGACAAGCTGATTGTGGACTTCAGGAGGAACCAGGCTGGACACGCCCCCATCCTCCTCAATGGGGCCGCGGTGGAGATGGTCTCAGAGAAGCTGAAATGGTCTAACCACATGAACGCTGTGGTGAAGAAGGCACGACAGCGACTCTTCAACCTCAGGATGCTGAAGAAAACTGGCCTGTACCCGAGGGCCCTCACAGTGTTCTACAGGAACACCATCGAGAGCATGCTGTCGGGCTGCATCACAGCATGGTACGGCAACTCCACCACCAGGCTCTTCAGAGGGTGATACGTGCAGCCGAACGCACCATTGGGTGGACACCGCCTGCCCTACAGGACAGCTACAACACCAGGTGTCACAGGAAGGTCACTTGGTCCCCCCCCCCCCCTCAATGGACCTGCTGCTCCCCCTATAGTCCCCCCCCCCCCAAAAAGTCTCTGCCTCCAGCCCAATGGACATTTTTTTATTCATCACTGCTACAGTTCTGATGTCTATCGTGCTATTTATATTTCTATTGTTGTTGTTTTTTATGACCATTTTAATTATTTATTTCCCTTAGTCCTGTATGTTGGAGCCTATAGATGTTCACTGTACCCTGCAGTCACACCTCAACCCTGTACATGTGACTACTAAACACTGTACCCTGCAGTCACACCTCAACCCTGTACATGTGACTACTAAACACTGTACCCTGCAGTCACACCTCAACCCTGTACATGCGACTACTAAACACTGTACCCTGCGATCACACCTCAACCCTGTACATGTGACTATTAAACACTGTACCCTGCAGTCACACCTCAACCCTGTACATGTGACTACTAAACACTGTACCCTGCGATCACACCTCAACCCTGTACATGTGACTATTAAACACTGCACCCTGCAGTCACACCTCAACCCTGTACATGTGACTACTAAACACTGTACCCTGCGATCACACCTCAACCCTGTACATGTGACTATTAAACACTGTACCCTGCAGTCACACCTTAACCCTGTACATGTGACTATTAAACACTGCACCCTGCAGTCACACCTCAACCCTGTACATGTGACTATTAAACACTGTACCCTGCAGTCACACCTCAACCCTGTACACGTGACTACTAAACACTCTGAATCTCTGAATCTCAATCTCTGAATCACTGACTAGACAGTTTGCACAGCGTTCCCCTTTCTCTAGCGGGCTGGATTGCTCCTCTTGGAAAAATGGGTCAAAACAATCTGTTCTAAGGCATTACAAATGGAAAATATTTCACAGTAAATTGCAGCAATTAAGGGTAACTTTTAATTATACACATTTAAAATGGGTAGAACAACTTCCCAGCTCCCGTTGACTTAAGTTTGACTTCAACTCTAATGCCTTCACTACAGCTGAAATATTATGAGAATATCACAACAGTCAACAAACAAGAACTGATCAGAGACCACCCGTCGGTCCCCTCCTGGTCAGTGGGGGGGGGGGGGAGAATCTTTGTAAAATGGTCATACCATGGATCATTTAGCTATTTGATTTAGAATTTTAGGACCCCTTTTGCTATAAAATAATTTATAAAATAATATTTCATAAAATATTGAATTTGGCCTTTACTACTAAAGCCCATAGAAACGCTTTGAACAACACATTCATAAAAGGCAAAAAAGACAGTCAAAAAATTAATCATAAGAAACAAGGTGTTGAAGTGTCTGTCCTATATCTAGGAGATAAAAGAAAGCTCAGGAAATATATATATATATATATATTTTACACGTTTAACCCCTTTTTTTTTCATAGGTACCAAACTACCTTCATACTGTACTTCCATAAAAAAATGTAAACCGGTACCGGTTACCTTCAGACAAGTCCAGTGACGCTTGTGGGGGTCGTAGAGCAAAACGGAGACCACCACGGTGTTTGTGAGAGTCTCATCCACTTTCCATAGGGTGGTCATAATATGTAGATGTAGATCAAACCGTTCGGACGTTACAGACTTTTTCGTGAGAAGACCGATTTTCTGGGATGTCTCATGGTCTAGCTCTGTCACCATTCACCGCATATGCGGAAGTGCGACATCGGCGGATGAGGTCGATTGAGACGCATCCAATGCAAAAAAACAGATATCTCTAGTCTCTAGCTTAAATTGACAGATTTTGATAGGGGTTATTTATTATTACATTTAGCAGACGCTCTTATCCAGAGCGACTTACAGTTAGTGAATACATTTTTTTTTTTTTTTATACTGGCCCCCGTGGGAATCAAACCCACAACCCTGGCGTTGCAAACGCCATGCTCTATCAACTGAGCTACATCCCTGCCGGCCATTCCCTCCTATACCCTGGACCAATTGTGCGCCGCCCATGAGTCTCCCGGTCGCGGCCGGCTGCGACAGAGCCTGGATTCGAACCAGGATCTCTAGTGGCACAGTTAGCACTGTGATGCAGTGCCTTAGACCACTGCGCCACTCAGGAGTACATTATTACTCCTATTATGTTACTTAGATTGACGGTACCCGGTGCGTTAATCGACTCTAGGGGGCTAATTCACAATGATTGTCGTTCTCTTAAAGGGATACTTCGGGAATTTGGCAACGAGGCCCTTTATCTAGTTCCCCAGAGTCAGATGAACTCGTGGATATCATTTTTATGTCTCTGTGTCCAGTATGAAGGAAGTTAAAGAATGTTTTGCTTGCCAATGCTAACTAGCGTTAGCGCAACGGCTGGAAGTCTATGGTATCTACTAGCATGCTTAATGGACATTCATAGAGGACCTCACTGGTTGGTGCTGAAGTGAGGAGGTTAAAAAATTGATATCTATAGAGTATTTTCCGTAGACAGGAGCCATTCTGGAGCAGTGAGATATGTCAGTAACTGGGATGGGGCAATAGGGAATTCTCTTCTATAACCTTTGGAATGTGAGCCACTGCTCTGTGCTCAGGAGAAACTTCTTGCATGTGTGTGCGAGAGGACAATCAAACACAGTTAACTGGTCTAGCAAGATGGCGTCTGCAACAAAATATCCCATGTCTTATGTGGTACCACATTGTTGAAGCCCATTCATCATTCATTCAACCAAATGTCCTCATATGATGTTGGTAAGTAGCCTTGCATGAGCTTTGGGACAGCTCATAGGAGCAAGAGCCTATCTCCTGTTTCTGTAGCATGAGGCAGCTTGATGTTCAAGTACACCGCCCTGGACAGGACGCTAGTCTATAGCAGGGCCTTACCACCCAATCTAATCTCCTTGATGCTGAGTGTCAAGCAGAAACGCATCAGCGTCCCATTTTTTTTTTACAGTCTTTGATATGACTCGGCCAGGGATTGCACCCACAACCTTCCTGTCTCAGGGAGGACACTCTAACCAAAAGGCCACTGAGTTGGAGTGTTTGTGTATTTTTTCAGTTGGGGGTTTTGGGGTTCCTGTTGAGGGGATTGCAGAGTTTACCTTCCACCGTGGATAATTAAGAGGGAACCTAAACGTGATTTTTCACGCAGTAATATAGTAGAGGTAGTAATATAATAGAGGTAGTAATATGTAGTAGAGGTAGTAATATAGTAGAGGTAGTAATATAGTAGAAGTAGTAATATAGTAGAGGTAGTAATATAGTAGAGGTAGTAATATAGTAGAGGTAGTAATATATAGTAGAGGTAGTAATATATAGTAGAGGTAGTAATATATAGTAGAGGTAGTAATATAGTAGAGGTAGTAATAGTAGAGGTAGTAATATAGTAGAGGCAGTAATATAGTAGAGGTAGTAATATAGTAGAGGTAGTAATATAGTAGAGGTAGTAATATAGTAGAGGTAGTAATATATAGTAGAGGTAGTAATATATAGTAGAGGTAGTAATATATAGTAGAGGTAGTAATATAGTAGAGGTAGTAATATAGTAGAGGTAGTAATATAGTAGAGGTAGTAATATATAGTAGAGGTAGTAATATAGTAGAGGTAGTAATATAGTAGAGGTAGTAATACAGTAGCGGTAGTAATATACTAGAGGTAGTAATATAGTAGAGGTAGTAATATAGTAGAGGTAGTAATATAGTAGAGGTAGTAATATAGTAGAGTAATATAGTAGAGGTAGTAATATAGTAGAGGTAGTAATATAGTAGAGTTAGTAATATATAGTAGAGGTAGTAATATAGTAGAGGTAGTAATATAATAGAGGTAGTAATATAGTACAGGTAGTAATATAGTAGAGTAATATAGTAGAGGTAGTAATATAGTAGAGGTAGTAATATAGTAGAGGTATTAATATATAGTAGAGGTAGTAATATAGTAGAGGTAGTAATATAGTAGAGGTAGTAATATAGTAGAGGTAGTAATATAGTAGAGGTAGTAACATAGTAGAGGTAGTAATATAGTAGAGGTAGTAATATAGTAGAGGTAGTAATATAGTAGACGTAGTAATATAGTAGAGGTAGTATTATAGTAGAGGTAGTAATATAGTAGATGTAGTAATATAGTAGAGGTAGTAATATAGTAGAGGTAGTAATATAGTAGAGGTAGTAATATAGTAGAGGTAGTAATATAGTAGAGGTAGTAATATAGTAGACGTAGTAATATATTAGAGGTAGTAATATAGTAGAGGTAGTAATATAGTAGAGGTAGTAATATAGTAGAGGTAGTAATATATAGTAGTGGTAGTAATATAGTAGAGGTAGTAATATAGTAGAGGTAGTAATATAGTAGAGGTAGTAATATAGTAGAGGTAGTAATATAGTAGAGGTAGTAATATAGTAGAGTAATATAGTAGAGGTAGTAATATAGTAGAGGTAGTAATATAGTAGAGGTAGTAATATAGTAGA
This sequence comes from Coregonus lavaretus, assembly GCF_964263955.1. Taxonomy (NCBI): domain Eukaryota; kingdom Metazoa; phylum Chordata; class Actinopteri; order Salmoniformes; family Salmonidae; genus Coregonus; species Coregonus lavaretus. The sequence continues at coordinate 38,545,430 of NC_140017.1, read as the reverse complement.
GGTAGTAATATAGTAGAGGTAGTAATATAGTAGAGGTAGTATTATAGTAGAGGTAGTAATATAGTAGACGTAGTAATATAGTAGAGGTAGTAATATAGTAGAGGTAGTAATATAGTAGAGGTAGTAATATAGTAGAGGTAGTATTATAGTAGAGGTAGTAATATAGTAGAGGTAGTAATATAGTAGAGGTAGTATTATAGTAGAGGTAGTAATATATTAGAGGTAGTAATATAGTAGATGTAGTAATATAGTAGAGGTAGTAATATAGTAGAGGTAGTAATATAGTAGAGGTAGTAATATAGTAGACGTAGTAATATATTAGAGGTAGTAATATAGTAGAGGTAGTAATATAGTAGAGGTAGTAATATAGTAGAGGTAGTAATATAGTAGAGGTAGTAATATAGTAGAGGTAGTAATATAGTAGAGGTAGTAATATAGTAGAGGTAGTAATATAGTAGACGTAGTAATATATTAGAGGTAGTAATATAGTAGAGGTAGTAATATAGTAGGGGTATTAATATAGTAGAGGTAGTAATATAGTAGAGGTAGTAATATAGTAGAGGTAGTAATATAGTAGACGTAGTAATATATTAGAGGTAGTAATATAGTAGAGGTAGTAATATAGTAGAGGTAGTAATATAGTAGAGGTAGTAATATAGTAGAGGTAGTAATATAGTAGAGGTAGTAATATAGTAGAGGTAGTAATATAGTAGAGGTAGTAATATAGTAGAGGTAGTAATATAGTAGAGGTAGTAATATAGTAGAGGTAGTAATATAGTAGAGGTAGTAATATAGTAGACGTAGTAATATATTAGAGGTAGTAATATAGTAGAGGTAGTAATATAGTAGGGGTATTAATATAGTAGAGGTAGTAATATAGTAGAGGTAGTAATATAGTAGAGGTAGTAATATATAGTAGAGGTAGTAATATAGTAGAGGTAGTAATATAGTAGAGGTAGTAATATAGTAGAGGTAGTAATATAGTAGAGTAATATAGTAGAGGTAGTAATATAGTAGAGGTAGTAATATAGTAGAGGTAGTAATATAGTAGAGGTAGTAATATAGTAGAGGTAGTATTATAGTAGAGGTAGTAATATAGTAGACGTAGTAATATAGTAGAGGTAGTAATATAGTAGAGGTAGTAATATAGTAGAGGTAGTAATATAGTAGAGGTAGTATTATAGTAGAGGTAGTAATATAGTAGACGTAGTAATATAGTAGAGGTAGTAATATAGTAGAGGTAGTAATATAGTAGAGGTAGTATTATAGTAGAGGTAGTAATATATTAGAGGTAGTATTATAGTAGAGGTAGTAATATAGTAGAGGTAGTAATATAGTAGAGGTAGTAATATAGTAGAGGTAGTATTATAGTAGAGGTAGTAATATATTAGAGGTAGTATTATAGTAGAGGTAGTAATATATTAGAGGTAGTATTATAGTAGAGGTAGTAATATATTAGAGGTAGTATTATAGTAGAGGTAGTAATATAGTAGAGGTAGTAATATAGTAGAGGTAGTAATATAGTAGAGGTAGTATTATAGTAGAGGTAGTAATATATTAGAGGTAGTATTATAGTAGAGGTAGTAATATATAGTAGAGGTAGTAATATAGTAGAGGTAGTAATATAGTAGAGGTAGTAATATAGTAGAGGTAGTAATATAGTAGGGGTATTAATATAGTAGGGGTATTAATATAGTAGAGGTAGTAATATAGTAGAGGTAGTAATATAGTAGAGGTAGTAATATAGTAGACGTAGTAATATAGTAGAGGTAGTAATATAGTAGAGGTAGTAATATAGTAGAGGTAGTATTATAGTAGAGGTAGTAATATATTAGAGGTAGTATTATAGTAGAGGTAGTAATATAGTAGAGGTAGTAATATAGTAGAGGTAGTAATATAGTAGAGGTAGTATTATAGTAGAGGTAGTAATATATTAGAGGTAGTATTATAGTAGAGGTAGTAATATATTAGAGGTAGTATTATAGTAGAGGTAGTAATATAGTAGAGGTAGTAATATAGTAGAGGTAGTAATATAGTAGAGGTAGTATTATAGTAGAGGTAGTAATATATTAGAGGTAGTATTATAGTAGAGGTAGTAATATATAGTAGAGGTAGTAATATAGTAGAGGTAGTAATATAGTAGAGGTAGTAATATAGTAGGGGTATTAATATAGTAGGGGTATTAATATAGTAGAGGTAGTAATATAGTAGAGGTAGTAATATAGTAGAGGTAGTAATATAGTAGAGGTAGTAATATAGTAGAGGTAGTAATATAGTAGAGGTAGTAATATAGTAGAGGTAGTAATATAGTAGAGGTAGTAATATAGTAGAGGTAGTAATATAGTAGAGGTAGTAATATAGTAGACGTAGTAATATATTAGAGGTAGTAATATAGTAGAGGTAGTAATATAGTAGGGGTATTAATATAGTAGAGGTAGTAATATAGTAGAGGTAGTAATATAGTAGAGGTAGTAATATATAGTAGAGGTAGTAATATAGTAAAGGTAGTAATATAGTAGAGGTAGTAATATAGTAGAGGTAGTAATATAGTAGAGTAATATAGTAGAGGTAGTAATATAGTAGAGGTAGTAATATAGTAGAGGTAGTAATATAGTAGAGGTAGTAATATAGTAGAGGTAGTATTATAGTAGAGGTAGTAATATAGTAGACGTAGTAATATAGTAGAGGTAGTAATATAGTAGAGGTAGTAATATAGTAGAGGTAGTAATATAGTAGAGGTAGTATTATAGTAGAGGTAGTAATATAGTAGACGTAGTAATATAGTAGAGGTAGTAATATAGTAGAGGTAGTAATATAGTAGAGGTAGTATTATAGTAGAGGTAGTAATATATTAGAGGTAGTAATATAGTAGAGGTAGTATTATAGTAGTGGTAGTAATATATTAGAGGTAGTAATATAGTAGACGTAGTAATATAGTAGAGGTAGTAATATAGTAGAGGTAGTAATATAGTAGAGGTAGTAATATAGTAGAGGTAGTAATATAGTAGAGGTAGTAATATAGTAGACGTAGACCTCTTCAGTCTCCTGAGGGGAAGAGGTGTTGTTGTGCCTTCTTCACAACTGTGCTGGTGTGAGAGGACCATGTTGAGTCCTCAGTGATGTGAACGCAGAGTAACTTGAAGCTCTTGACCCTCTGGACTGGACATCGTACCTCAACTCATCCATCGTACTTCAACTCATCCATCGTACCTCAACTCATCCATCATACCTTAACTAATCCATCATACCTTAACTCATCCCACAGCACAGTCTCACAATCCCCCAGATGTCATCTAGTTTGGGGTAAGATTAATCACCCAGAAGTCATCTGGTTTGGGGTAAAATTTAATCCCCCAGATGTTATCTAGTTTGGGGTAAGATTATCACCCAGAAGTCATCTGGTTTGGGGCATTCCTCTGCCCAAGCGTAGCTGAAACATGCCAGATCTTACAATGCCTGGATAGGTATTTTACATATCAGCTAACTACATCATATGTTATAGCAAGGTGTCAGTCTATTACAGTGTCTGAGCAGGTGAACTCGACCTGTAGCTCTGTCTGACAATACAGGTCTGTGTGTGGTGATGCCAGGTATAGGGTTAGGGTTGTGGGGATGCCAGGGTTAGGGTTAGGGTTAGGGTTGTGGGGATGCCAGGGATAGGGTTGGGGTTGTGGGGATGCCAGGATTAGGGTTAGGGTTAGGTTTAGGGTTGTGGGGATGCCAGGGTTAGGGTTGGGGTTGTGGGGATGCCAGGGTTAGGGTTAGGGTTAGGTTTAGGGTTGTGGGGATGCCAGGGTTAGGGTTAGGGTTAGGTTTAGGGTTGTGGGGATGCCAGGGTTAGGGTTAGGGTTAGGTTTAGGGTTGTGGGGATGCCAGGGTTAGGGTTAGGGTTAGGTTTAGGGTTGTGGGGATGCCAGGGTTAGGGTTAGGGTTAGGTTTAGGGTTGTGGGGATGCCAGGGTTAGGGTTAGGGTTAGGTTTAGGGTTGTGGGGATGCCAGGGAGGTGACCAGTGGACAAAGAGAAAGAACTGAAAGGAAAGTGTGAAAGCCTGAAAGAGGAGGAGAAGTAACAGAGCGGGTAGAGGAGGGATACCGGGAAAGGGTTAGACAGGGTTAGGGTTAGGGAAAGGGTTAGACAGGGTTAGGGTTAGACAGGGTTAGGGTTAGATAGGGTTAGGGTTAGGGAAAGGGTTAGACAGGGTTAGACAGGGTTAGACAGGGTTAGGGTTAGGGTTAGGGTTAGGGAAAGGGTTAGACAGGGTTAGGGTTAGGGTTAGGGTTAGGGAAAGGGTTAGACAGGGTTAGGGTTAGGGAAAGGGTTAGACAGGGTTAGGGTTAGGGAAAGGGTTAGACAGGGTTAGGGTTAGGGTTAGGGTTAGGGAAAGGGTTAGACAGGGTTAGGGTTAGGGTTAGACAGGGTTAGGGTTAGGGAAAGGGTTAGACAGGGTTAGGGTTAGGGAAAGGGTTAGACAGGGTTAGGGTTAGGGAAAGGGTTAGACAGGGTTAGGGTTAGGGAAAGGGTTAGACATATTTCTGGTCTGCGGCTGGAATTCCTGGCCACATGATATACAAAAACTCTTTAGAAAACTTGAATGTTCCGAAAACTCAGGCTGAACATGGTAAATTGGAGTCCAGCAGAGGCCAATCAGGTGTGCTGCCTAAAGTCACTGTTGATAATAATGACTCTGCCGCTACCATGGATATGGAGGAAACGTGTTATTTCTCTAAAGCTATAAAGTTCTCAACTAACTCAATAAGGGAAAACTGTGGTCCAGTAGGGGCCTTTAGGTGAGAACCCCCCCCCCCCCCCCCCCCCCCCCCCGCCTCCCCCACACACACGCACACCCTCTCACATACACACGTGTATACACACACACACACACACACACTTGTTCATGGATCAGTGTCCCTCTCTGTATCTGCCCGTGAGGTCGGAATTTCACGTCAGAATTCCAGAATCCTCACCTCCATCTTCCAGAAACAAGGGAGAGATGAATCTTCACGCTTCCCATCCAGGGCTGCTTCTCCCTGGGTTGGGGATCCCCTGCTCAGTACCACTCCCTTCCAAGGTGGAGTGTGACCCCTAAAATCATTCACTGGAGTAATGTGGTTGGGTCAAAGTATTCCATGCTCTTGCAATGAGTAGCATTGTTTCATCAGAAAAATATTTGCAGGTGCTCAGAGCCAAAGAGGACCATTAGAGGTACATATAAATAGTCAACCTCATGGGTTCTAATGGTGGCATTTCTCAGAAGAACAAACCCAGCGGTATGTGTTATAATTGGGTCATATCTCTGGGAAGCTGGCCCTGGGGGACAGGAAGTACTTTAATGGGGGTTCTTTGTCCTGATTGGGCCCATATGTGGGGTTGATCCTCTGAGCATAACCAGGTGGGTCGCCTTCTGCACCTTTACCGCCCCAGTCTCTCTCTAGACACTACCGTTGTACTCCCCCAGTCAGCCCCCAGACACTACCCTTTACCACCCCAGTCAGTTCCCAGACATTACCCTTCACTAACCCAGTCAGTCCCCAGACAATTATCCTTTACCGCCCCAGTCAGTCCCCAGACACTACCCTTTACTGCTCCAGTCAGTCCCCAGACACTACCCTTTACTGCCCCAGCCGGTCCCCAGACACTACCCTTTACTGCCCCAGCCAGTCCCCAGACACTACCCTTTACTGCTCCAGTCAGTCCCCAGACACTACCCTTTACTGCCCCAGCCGGTCCCCAGACACTACCCTTTACTGCCCCAGCCGGTCCCCAGACACTACCCTTTACTGCCCCAGCCGGTCCCCAGACACTACCCTTTACTGCTCCAGCCAGTCCCCAGACACTACCCTTTACTGCTCCAGTCAGTCCCCAGACACTACCCTTTACTGCCCCAGCCAGTCCCCAGACACTACCCTTTACTGCCCCAGCCAGTCCCCAGACACTACCCTTTACTGCCCCAGTTAGTCCCCAGACACTACCCTTTACCACCCCAGCCAGTCCCCAGACACTACCCTTTACTGCTCCAGTCAGTCCCCAGACACTACCCTTTACTGCCCCAGCCAGTCCCCAGACACTACCCTTTACTGCTCCAGCCAGTCCCCAGACACTACCCTTTACTGCCCCAGCCAGTCCCCAGACACTACCCTTTACTGCCCCAGCCAGTCCCCAGACACTACCCTTTACTGCTCCAGCCAGTCCCCAGACACTACCCTTTACTGCCCCAGCCAGTCCCCAGACACTACCCTTCACTAACCCAGTCAGTCCCCAGACAATTATCCTTTACTGCCCCAGTCAGTCCCCAGACACTACCCTTTACCACCCCAGTCAGCCCCCAGACACTACCCTTTACCACCCCAGTCAGTTCCCAGACATTACCCTTCACTAACCCAGTCAGTCCCCAGACAATTATCCTTTACTGCCCCAGTCAGTCCCCAGACACTACCCTTTACTGCTCCAGCCAGTCCCCAGACACTACCCTTTACCACCCCAGCCAGTCCCCAGACACTACCCTTTACACCCCAGCCAGTCCCCAGACACTACCCTTTACTGCCCCAGCCAGTCCCCAGACAATTATCCTTTACTGCCCCAGCCAGTCCCCAGACACTACCCTTTACCACCCCAGCCAGTCCCCAGACACTACCCTTTACTGCTCCAGCCAGTCCCCAGACACTACCCTTTACCGCCCCAGCCAGTCCCCAGACACTACCCTTTACTGCCCCAGCCAGTCCCCAGACACTACCCTTTACTGCCCCAGCCGGTCCCCAGACACTACCCTTTACTGCCCCAGCCGGTCCCCAGACACTACCCTTTACTGCCCCAGCCGGTCCCCAGACACTACCCTTTACTGCCCCAGCCAGTCCCCAGACACTACCCTTTACTGCCCCAGCCAGTCCCCAGACACTACCCTTTACTGCCCCAGTCAGTCCCCAGACACTACCCTTTACCGCCCCAGTCAGTCCCCAGCGGGGGTTTTCTTGAGGGCTTGAACGCAACCCGCGACACGGTTAGCCATTGTGGCTGGGACCGCGGATTGTCCCGGGTTCGTGGCTGTCTAGATCCCTGCTGTCTGTTGTTTTCAATCTTCCCTGTGACCTGTCCTGTCTGGAACTACGAGGAGTAACAGCGTGACCTACGTTGCTAACTACCATGACAAAGACCAAAGCCGGCGGGAGTACCGTTGAGGACAGTGGTGTCTCTCTATCACTCGTGAAATATATTTTAAACGAACAAAAATATTTCTACAAGCAGTTGTTACAACAACAAGAAAATAGCTTCAAGTGTTTTGTTCAAATACTGGTGGATTCAACTAATAAAAGAATGGACGACCTGACCAGAGAGGTCCAGGACCTGAAGAACAGTTTGCAGTTCTCCCAGGGTCAGCTTGATGAGTTGAAACAGGAGACCGGCAAGATGACAGCAATATGTAAGTCATTGAGAGAGGACATCATTTCTGTGTGTGAATCCATGACAACAATGATGGATAAATCAGACCATCTCAAGGGACAATCAAGCTGGAACAACATGGTTGTGGACGGAATTGCAGAATCTCCACATGAGACCTGGACGGAATCTGAGGACAAAGTGAGGGAAACGATCTCGGAGAAACTGAAGATGGACCACAGGAAGATTGAGGTGGAGCGCGCCCACAGGACTGGAAAACTCTCCACCGGCCCAGGTGACAGGCCCAGGCCGATAGTGGTCAGGTTCCTGAGGTTGAAGGACAAGGTAGAGGTTCTGGAAAGAGCCAAGAACTTGAGAGGAACGAAGATATTCCTCAACGAGGACTATCCTGAAGCTGTGCGGCAGAAGAGAAAATAACTTATCCCAGCCATGAAAGCTGCCAGAGTGCGTAGGGACATTGCTTAAATGCGCTATGACAGGCTCATTGTCCACCCTCTCTCCGAGAAGCCTGGAAGGGATGAAAGAGCCAAGTCTATGGGTATGTAGCTTCAACCACGCAGCACACACACACACACACACACACACACACACACACACACACACACACACACCAATTGATTAATGGACTGCTGAATGTATATTTTTTTCTCTTGCTTTGTTTGCTCTTTTCAATACTATGTCTATAACTGTTAAGGCTCCATGGATGGATGAGGAATTGAAAAACTGTATGGTTGAAAGAGACGGGGCAAAAGGAGTGGCTAATAAGTCTGGCTGCACTGACTTACAGCAAATTAAGAAATTATGTGACTAAACTCAACAAAAAGAAAAATAAACTAAATTATGAAGCCACGATCAATTATATAAAGAATGATGAAAAAAAAACTTTGGAGTACTTTAAATGAAATTATGGGCAGAGAGACAAATTCAACTCCATCTTTCATCGAATCAGATGGCTTATTCATCACAAAACCATTTGACGTTGCTAATTATTTGAATGATTACTTCATTGGCTGTTATGATGCGTTTTTCTGGTATCAAGTAATTCAGGATGCAAGAGAATAGTTAAAGACTTAGATGGAGAGTTGATACATGTATTTAATATATGGTACCGGATTCAGAACAACGAACGGCACGTGCGTTGCCCTTTGTCATCTGAACTCCCCACCGGATTCAACATTGCAAGATACAAGTGGGTTGCATCTCACTATTCAAATTACATTCGTAGAAAATCTCTCAGTTTATATACTGCTTGGCAAGCTAATTCTACCCAACAGTTGCCAACCATTATTAGAATACACTCCCAACTACAATAGTATCACCCTATATGGTATCGTCTTGTACCCTAGTCGGGATATTCCATCACGTACTCCTTATAAGATTAGCACCAGTGGCCCCCCAGCCTTCTTTGGCATGCATACCTTCTGGCACCCACCAGTGACAGATATAAATACATGGAATGTCCTCATCCTCAAAATCCTATGCAACACAATACCAAAGACATTAACAAATCCTGTATAAAAACACGTCACATTGGCAAAGTGGGCAAACTTAGGCAGGAAATGCCAACAACGTACAGTGAGCCATCATATTCATAAATAAAAAAACAAATAATGAAAGAAAAGCATTGCAAGTTTCAATTTTGTAAAGTTAGTGCGGGAGAGGTGGAAAAATTATTGTTATCAACCAATAATGACAAACCTCCTGGCATTGACGACTTAGATGGAAAGCTACTGAGGATGGTAGCTGACTCTATAGCCACTCCTATCTGTCATATCTTTAATCTGAGCCTAGAGGAAAGTCTTTGTTCTCAGGCCTGGAGGGAAGCCAAAGTAATTCCGCTATCCAAGAGTGGTAAAGTGGCCTTTACTGGTTCTAACAGCAGACCTATAAACTAGCTGCCACCTCGTGGCAAACTATTGGAAAAAATTGTGTTTGACCAAATACAATGCTACTTCTCTGTAAACAAATTAACAACAGACTTTCAGCATGCTTATAGAGAAGGGCACTCAACATGTACTGCACGGACACAAATGACTGATGATTGGTTGAAAGAAATTGATAATAAGAAGATTGTGGGAGCTGTACTGTTAGATTTCAGTGCAGCCTTTGATATTATTGACCATAACCTGTTGTTGAAATAATGTATGTGTTATGGCTTTTCAACTTCTGCCGTATCGTGGATTCAGAGCTATCTATCTAATTGAACTCAAAGGGTTTTCTTTAATGGAAGCTTCTCTAATGTCAAACATGTAAAGTGTGGTGTACCGCAGGGTAGCTCTCTAGGCCCTCTACTCTTTTCTATTTTTACCAATGACCTGCCACTGGCATTAAATAAAGCATGTGTGTCCATGTATGCTGATGATTCAACCTTATACGCATCAGCAACCACAGCTAATTGAAGTCACTTAAACCCTTAACAAAGAGTTGCAGTGTGTTTTGAATGGGTGGCCACTAATAAACTGGTCCTGAACATCTCTAAAACTAAGAGCATTGTATTTGGTACAAATCATTCCCTAAGTTCTAGACCTCAGCTGAATCTGGTAATGAATAGTGTGGCTGTTGAACAAGTTGAGGAGACTAAATTACTTAGCCTTACCTTAGATTGTAAACTGTCATTGTCAAAACATATAGATTCAATGGTTGTAAAGACGGGGAGAGGTCTGTCTGTAATAAAGAGATGCTCTGCTTTTTTGACACCACACTCCAAAAAGCAAGTCCTGCAGGCTCAATGTTTTGTCTTATCTTGATTATTGTCCAGTCGTGTGGTCGAGTGCTGCAAGGAAAGACCTAGTTAAGCTGCAGCTGGCACAGAACAGAGCGGCACGTCTTGCTCTTCATTGTAATCAGAGGGCTGATATAAATACTATGTATGCCAGTCTCTCTTGGCTAAGAGTTGAGGGGAGACTGACTGTATCACTTCTTCTTTTTATAAGAAACACAAATGTGTTGAAAATCCCAAATTGTTTGCATAGTCAACTTACACACAGCTCTGACACACACACTTACACCACCAGATATGCCACCAGGGGTCTTTTCACAGTCCCCAAATCCAGAACAAATTCAAGAAAGCATACAGTATTATATAGAGCCATTATTGCATGGAACTCCATTCCATCTCATATTGCTCAAATAAACAGCAAACCTGGTTTCAATAAACAGATAAAGCAACACCTCACGGCACAATGCCTCTCCCATATTTGACCTAGATAGTTTGTGTGTATGTATTGATATGTAGGCTATGTGTGCCTTTAAAAAAAACATGATGTAGTTCTGTCCTTGAGCTGCTCTTGTCTATTAATGTTCTGTATTATGTCATGTTTCATGTTTTGTGTGGACCCCAGGAAGAGTAGCTGCTGCTTTTGCTACAGCTAATTGGGATCCTAATAAAATACCAGACACCAAAAATATGAACATTTGCCTCTGTCATCCTGACATGTCCATCAGAAGAATCAATGCCTCTCTTATCCTGACATGTCCATCACAGGGGATGGCACCAAGAGGTGCAGAAAGAGATACAGGAAGACAACCCTTCTGTCCCATAGGATCTCTCCAGAGACACAGGAAGACAACTATTCTGTCCCATAGGGTCTCTCCAGAGACACAGGAAGACAAATATTCTGTCCCATAGGGTCTCTCCAGAGACACAGGAAGACAACTATTCTGTCCCATAGGGTCTCTCCAGAGACACAGGAAGACAACTATTCTGTCCCATAGGGTCTCTCCATAGACACAGGAAGACAACTATTCTGTCCCATAGGGTCTCTCCAGAGACACAGGAAGACAACTATTCTGTCCCATAGGGTCTCTCCAGAGATACAGGAAATTGCTGTCACTTCAAATGCCATGGAAATAACTCAGAACCAGCCTTGTGTTCAAACCACTCACCACACTTTCCACGGCAGTTCATCGACACCATACGCCTTGGGTTCAGCTAGAGAAACATTACACACTTGCATACCTCCTATGTCCCTTGGGGTGAGGATCTGGCCTACTGATTCTCCTCTTTTGGAGCGTGTTTCCATGTTCTGTGAAGTGAAATCTCATTGTTTCCAGCGGGAGGATGAAGCCCAGGTCTGGGGGCTGATGAAGGGGAAAGCATATGTTGAAATGAAACATTCCACAACCCTGACACAGGACCCTTCCAGAGAGACAGTGTTCTGAGCTCTAATAGAACTACACTACACCATGCCAGAACCTCCTCAGAGTTCTACTGTGACCAAGATTCTATAGGTCTTATCAATGTTAATGAGAGATGTATTATTCCATGAATAGGGGAAGGGGAAATGGGGAGGGAAGGAGGGGGTGAAGTTCCATGATTTTGTGAACATTGATATGTACTGTATCCAACTAAAATAAGTCCTAATTTAACAGTGTGCTACCTTTCCATAAACCTCTGTCCCCCATTAAGAAACAAGTATGTTTCCTCTAGTCAATGCCTGTCAAACATGTTAGCCATGCAATGTAAATCTACTGAATATCAAGGACCTGTATTTTAATACCCTCCTCTGTGTCAGAAGGTGTAGTTTAATACCCTCTGTGTCAGAAGGTGTAGTTTAATACCCTCCTCTGTGTCAGAAGGTGTAGTTTAATAACCTCCTCTGTGTCAGAAGGTGTAGTTTAATAACCTCCTCTGTGTCAGAAGGTGTAGTTTAATACCCTCCTCTGTGTCAGAAGGTGTAGTTTAATACCCTCCTCTGTGTCAGAAGGTGTAGTTTAATACCCTCCTCTGTGTCAGAAGGTGTAGTTTAATAACCTCCTCTGTGTCAGAAGGTGTAGTTTAATAACCTCTTCTGTGTCAGAAGGTGTAGTTTAATACCCGTTGTGTCAGAAGGTGTAGTTTAATACCCTCCTCTGTGTCAGAAGGTGTAGTTTAATACCCTCTTCTGTGTTAGAAGGTGTAGTTTAATACACTCCTCTGTGTCAGAAGGTGTAGTTTAATAACTTCTGTGTCAGAAGGTGTAGTTTAATACCTTCCTCTGTGTCAGAAGGTGTAGTTTAATACCCTCTGTGTCAGAAGATGTAGTTTAATAACCTCCTCTGTGTCAGAAGGTGTAGTTTAATACCCTCCTCTGTGTCAGAAGGTGTAGTTTAACAACCTCCTCTGTGTCAGAAGGTGTAGTTTAATAACCTCCTCTGTGTCAGAAGGTGTAGTTTAATACCCTCCTCTGTGTCAGAAGGTGTAGTTTAATACCCTCCTCTGTGTCAGAAGGTGTAGTTTAATACCCTCCTCTGTGTCAGAAGGTGTAGTTTAATAACCTCCTCTGTGTCAGAAGGTGTAGTTTAATAACCTCCTCTGTGTCAGAAGGTGTAGTTTAATACCCTCTGTGTCAGAAGGTGTAGTTTAATACCCTCTGTGTCAGAAGGTGTAGTTTAATAACCTCCTCTGTGTTAGAAGGTGTAGTTTAATACCCTCTGTATCAGAAGGTGTATTTTAATACCCTCCTCTGTGTCAGAATGTGTAGTTTAATACCCTCCTCTGTGTCAGAAGGTGTAGTTTAATACCCTCATCTGTGTCAGAAGGTGTAGTTTAATACCCTCCTCTGTGTCAGAAGATGTAGTTTAATACCCTCTGTGTCAGAAGGTGTAGTTTAATACCCTCCTCTGTGTCAAAAGGTGTAGTTTAATACCCTCTGTGTCAGAAGGTGTAGTGTAATACCCTCCTCTGTGTCAGAAGGTGTAGTTTAATACCCTCCTCTGTGTCAGAAGGTGTAGTTTAATACCCTCCCCTGTGTCAGAAGGTGTAGTTTAATACCCTCCCCTGTGTCAGAAGGTGTAGTTTAATACCCTCTGTGTCAGAAGGTGTAGTTTAATACCCTCTTCTGTGTCAGAAGGTGTAGTTTAATACCCTCCTCTGTGTCAGAAGGTGTAGTTTAATACCCTCCTCTGTGTCAGAAGGTGTAATTTAATACCGTCTTTGCCAGAAATAGGGAAATGCAGAGGAAGTAGACGTTTTACAAGGAGTCCTAGCTTACATTTCAAGGTAGCAGTTTCATATTCACAGGTTTTTGAATGTCACAGAAGATTGACAAGGGTAGAAATCACGTCCCATAAATCTGACATATTTGCTGGACTGGTACTGGTACATGACATAACACGTGTTTTTAGAGTACTGCATATAACATGACATAGGGTAGGTTATTACTGACGAGTGTCCCCCCAATCAGACAACCAGCCAACTGAAGGAATAATATTTGACACTATGCTAGTGTTACGCCACGTTCCATAAACATCGACATAAAACCCCAGGTCACAAGGAGAGTAGTGTAGTGTCTGCCAAAAATAGCCTGCGCTTACAAGCCTGTGCAAGGACAAAAGTTACATTGACCTAAAGCACAGTTAGGAGACAGCTCACCCCCAGTAAGGCCCTGCCTATGTCATAAAATAGACCTTGAAACTATTATCTTTATTGATCGTATCAACATTTGCAGTAGTTTCAATACGTTCACCCAACCAGTATAACAATATAGACTGCGTACAGAGGTAACTACCAAAGTAAAGGAAACACCAATATAATGTGTCTTAATAGGGCGTTGGGCCACCATGAACACCAGAAAAGCTTCAATGCGCCTTGGCATATATTCTACAAGTGTCTGGAACTCTATTGGAGGGATACGACACCATTCTTCCATGAGAAATTCCATCATTTAATGTTTTGTTGATGGTGGTGGAAAACGCCGTCTCAGGCGACGCTCCAGAATCTCCCGTAAGTGTTCAATTGTGTTGAGATCTGGTGACTGAGACACACACACACACACACACACACATACACATACACATACACATACACATACACATACACATACACATACACATACACATACACATACACATACACATACACATACACATACACATACATACATACACACACACACACACACACACACACACACACACACACACACACACACACACACACACACACAAACATACATACATACACACACACACACACACACACACACAACCTTTAAACCCCCTATGCTCCTTTGAGACCCCTCTTTCAAAGTCACTGAGATGTCTTCTTCTGGTAGCCAAAATAAGGGGCAACTGGGCATTTTTATTTTATACATTACCCTAAGCATGATGGGACGTTAATTGCTTAATTAACTCAGGTACCGCACCTGTGTGAAAGCACCTACTTTCAAAATACTTTGTATCCCTTTAGTCAAGTGTTTCCTTTATTTTGGCAGTTACCGGTATATGGCATCTACAGTAATTTAGTAGTCTCTATACGGTCCTGGTTAGGGAGTCGAACGAACCGTCATGAGTAAACCGTTAGTCTGACGTTATTAAGCGTTGGTCCTGTTATGGGACCTCCAGGCCTTGTAAACAGTTTTGCCAATATGTTTCACACCAGTGGCACACCTTAGTCATTAGCATGATATCACTGAGACCACCTGCTCTTTCAAGTCTGTCGTGCAGAGATGACCTCAGAGCGCTCTGCAACAGAAGAATTTCACTATGACAGCACAGCTAAAGCAGACATTCATAATAGTCTTGGGGGTCTTTGGTTGCTATAACATCACATCATTCTATTACATAGGACACATATATCTTTGTGACAGTTATAATGACTAAAACAGGGAGGGATCCTCATATTAGCGTGTAGCGTACAATATCATGTTTCTGTATTTGACTCTATGCATGTCCAATTCTCTGTCCTGTGACTTGAAGTTCAGGGTTTATGTGTGTTTGGCATTCTGTCTAAAGTTGGACGTGACTTTTGCGTCCACTCGTCTGTGTGTTTAGATAGGAGTCATATTGTGTCCCTGTCTGCCACGCCGCGGTTAGCGGCTAACAGTACTCTGTGTCCCCCTGGCTCTGCTGCCCTCTGTGTGTGCAGGTCTGGGCTGAGCATACAGAGAGACCCTGTCAAAAATGCCAGGCATCCCAACCTGGTCTGCCTCTCAAAGAGGCCTGTTGTCTCTCTTTCTCAAATAATCACTTTGACTTCATCCACAGCATCCTTCCACTGTGTCCTTTAACGTCCTTCCACTGTGTCCTTTAGCATCCTTCCACTGTGTCCTTTAACGTCCTTCCACTGTGTCCTTTAGCATCCTTCCACTGTGTCCTTTAACGTCCTTCCACTGTCCTTCCACATCCGTCCACTGTGTCTTTTCACATTCTTCCACTGTGTCTTTTCACATCCTTCCACTGTGTCTTTTCCCAACAGAAGGAAGGAAAGAGGTGAAGTGAATTATCAGACACGCATCAACGCCAGAGAGAAGGAATTTGAAAGCAGAATGCTACTGGCATTTGTGTCTCTGGTTTGGCTGGTGTCTGGTGAACTCTGAACTGAAGTGGTTAGACAATGTGGTCAGTGTGATTGAGGGCTGTGCATGTGTGTGTTTCTGTGTGTGCATGTTTAAAACACTAGAAGTGCCGAGGCAGTCAGAAGATCACCCACAGTAACATAAACTAATGGAAATGCTATTGTGTTTCATTTTGACTAGATATGAATTTAACATACAAATATCACCCTCGGTCCTTGACTTTTCTATTTAAGCTTGCTGGGGGTCGTAAAGCAGAACAGAAAACACCATTGTGTTTGTGAGAGTCTCATCTTTCCATAGAGGTCATATTCATTTGTAGCCCAAACCGTTCGGACACTACAGACTTTTATGTGAAAAGACCGATTTTCAGGAATTCTTCAGACTTCTGGTCTGACAAACACAGCTGTAGTTCTGCCACCTTCCACCTCAGATGCGGAAGGCCGACATCGGCGGATGCGGAGGATTGAGACGCAGCAAAATAAAAACAAAGATATTATGGAGATACAGTGGGGAGAACAAGTATTTGATACACTGCTGATTTTGCAGGTTTTCCTACTTACAAAGCATGTAGAGGTCTGTAATGTTTATCATAGGTACATTTCAACTGTGAGAGACGGAATCTAAAACAAAAATCCAGAAAATCACATTGTATGATTTTTAAGTAATTAATTTGCATTTTATTGCATGACATAAGTATTTGATCACCTACCAACCAGTAAGAATTACGGCTCTCACAGACCTGTTAGTTTTTCTTTAAGAAGCCCTCCTGTTCTTCACTCATTAGCTGTATTAACTGCACCTGTTTGAACTCGTTACCTGTATAAAAGACACCTGTCCACACACTCAATCAAACAGACTCCAACCTCTCCACAATGGCCAAGACCAGAGAGCTGTGTAAGGACATCAGGGATAAAATTGTAGACCTGCACAAGGCTGGGATGGGCTACAGGACAACAGGCAAGCAGCTTGGTGAGAAGGCAACAACTTTTGGCGCAATTATTCGAAAATGGAAGAAGTTCAAGATGACGGTCAATCACCCTCGGTCTGGGGCTCCATGCAAGATCTCACCTCGTGGGGCATCAATGATCATGAGGAAGGTGAGGGATCAGCCCAGAACTACACGGCAGGACCTGGTCAATGACCTGAAGAGAGCTGGGACCACAGAGGAGGAATGGCAGAAGGTCATGTGGTCTGATGAGACAAAAATATAGCTTTTTGGTCTAAACTCACGAGATCTTGGCCAACAACCTCCTTCCCTCAGTAAGAGCATTGAAGATGGGTCGTGGCTGGGTCTTCCAGCATGACAACGACCCGAAACACACAGCCAGGGCAACTAAGGAGTGGCTCCGTAAGAAGCATCTCAAGGTCCTGGAGTGGCCTAGCCAGTCTCCAGACCTGAACCCAATAGAAAATCTTTGGAGGGAGCTGAAAGTCCGTATTGCCCAGCGACAGCCCCGAAACTTGAAGGATCTGGAGAAGGTCTGTATGGAGGAGTGGGCCAAAATCCCTGCTGCAGTGTGTGCAAACTTGGTCAAGACCTACTGGAAACGTATGATCTCTGTAATTGCAAACAAAGGTTTCTGTACCAAATATTAAGTTCTGCTTTTCTGATGTATCAAATACTTAAGTCATGCAATAAAATGCAAATTAATTACTTAAAAATCATACAATGTGATTTTCTGGATTGTTGTTTTAGATTCCGTCTCTCACAGTTGAAGTGTACCTATGATAAGAATTACAGACCTCTACATGCTTTGTAAGTAGGAAAACCTGCAAAATCGGCAGTGTATCAATTACTTCTTCTTACCACCGTATCTCTAGCTTAAACAGACGGATTTTGATGGGGATTTATTTTCTTATGCTAATTAGGTTCACACGCGGGTGCGTCAATCGACTCTAGGGGTTTAACACACACCGTATGTTGTCCCAATGTTGATATCACGATGCAGAATTTGTGTTATAAGCAGTTTTAGGAGGACGTGTCTTTTTTTGTTTTTTTGTACACTAATATTTGGGTCTATGGTTCAATGAGCAATAAACATGGAAAGATCATGTCATAAATGTTGAAACAACGTGTAAGAAGGTGGTGAACCTCATGCGCTCGGTCTCTGGTTATGAATGGGCTGCTGACAGACAACCGTTGATAGATATTTATAGATCTCTGATCAGGACGACAACTGATTACGGGTGTATAGTTCATGGAACTGCGGCGAAGACTTGGCTTCAGAGGCTGGGCAGAATCCACACTGTAGCTTCAAGGTCTGTATTGGTGCATTTAAATCAGCATCTGTAATGTGCTCTACTGGCGGAGGCACGTGAGATGCCTTTGGATATACGGCATTAAAAAAAATGGTCGTTAGCTAATTGGGTTAGGTTGAAAGGCTGTGAGGTGGAGAATCCCACTGCTTCTGTTCTAAATGGCTGTTGGGAATATATTAAATCAAATCAAATATGTATTTGTCACATGCGCCGAATACAACAGGTGTAGACCTTACCGTGAGGTTGGACGGGGTTGGGGGGGGGTTGGAAGGGATTTGGGGGATGGGGGAGGGGTTTGGGGGTGGGGGGTGGGGGAGGGGTTTGGGGATGGGGGAGGGTCTATTAGAAGTTAGTAGGGCTCTTCTTTATTTCCACAGAAGTACTGAGTTAGGTAGGAGGATTTAGAAATGTTGTAAAGCGTCATTGACCACACACTCCAGCACAGTAGGTGGCAGCATACACCTTTAACGTTTGTTTGCGGACCGCCATTATATCATAGAAGAAGAAGAAGAAGAAGAAGGAGGAAAAGGGTGGAATACGCAGCCATGTCTGGGGGTACGGTGAACATCTGACGAATCCTCTGATTATCTGTTTCTCAAAGCAACCACAACACAACAAAATAACCAGCAGGACCCCAGCCTACCTAAACAAGCTACCCAGTTCAGCTTTCTTTCACACGGCTGCAGTAAAACGTTCCTGGCCATCCAGCCAGTTCTGTGGGCCCAACATTTCAACAGAGTAAGCGTTTATTTCAAGGGTCATGTGATTAGTATAATTGTATATCCTCAAATGGAGCAGAACTGTGTTTCGATGGGAAAAAGTCTGGCTACCTGGATCACTCCTGGGAAATATTTAAAACATCAGCTGCAGAAGTGAGGTAAAATGTTTTGTAGGTGCTAGACCCAGCAGATGAGCGATAACTTGCCTCATCTACTGAACAAATACCGTTGCTACGGACACCCTTTGTGTGTGTTTGTGCAACAAACCAAAGCTCAGAACAGAATCAACGACATCATTTATTGGTGGAGAGGAATGTCCAGGAGCCCATTGAACCTGAGAAGGGGTGTGTGTGTGTGTGTGTGTGTGTGTGTGTGTGTGTGTGTGTGTGTGTGTGTGTGTGTGTGTGTGTGTGTGTGTGTGTGTGTGTGTGTGTGTGTGTGTGTGTGTGTGTGTGTGTGTGTGTGTGTGTGTGTGTGTGGGTGGGTGGGTGGGTGCGTGTGTGCACGTGCGTGCATGCATGCGCGTGTGGTGCGTGCGTGCGTGCATGCACGTGCATGCATGTGTGTGTGTGTGCGTGTGTGCAGTTTGGAGCAGACGTCTAGACACATGGATCTTGTGTGGACAGGAGGAATGTAACTCAGTCAGCCATCACAAGTGCTGCGTGTTCTCTAACCTCATTATAGTTGCACAATAAGAAATCTAGGAAACATCTTGGCTGTGTTTAAATACTTAGTTTAGTCTGTTTAATAAAGTTGTAGTGTGGAGTGATGTGTTTATACAGCCTGGTTTCATAGATTAGATGTCACGACCCGGTGCGAGAAACAGTCACTAATAATTGTCAGAACCCAGAAGATGAGGCAGACACAGCAGTACTAGAGATGGTGGTTTAATAAAGAACAAAATCTTCAGGCAAAGAAACTAAATCCACAATGTCCAAAAATAAAGCCAAGAGGCACAAAGAGGAAAACCTCCAAAAAACAAAGAAACTCCACAAAGTGGTAAAAAACAGCAGGGAAAAACAAACCTCAAAAGACTACTCAAACAGAACACAATAACTAAACCAGAGAACCTCTGGAAAAATCCCACCAGAGAAATATCAATATAACACAAGGCTTGGGCTGGGGCTGGGTGCTAACTTACAAACACTGAGCAAGGAACTGAGGAACACACAGGGTTTAAATACTAACAAGGGAATGACCTACAGGTGCAAACAATAATTAGATCAAGAAAAAACAAAAGGTACAAAAAAGGTGCAATGGGGACATCTAGTGACCAAAACCCGAACAGTCATGGCCAAAACCTGACATTAGACGTAACATAGTCAATCTAAATGTGGGACAGTCAAATTAGTATGATATGTTACGTTTCGTACGGTATGTATTAATTTGTAGATTGACATTCACTATGTTACATCTACCCCTGAGTCCATGTTAGTTTATATACCCTGCTGGTGTCAGGTTAGTTCATACCCTGCTGGTGTCAGGTTAGTTCATACCCTGCTGGTGTCAGGTTAGTTCATACCCTGCTGGTGTCAGGTTAGTTCATACCCTGCTGGTGTCAGGTTAGTTCATACCCTGCTGGTGTCAGGTTAGTTCATACCCTGCTGGTGTCAGGTTAGTTCATACCCTGCTGGTGTCAGGTTAGTTCATACCCTGCTGGTGTCAGGTTAGTTCATACCCTGCTGGTGTCAGGTTAGTTAGTGGCCCTCAAACTCCCTTTCCAAAACAAAACACCGCCAACATGGTGTAGGCCTGAAATTGTACCTTTAAGCTTCTGTTTTGTCTTGGGGCCATGTGGAAAAGCTAGACCTGGTCTACATCAGTAGCTGTAGTAACCTTACACTTTCAAAACATAGGGCAGCCTGCGCATTCAGGGTTAGCTAGCCTGACCTGCTGCCATTCTAAACACACACACACACACACACACACACACACAAACATAGAGACCACCCGAAAGGTCACTGAACCCTAAAAAAAAGATCCCTTAATCCTTCAGCACCCCTTCATTTCTCTAACAGAGATAGTCTACCCCCTGCAAGGGTTTAGGTTCAAAGTTCATCTACTGCTCTTTCCACTCCCAGGATCCTCCACGGTCCATGTCCCCATCTCTGTCAAGGCTCGTTCTGTTATTACATCTCCTGATGTTAGGTGTCTTTCTCCTACACCCATCCATCCTCTCCACTCCCTGTTTTTTCCTCCCTCCATTCCTTGGAATGGGCACACCCGGGGGCATCCCTGCCAGACACACCTGGGGGGCATCCCTGCCAGACACACCTGGGGGGCATCCCTGCCAGACACACCTGGGGGGCATCCCTGCCAGACACACCTGGGGGGCATCCTTGCCAGACACACCTGGGGGGCATCCCTGCCAGACACACCTGGGGGGCATCCTTGCCAGACACACCTGGGGGACATCCCTGCCAGACACACCTGGGGGGCATCCCTGCCAGACACACCTGGGGGGCATCCCTGCCAGACACACCTGGGGGGCATCCCTGCCAGACACACCTGGGGGGCATCCCTGCCAGACACACCTGGGGGGCATCCCAGCCAGACACACCTGGGGGGCATCCCTGCCAGACACACCTGGGGGGCATCCCTGCCAGACACACCTGGGGGGCATCCCTGCCAGACACACCTGGGGGGCATCCCTGCCAGACACACCTTGGGGGCATCCCTGCCAGACACACCTGGGGGGCATCCCTGCCAGACACACCTGGGGGGCATCCCTGCCAGACACAGAGGGGGGCATCCCTGCCAGACACACCTGGGGGGCATCCCTGCCAGACACTCCTGGGGGGCATCCCAGCCAGACATGGTATAAAGAATGATGACGAGCCTCAAGCTGGGCTGCTAAAAGCAATAAGAGAGGTGGAGAAGGAGGTCAGTTTAAATAAATAAGGAGGTCAGTTTCTAGCTCCATCATCACCCCGGGAGACTGGGGTTTTCTTTGGCACCAGTGCTGCGACGGTAGCTGATGATAGGCTTGCGGTCGGTGGAGTCATGGGGGTTGGAGGGGGGACAGACGAAGGGAGTGAGGAGTGCTCTTACAGAGGAGATGGAGGGGGAAAGAGTTGGGTGGAGGTGGGGAGGGTTTTAAGTGGAAAAACAGGCTTGGTGTTGAATTATTTCTCCCTTCCAAACCAGGCTGTCTGAACCTGTGTGTGTGTGTGTGTGTGTGTGTGTGTGTGTGTGTGTGTGTGTGTGTGTGTGTGTGTGTGTGTGTGTGTGTGTGTGTGTGTGTGTGTGTGTGTGTGTGTGTGTGTGTGTATGCAAGCATTCGTGTGCGTGTGTATGCATGTTTATCTCGTAAAGAGGCAGGGGTCGCTAGCATACAGACACAGACTGGGTATCCTCCTTAGCTGTGGGGGAACTCTCACATCCTCTCTCTCTCTCTCTCTCTCTCTCTCTCTCTCTCTCTCTCTCTCTCTCTCTCTCTCTCTCTCTCTCTCTCTCTCTCTCTCTCTCTCTCTCTCTCTCTCTCTCTCTCAATTCAATTTAAGGGCTTTATTGGCATGGGAAACATATGTTAAAATTGGCAAAGCAAGTGGGAAAACATAGATGCGCTCAGGAGGGCAGGTAGCAGGCGCAGGTTCCCTCTCCAGAGCCTGGCGGATGTCCACATCTACGTCCCAAAACACAGGGTCAATGATATGGGAGGACGGAATGGTGGGCTGGAGGGCACTCACAGGACTCTCAACTGACGTGGAACCACAAGGTAAGACACAAAATATCTAGGTCAAATAGGAGAGAGGTGTTGTGCCGTGAGGTGTTGCTTTATCTGTTTGTTTTTTTAACAAGGTTTGCTGTTCATTTGAGCAATATGAGATGGAACAGAGTTTCATGCAATAATGGCTCTATATAATCCTGTACGCTTTCTTGAATTTGTTCTGGATTTGGGGACTGTGAAAAGACCCCTGGTGGCATGTCTGGTGGGGTAAGTGTGTGTATCAGAGCTGTGTGTAAGTTGACTATACAAAAAGAAGAAGTGATGCAGTCAGTCTCTCCTCAACTCTTAGCGAAGAGAGACTCACATGCATAATATTTATATCAGCCCTCTGATTACAATGAAGAGCAAGACGTGCAGCTCTATTCTGGGCCAACTGCAACTTAACTAGGTATTTCCTTGCAGCGCTCGACGACACGACTGGACAATAATCAAGATAAGACTAAACTAGAGCCTGCAGGACTTGCTTTTTGGAGTGTGGTGTCAAAAAAGCAGAGCATCTCTTTATTACAGACAGACCTCTCCCCATCTTTACAACCATTGAATCTATATGTTTTGACAATGACCGTTTACAATCTAAGGTAACGCTAAGTAATTTAGTCACCTCAACTTGTTCAACAGCCACAACATGAATTACCAGATTCAGCTGAGGTCTAGAACTTCGGGAATTATTTGTACCAAATACAATGCTCTTAGTTTTAGAGATGTTCAGGACCAGTTTATTACTGGCCACCCATTCAAAACAGACTGCAACTCTTTCTTTAGGGTTTCAGTGACTTCATTAGCTGTGGTTGCTGATGCGTATACGGTTGAATCATCAGCATACATGGACACACATGCTTTGTTTAATGCCAGTGGCAGGTCATTAGTAAAAATAGAAAAGAGTAGAGGGCCTAGAGAGCTGCCCTGTGGTACACCACACTTTACATGTTTGACATTAGAGAAGCTTCCATTAAAGAAAACCCTTTGAGTTCAATTAGATAGATAGCTCTGAATCCACGATATGGCAGAGGTTGAAAAGCCATAACACATACATTTTTTCAACAATAGGTTATGGTCAATAATATCAAAGGCTGCACTGAAATCTAAGAGTACAGCTCCCACAATCTTCTTATTATTAATTTATTTCAACCAATTATCAGTCATTTGTGTCAGTGCCTGTACATGTTGAGTGCCCTTCTCTATAAGCATGCTGAAAGTCTGTTATGAATTTGTTTACAGAGAAATAGCAATGTATTTGGTCAAACACCATTTTTTCCAACAGTTTACTAAAAGCTGGCAGCAAGCTGATAGGTTTGCTGTTAGAACCAGTAAAGGCCACTTTACCATACTTGGGTAGCGGAATTACTTTGGCTTCCCTCCAGGCCTGAGGACAAAGACTTTCCTCTAGGCTCAGATTAAAGATATGACAGATTGGAGTGGCTATAGAGTCAGCAACCATCCTCAGTAGCTTTCCATCTAAGTTGTCAATGCCAGGAGGATTGTCATTATTGATCGATAACAATTTTTCCACCTCTCCCATACTAACTTTACAAAATTCTAACTTGCAATGCTTTTCTTTAATTATTGATTTGTTATGCATGAATACGATGGCTCACTGTTCATTTTTGGCATTTCCTGCCTAAGTTTGCCCACTTTGCCAATGAAGTAATCATTAAAATAATTGCCAACATCAAATGGTTTTGTGATGAATAAGCCGTCTGATTCGATGAAAAGTAGAGTTGAATTTGTCTTTCTGCCCATAATTTAATTTAAAGTACTCCAAAGTTTATATAATTGATCTTGGCTTCATAATACAGTTTCTTCTTCTTTTTCTTGAGTTTAGTCACATGATTTTTCAATTTGCTGTAAGTCAGCCAGTCAGATGTGTCACGATTGTCGAAGGAGGAGGACCAAGGCGCAGCGTGATATTCGTACATCTTATTTTATTAAGTGCACAACACAATAAACAAAACAACGAACGATAACGTCAAACACAACCAACACGGAACAAGATCCCACAACTACTGTGGGAAAACAGCCTGTCTAAATGTGGTTCCCAATCAGAGACAACCAGCAACAGCTGACACTCGTTGCCTCTGATTGAGAACCACTCTGGCCAACATAGAAATGAAACAACTAGAAACTACAACACAGAACACAAACACATAGAGTCTACACACCCTGGCTCAACATATAGTCCCCAGAGCCAGGGTGTGACAGTACCCCCCCCCCCCCCCCCCCCCAAAGGTGCGGACTGCGACCGCGACCGCGCCTAAACATAAACCAAACAGGGGAGGGCTGGGTGGGCATTCCTCCTCGGAGGCGGTTCCGGCTCCGGGCTTGACCACCACCCTTCAACCATCCCCCCGTAGCGCCCCTGGTCCGGTCTGGCCCCGCTGGCTGGAGCTGGACTGGACATCGTAGGAGCGGATTGCTTAGGCTCCGTTGTGGAGCAGCTGACCGGTACCTGACCAGGCACCGGTGACCCAGGCACGGGTTGTGCCGGACTGACGACGCGCACCCCTGGCTTGGTGCGTGGAGCAGG
This sequence comes from Coregonus lavaretus, assembly GCF_964263955.1. NCBI lineage: Eukaryota > Metazoa > Chordata > Actinopteri > Salmoniformes > Salmonidae > Coregonus > Coregonus lavaretus. Next base: position 38,520,529 of record NC_140017.1, on the reverse strand, counting down.
AACGGGCCGGACCGGGCTGACGATGCGCACCCCTGGCTTGGTGCGTGGAGCAGCAACGGGCCGGACCGGGCTGACGATGCGCACCCCTGGCTTGGTGCGTGGAGCAGCAACGGGCCGGACCGGGCTGACGATGCGCACCCCTGGCTTGGTGCGTGGAGCAGGAACGGGCCGTACCGGGCTGACGACTCGCACCCCTGGCTTAGTGCGAGTGGCAGGAACAGGCCGGGCCGGGCTGGCGACGCGCACCGTAGGCTTGGTGCGGGGAGCAGGAACAGGCCGGGCCGGGCTGGCAACGCGCACCATTAGCTTGGTGCGGGGAGCAGGAACAGGCCGGGCCGGGCTGGCGACGCGCACCATTAGCTTGGTGCGGGGAGCAGGAACAGGCCGGGCCGGGCTGGCGACGCGCACCGTAAGCTTGGTGCGGGGAGCAGGAACAGGCCGGGCCGGGCTGGCAACGCACACCATTAGCTTGGTGCGGGGAGCAGGAACAGGCCGGGCCGGGCTGGCGACGCGCACCATTAGCTTGGTGCGGGGAGCAGGAACAGGCCGGGCCGGGCTGGCGACGCGCACCATTAGCTTGGTGCGGGGAGCAGGAACAGGCCGGGCCGGGCTGGCGACGCGCACCGTAAGCTTGGTGCGGGGAGCAGGAACAGGCCGGGCCGGGCTGGCAACGCGCACCATTAGCTTGGTGCGGGGAGCAGGAACAGGCCGGGCCGGGCTGGCGACGCGCACCATTAGCTTGGTGCGGGGAGCAGGAATAGGCCGGGCCGGGCTGGCGACGCGCACCATTGGCTTGGTGCGGGGAGCAGGAACAGCCCGGGCCGGGCTGGCGACGCGCACCGTAAGCTTGGTGCGAGGGGCAGGAACAGGCCGGGCCGGGCTGGCGACGCGCACCGTAGGCTTGGTCCGAGGGGCAGGAACAGGCCGGGCCGGGCTGGCGACGCGCACCGTAAGCTTAGTGCGAGGGGCAGGAACAGGCCGGGCCGGGCTGGCGACGCGCAACATTAGCTTGGTGCGGGGAGCAGGAACAGGCCGGGCCGGGCTGACAACGCGCACCATCAACTTAGTGCGGGGAGCAGGAACGGGCCGGACCGGACTGGTGACACACACCACTTGCTTGGTGTGAGGAGCGGGACTGGGTTTCTTCATAACCCTCCGCTCCCTCAGCTGCCTATTCAGTTCCTCTCACCGTGCCTCTACTCTCTCCTTCTCCCTTATCGCCTCCAGTAGCTCCTCCCTCTGAACCACTAACTCCTGCTCCCTCTGGACCAATAGCCCCCTTAACCTGGTGGCCTCCTCACCTAACCTCCCAATACGCCCTGTAACTGCCTCCTGCTGCCCCGTCGCCCATGCCGTGTGCCCCCCCCCCCCCCCCCTAAAAAATGTTAGGGGTTGCCTCTCGTCCGTCCGACGACGACACTGTTGACGCCGTTGCTCCTCTCTACGGCGCGCCTCCACCGTCTCTCCCCACGGACGCCGATCCATCCCGGCCTGGATCTCCTCCCAAGTCCAGGACCCTTTCACGTCCAATATCTCCTCCCATGTCCAGGCTGCCTGCTCCTGGACACGCTGCTTGGTCCTGGTATGGTGGGATCTTCTGTCACGATCGTCGAAGGAGGAGGACCAAGGCGAAGCGTGATATTCGTACATCTTATTTTATTAAGTGCACAACACAATAAACAAAACAACAAACGATAACGTGACGTCCTAGGTCAAACACAACCAAAACGGAACAAGATCCCACAACTACTGTGGGAAAACAGCCTGTCTAAATGTGGTTCCCAATCAGAGACAACCAGCAACAGCTGACACTCGTTGCCTCTGATTGAGAACCACTCTGGCCAACATAGAAATGAAACAACTAGAAACTACAAAACAGAACACAAACACATAGAATCTACACACCCAGGCTCAACATATAGAGTCCCCAGAGCCAGGGTGTGACAAGATGTGAAGCCAGACTTATTAGCCACTCCTTTTGCCCCGTCTCTTTCAACCACACAGTTTTTCAATTCCTCATCCATCCATGGAGCCTTAACAGTTCTAACAGTCAGTTTCCTAACAGGTGCAGATTTAGCAATAATTGGAAGAAGCAATTTCATAAATTCATCAAGTGTAGCATCTGGATGCTCCTTATTAATTACATCTGACCAACAAATATTTTTAACATCATCCACATAAGAGTCACAGCTAAATATTTTGTATGAACTCTTATACACAATTTTAGTCCTGTAAGATTCTGTATTTATTTTCTTAGCTCACCTTGTGTTCTTGAACGTAGCCCTGTTTCTTTGTGTTCTTGAACGTAGCCCTGTCTTCATTTTTGTTAATTGATTTCACCTGTGTTAGTTACTCACCTGGTCTCATCAGCTCCTTATTTAGTTCAGTTCTTTCTGTTTGTGCCTTGTGAAATATTGTTAATTTTGACTCTACTAAGCCTTTTCCTAGCTCGTTTGTGAGAACCAGTTTTAGCCTTCAGCCCTAGTTTTGTTTTGCCTACCTGTGAATGACCATTGCCTGCCTGTGACCACGATTCCTGCCTTCTGCGAAGGCGTAATAAACACCTGCCGCGCTCTGCGCGTGAATCTACACCTTTTTCTCCCTGAGTATTCATTATGAGGCCCAGCTTTTGGAACTTTGGCTTTCCTGGATATACAGTGAGGGGAAAAAGTATTTGATTGATCTGATTAGAGGGGTCAAATACTTATTTCCCTCATTAAAATGCAAATCAATTTATAACATTTTTGACATGCGTTTTTCTGGATTTTTTTGTTGTTATTCTGTCTCTCACTGTTCAAATAAACCTACCATTAAAATTATAGACTGATCGTGTCTTTGTCAGTGGGCAAACGTACAAAATCAGCAGGGGATCAAATACTTTTTTCCCTCACTGTACATATGAGATGAGTAAAGCAGTATGTAAACATTATTAAAATGACTAGTGTTCCATTATTAAAGTGGCCAGTGGTTTGTGGTGGACAGTGCCATCTTCCAGAAGGAAGTGAGAGACGTGGCTGAGTTCCTGTACTTCCTGTTGACTGACAGTGCTGTGTCCAGGAATGTCCCCTCTCTGATAGTGGCCTGCAACAAGCAAGGTGACATCACACTTTTCAACCATCTCCCTCCCTCTACAAAAACCTCCCCAGGATGACGCTATGTGTTTATGATTTACTGATTTTGAAAGTAGTGTTACTTAATATATTTTCCGTCTCTAGATATCACCATGGAAAAATCTGCTAAGCTGATTCGGCAGCAGCTGGAGAAAGAGATGTAGATAATCCTCCTGTTACCAACATCAACACTAGGGCCGGGATGATACCAGTAGAGAAAGAGATGTAGGTAATCCTCCTGTTACCAACATCAACACTAGGGCCGGGATGATACCAGTAGAGAAAGAGATGTAGGTAATCCTCCTGTTACCAACATCAACACTAGGGCTGGGATGATACCAGTAGAGAAAGAGATGTGGGTAATCCTCCTGTTACCAACATCAACACTAGGGCCGGGATGATACCAGTAGAGAAAGAGATGCATTCGGAAAGTATTCAGACCCCTTGACTTTTTCCACATTTTGTCACGTTACAGCCTTATTCTAAAATGGATTACATAGTTTTTTTCCCTCATCAATCTACCCATAATACCCCATAATGACAAAAAAACACTGAAATATCACATTAACGTAAGTATTCAGACCCTTTACTCAGTACTTTGTTGAAGCACCTTTGGCAGCGATTACAGCCTCAAGACTTCTTGGGTATGACGCTACAAGCTTGACACACCTGTATTTGGGGAGTTTCTCCCATTCTTCTCTGCAGATCCTCTCAAGCTCTGTCAGGTTGGATGGGGAGCATCACTGCACAACTATTTTCATGTCTCTCCAGAGATGTTTGATCGGGTTCAAGTTCGGGCTCTGTCTGGGCCACTCAAGGACATTCAGAGACTTGTCCCGAAGCCACTCCTGCATTGTCTTGGCTGTATGCTTAGGCTCTTTGTCCTGTTGGAAGGTGATCCTTCACTCTGGAGCAGGTTTTTATCAAGGATCTCTCTGTACTTTGCTCCGTTCATCTTTCCCTCGATCCTGACTAGTCTCCCAGTCCCAGCCGCTGAAAAACATCCCCACAGCATGATGCTGCCACCGCCATGCTTCACCGTAGGGATGGTGCCAGGTTTCCTCCAGACGTGAGGAATTCAGGCCAAAGAGTTCAATCTTGGTTTCATCAGACCAGAGAATCTTGTTTCTCATGGTCTGAGAGTCCTATAGTTGCCTTTTGGCAAACTTCAAGCGGGCTGTCATGTGCCTTTTAATGAGGAGTGGCTTCCGTCTGGCCACTCTACCATAAAGGCCTGATTGGTGTTGCAGAGATGGTTGTCCTTCTGGAAGGTTTTCCCATCTCCACAGAGGAACTCTGGAGCTCTCTCAGAGTGACCATTGGGTTCTTGGTCACCTCCCTGACCTGATTACAAACTTCTTCCATTTAAGAATGATGGAGGCCACTGTGTTCTTGGGGACCTTCAATGCTGCAGAATTGTTTTGGTACCCACCCCAGATCTGTGCCTCGAAACACAATCCTGTCTTGGAGCTCTACGGATAATTCCTTCGACCTCATAGCTTGGTTTTTGCTCTGACATGCACTGTCAACTTTGGGACCTTATATAGACAGGTGTGTGCCTTTCCAAATCATGTCCAATCAGTTGATTTTACCACAAGTGGACTCCAATTAAGTTGTATAAACATCTCAAGGATGATCAATGGAAACAAGATGCACCTGAGCTCAATTTCTAGTCTCATAGCAAAAGGTCTGAATACTTATGTAAAAAAGTTATTTATGATTTTTATTTGTAATGAATTTGCAAACACTTCAAAAAAACAGTTTTTGCTTCGTCATCATGGGGTATTGTGTGTAGATTGATAAAAAATATATATATTTAATCTATTTTAGAATAAGGCTGTAACGTAACAAAATGTGGAAAAGGTCAAGGGGTCTGAACACTTTCCGAATGCACTCTACGTCTCGTGTCTGAGCCGTTGAATTGCGACTCCACTTTGTATCTGTACTGACGTTTTGCCTGTTTGATTGCCTAACAAAGGGAATAACTACACTGTTTGTATTCAACCATATTCCCAGTCACCTTGCCATGGTTAAATGCGGTGGTTTGCGCTTTCAGTTTTGCGCGAATGCTGCCGTCTATCCACGGTTTCTGGTTTGGTTAGGTTTTAATCGTCACAGTGGGAACAACATCCCCTATACACTTCCTGATGAACTCAGTCACTGTGTCCGTGTATACGTCAATGTTATTCATTCTCAGAGTCATGATCTGATTTGCCGAAGGGAGGGCGGGGGAGGGCCTTGTAGGCATTTTGAAAAAGGGGAGTAGGAAGGCCCTAAAAATTATCAAAGACTCCAGCAACCCTAGTCATAGACTGTTCTCTCTGCTACCGCACGGCAAGCGGTACCGGAGCGCCAAGTCTAGGTCCAAAAGGCTTCTTAACAGCTTCTACCCCCAAGCCATAAGATTCCTGAACAGCTAATCATGGCTACCCGGACTATTTGCATTGCCTATTTTATAGTAAGAATAGGCATACAATGGAATGAAACAGAATGAAAGAGAACATATATTTTCCCCAAATAACCTTGCTGACTGTTGCAGGGTGATAATCTGGGCTTATAAAACAAGTGGTACGAGCAACAGCTTTTCTTCTCTTGGCCTTATATCACAGACGTGTAGCCTATGAATGCATTTCTAACGGGTTAGACAAACAATGCAATTATCTCAACTTGTCTGGTTGTATTATGGATTTGTTCACCCCAGTGAATGTACCCACGCACCGCTGCTGAATTTAACTAATTGCATCTTTGTGCACCGATTAAAACAAGTCAATGCACCCACCTGCTGGGTTCACACAATGATCACTTACATTTAATTTTGTATTTACCTACAGCACCAGTCAAAAGTTTGGGCACACCTACTCATTCAAAGGTTTTCTTTATGTTTTAAAAAATGCTACATTGTAGAATAAAAGTGAAGACATCAAAATTATGATTTAACAAACTATGGTTAAACAAATCAAAATATATTTTATATTTGAGATTCTTCAAATAGCCACCCTTTGTCTTGATGACAGCTTTGCACACTCTTGGCATTCTCTCAACCAGCTTCACCTGGAATGCTTTGCCTATGTATGCTGCAATTCAGCTTTTAGCTGCAAATGTGCACAATTAAAAATAAACCTTCTATGTAAACCTTAAATATACATGTTCATAAACCTTATATACAGTTGAAGTCAGAAGTTTACATACACTTAGGTTGGAGTCATTAAAACTCATTTTTCAACCACTCCACAAATTTCTTGTTAACAAACTATAGTTTTGCCAAGTCGGTTAGGACATCTACTTTGTGCATGACACAAGTCATTTTTCCAACAATTGTTTACATACAGATTATTTCACTTATAATTCACTGTATCACAATTCAAGTGGGTCAGAAGTTTACATACACTAAGTTGACTGTGCCTTTAAACAGCTTGGAAAATTCCAGAAAATGATGTAATGGTTTATGAAGCTTCTGATAGGCTAATTGACATAATATGAGTCAATTGGAGGTGTGTCTGTGGATGTATTTCAAGGCCTACCTTCAAACTCAGTGCCTCTTTGCTTGACATCATGGGAAAATCAAAAGAAATCAGCCAAGACCTCAGGAAAAAAATTGTAGACCTCCACAAGTCTGGTTCATCCTTGGGAGCAATTTCCAAATGCCTGAAGGTACCACACTCATCTGTACAAACAATAGTACGCAAGTATAAACACCATGGGACCACGCAGCCGTCATACCACTCAGGAAGGAGACGCGTTCTGTCTCCTAGAGATGAACGTACTTTGGTGCGAAATGTGCAAATCAATCCCAGAACAACAGCAAAGGACCCTGTGAAGATGCTGGAGGAAACAGGTACAAAAGTATCGATATCCACAGTAAAACGAGTCCTATATCGACATAACCTGAATGGCCGCTCAGTAAGCAAGAAGCCACTGCTCCAAAACCGCCATAAAAAACCTGGACTACGGTTTGCAACTGCACATGGGGACAAAGATCGTACTTTTTGGAGAAATGTCCTCTGGTCTGATGAAACAAAAATAGAACTGTTTGGCCTTAATGACCATCGTTATGTTTGGAGGAAAAAGGGGGCCACTTGCAAGCCGAAGAACACCATCACAACCGTGAAGCACGGGGTGGCAGCATCATGCTGTGGGGGTGTTTTGCTGCAGGAGGGACTGGTGCACTTCACAAAATAGATGGCATCATGAGGAAGGAAAATTATGTGGCTATATTGAAGCAACATCTCCAGACATCAGTCAGGAAGTTAAATCTTGGCCGCAAATGGATCTTCCAAATGGACAATGACCCGAAGCATACTTCCAAAGTTGTGGCAAAATGGCTTAAGGACAACAAAGTCAAGGTATTGGAGTGGCCATCACAAAGTCTTGACCTCAATCCTATAGAAAATGTGTGGGCAGAACTGAAAAAGCGTGTGCGAGCAAGGAGGCCTGCAAACCTGACTCAGTTACACCAGCTCTGTCAGGAGGAATGGACCAAAATTCACCCAACTTATTGTGGGAAGCTTGTGGAAGGCTACCTGAAATGTTTGACCCAAGTTAAACAATTTAAAGGCAATGCTACCAAATACAAATTTAGTGTATGTATACTTCTGACCCAATGGGAATGTGATGAAAGAAATAAAAGCAGAAATAAATAATTATCTCTACTATTATTCTGACATTTCACATTCTTAAAATAAATTGGTGATCCTAAATTTTTACTAGGATTAAATGTCAGGAATTGTGAAAAACTGAGTTTAAATGTATTTGTCTAAGGTGTATGGAAACTTCCGACTTCAACTGTATAAACCTTAAATATACATGTTGACAACTGAGCCCTATTACTTCCCCTAGGAAGTATTTTCACCTGTTATCAGTCACATCTGAGCAGATTCGTGACTGGGAAAGTCAGTTGTACAACTGCATGCATTCAACTGAAATGTGTCTTCCGCATTTAACCCAACCCCTCTGGATCAGAGAGGTGCGGGTGGCTGTCTTAATCAATGTCCATTTCATCGGCGCCCAGGGGGGCATTTAACCCAACCCCTCTGGATCAGAGAGGTACGGGGGGCTGCCTTAAATCGACATCCACGTCATCGGCGCGCCGGGGGAACGCCGGGCTACAAAAGTAATTAAATGGCCAATATTAGACTGAAAGATAATTAAAGGTAATTTCGTCAAACTTGTGAAGCTCTCCCTGCTCATTAGTTGCTAATTCAACATATATGCCGCTACTTCAATCAATCCCTTTTTTAAAGTCTCCCTTCGTAACTGTTTTACATTCCCTGAGACCAACCAGAAATGTTTCCTTGGCCAAATATTTCCCAGATTTTCATAAAACAACCACGTGTGGTCTCTCGTTTCGGCATCACCTAATGGTGTACTAAAGATTAGGCGGATTGGTGTCCTTCAATACTTTGTTTGGTGCAGCGGACTGCAGGGGTTTAGTGCTGCCAGGGGCCTCATTTAGTAATAGTTAAATCAAAGCTGAATCAATGTCTTGGAAGATCACATAATGATTCGTTAGTATTCTACATAACATAACCTAATAGCACAAGGTATAACGCTACTGTTACACCAAAAACACCACCTAATTTATTTTGAGATTTTAGGATGGTTAGCTAAAAGTCCAAAATAATTGGTGCACCACTAGGCAGAATGTGCTTTCATTTAACTATTTTTTTCAATTTTCACCTATAAATGACATTGCCCAAATCTAACTGCCTGTAGCTCAGGACCTGCGGCATATTCTTGATATCATTCGAAAGGAAACACTTTGAAGTTTGTGGAATTGTGGCATTGCGTGTGCAAAGTTTCAGACTGATCGAGTGAAGGATTACATCACTACACAATAGTCTGCCAGGAGTTTTCCCATATGTTCCGAATTGGTCAATATATACATTTTCAAGTACATAACTAGATGACCGGGGGGAAGGGGGGTGTCAAACAGGGGGGTGGGTGGGGATGGAGCCAGAGACAGCAGGGGGTCAAACTGTAGAACCCAGTTCCTACATTTGAATATACACATTTATTTTATCAAACAAAACTATGCTACATTTTATCTCTGGGACCCTCAGGATTACAAATCAGAGCAAGATTACTAAATATAAGTACATTATTTACCTTCAGAGGTGAATGTATCAAACCAGTTGCCGTGACAAAAGTGTTTTGTTGTTGTGTACTATCCTCGAACAATAGCATTCTATTTTTTAGCTGTAATAGCTACTGTAAATTGGACACTGCAGTTAGATTAACAGGAATGTAAACTTTCTGCCCATATAAGACATGTCTATGTCCCCGGAAAGTTGTCTGTTGTTTACAACGCCATTCTAGTCACATATCGCATATTGAGCAGCGACCATCCCGGTATGGGGACACCGATCCCGTAGAGGTTTTAAAGAAATTACAGGGAGGCTTATAGTTTAACACAATCCGCTCTAATTCGCTCACGAAACAGTAATTTACAAAGATTCAAATACATATTCCCGTGAAACTGATTGAGCTCAAATGATTGGCATGCAGACACAGTTTGGACATTTCACTGGTAAAACTTGAAGAATTATCATTCACAATTGACTGTGATGATGCAATGGCCTATTTTGAAATGAGGGATGCCTAACTTGGTGTTTGAGGTTATTAAAATTAGATTTTTTTTGTCTTGAGACATTGTGTGGGTATAGGCAGACGTGGCAATTGGAGGATGCACTTCATGCATATTCTATAATGATATTCAATAGGCTACATCTGTCTGTACGAACTTTGAGGGGGGTTGAGGGGGTGCTGCAAAATGTTTTTAAATCATCCTTTTGTCATGCATTTGGGTTTTTTATATGTGGTCACCCTAGGGTAGAGGCCTGTAAAGCAGAGGGTCCCAGCTACATCTTTCTCTGAGCCAGAAGACGGTGGGAGAACTGGGAGGTTTCTTACTCTGTGTCTGTGAGGAGGGTGAAGTCACTCAAATAGGAACAGGCTCATCATTCCTAAACAGGACCTTGTTTCAGGGACACTAAAACCCAACACACCTCAGGGACTGAGCAGCCTGTGAGTTCAACACCAGCACAAACCTGCAGAGAGACTACACTGGGCTATGGGAAAGTATGTTATCAGTGATGCATCTGCCAAAGTGCTCTCACACATATCAGAATATACTGGAGGCAAAGTGCTCTCACACATATCAAAATATACTGGAGGCAAAGTGCTCTCACACATATCAAAATATACTGGAGGCAAAGTGCTCTCACACAAATCAAAATATACTGGAGGCAAAGTGTTCTCACACATATCAAAATATGCTGGAGACAAAGTGCTCTCACACATATCAGAATATACAGGAGGCAAAGTGCTCTCACACATATCAAAATATACTGGAGGCAAAGTGCTCTCACACATATCAGAATATACAGGAGGCAAAGTGCTCTCACACATATCAAAATATACTGGAGGCAAAGTGCTCTCACACATATCAGAATATACAGGAGGCAAAGTGCTCTCACACATATCAAAACATACTGGAGGCAAAGTGCTCTCACACATATCAAAATATACTGGAGGCAAAGTGTTCTCACACATATAAAAAATTATAGGAGACAAAGTGCTCTCAAACATATCAAAATATGCTGGAGACAAAGTGCTCTCACACATATCAGAATATACAGGAGACAAAGTGCTCTCACACATATCAAAATATACTGGCGACAAAGTGCTCTCACACATATCAAAATATACTGGAGACAAAGTGCTCTCACACATATCAAAATATACTGGAGGCAAAGTGCTCTCACACATATCAAAATATACTGGCGACAAAGTGCTCTCACATATATCAAAATATACTGGAGACAAAGTGCTCTCACACATATCAGAATATACAGGAGACAAAGTGCTCTCACACATATCAAAATATACTGGAGGCAAAGTGTTCTCACACATATAAAAAATTATAGGAGACAAAGTGCTCTCACACATATCAAAATATGCTGGAGACAAAGTGCTCTCACACATATCAAAATATACTGGCGACAAAGTGCTCTCACACATATCAAAATATACTGGAGACAAAGTGCTCTCACACATATCAGAATATACATGAGACAAAGTGCTCTCACACATATCAAAATATACTGGAGGCAAAGTGCTCTCACACATATCAAAATATACTGGAGGCAAAGTGCTCTCACACATATCAAAATATACTGGAGGCAAAGTGCTCTCACACATATCAAAATATACTGGAGGCAAAGTGCTCTCACACATATCAAAATATACTGGAGGCAAAGTGCTCTCACACATATCAAAATATACTGGAGACAAAGAGTTCTCACACAGAATATACTGGAGGCAAAGTGCTCTCACACAGAATTTACTGGAGGCAAAGTGCTCTCACACAGAATATACACAACGTCCCGTTCCATCACATGCCTAATGTTATTTTACTGTCGTCTCTGGGTAAAGTTGACGATAAGTACAGCTCTAAAAGCTATAGGCTACCATTTCAGTCTTAGGGGAGTGAAGACGGTCAGGGAAAAGGGGTTTTGGTGTGTGTGTGTGTGTGTGTGTGTGTGTGTGTGTGTGTGTGTGTGTGTGTGTGTGTGTACTGCATTCGAACATGGAGATTAATTTCGAATAAAAATGACAAAAGTGTATTTTCAAACAAACCAAGACTGAATGTGTAATATCCTAGGCTCCACAGCGAGTAACAAACCAGCCTTTCATTAGGATTAAAACCACACAGAGTATTTTAATAAATGGAACGTGTCCAAATACACCATTTACTGTCCTAAAGGAGATGATGTCATGTCTGGGAGCCCTAACATTATGACCAGGAGGGAAGTACAGGTATGACCAGGGGGGAGTACTGTTATGACCAGGGGAGAAGTACAGTTATGACCAGGGGAGAAGTACTGTTATGACCAGGGGAGAAGTACTGTTATGACCAGGGGAGAAGTACTGTTATGACCAGGGGAGAAGTACAGGTATGACCAGGGGGGAGTACTGTTATGACCAGGGGAGAAGTACTGTTATGACCAGGGGAGAAGTACTGTTATGACCAGGGGAGAAGTACTGTTATGACCAGAGGAGAAGTACAGTTATGACCAGGGGAGAAGTACTGTTATGACCAGGGGAGAAGTACAGGTATGACCAGGGGGGAGTAACTGTTATGACCAGGGGAGAAGTACTGTTATGACCAGGAGGGAGGTACAGTTATGACCAGGGGAGAAGTACTGTTATGACCAGGGGAGAAGTACAGTTATGACCAGGAGGGAAGTACAGTTATGACCAGGGGGGAGTACTGTTATGACCAGGGGGGAGTACTGTTATGACCAGGGGAGAAGTACTGTTATGACCAGGAGGGAAGTACAGTTATGACCAGGGGAGAAGTAGTGTTATGACCAGTAGGGAAGTACAGTTATGTAACTGGCCCAAGACATTACCAGAGAGACATTAGCATGAACTTGTTTCGCTATTGTAATTAGTGGATTGGAGTGATATGTGAACATTTGAGACTGGAATAATGTCATGTGGAGTAGTGATGTCATAAAGAAACAGAAGCAGACATTCCAGGGTCATGAGGTCATAATAGGGTCTCATTGGTAGGATGTCACAGCGCTCTTTAGATCACACATTATGAACATTCCCAGGTCATAAGATCATCACAGTAGGGTGCATCATTATTTTCATGGTCTGGGCCAATCTGTGATGTCGTACAGCCGCAGGGTGAAGAGGACATACAGATTGTGAGGACAGTGGGACAGTGAGGTTTCCTTAAAGGTCTCATAAGACATCAGTTTGTCATGTGATTTTTATCCTTGATCCGGGCCAGCCAATGATAAGGGGTGCAGTTCTGTGCTTAAAATGGAAATAACTTGTTGAATAAACAAATAAAATAAAAATTAATGAAATACGGTAACCAAAACCACCCATTGTATTCGGCATAGTAAAACACACACACACACCTGCATATGCCCAGCATGGAAACACAAATATGGTGACCTACAGTAGACTAAATACTGTATCACACAGCATTGTCCATGACTAAAGAGATATATTGTATACAGACAGCATTGTCCATGACTGAAGAGATATATTGTATACAGACAGCATTGTCCATGACTGAAGAGATATATTGTATACAGACAGCATTGTCCATGACTGAAGATATATATTGTATACAGACAGCATTGTCCATGACTGAAGAGATATATTGTATACAGACAGCATTGTCCATGACTGAAGAGATATATTGTATACAGACAGCATTGTCCATGACTGAAGATATATATTGTATACAGACAGCATTGTCCATGACTGAAGAGATATATTGTATACAGACAGCATTGTCCATGACTGAAGAGATATATTGTATACAGACAGCATTGTCCATGACTGAAGAGATATATTGTATACAGACAGCATTGTCCATGACTGAAGATATATATTGTATACAGACAGCATTGTCCATGACTGAAGAGATATATTGTATACAGACAGCATTGTCCATGACTGAAGAGATATATTGTATACAGACAGCATTGTCCATGACTGAAGAGATATATTGTATACAGACAGCATTGTCCATGACTAAAGAGATATATTGTATACAGACAGCATTGTCCATGACTGAAGAGATATATTGTATACAGACAGCATTGTCCATGACTAAAGAGATATATTGTATACAGACAGCATTGTCCATGACTGAAGAGATATATTGTATACAGACAGCATTGTCCATGACTAAAGAGATATATTGTATACAGACAGCATTGTCCATGACTAAACAGATATACTGTACTAGCACACACACATCAGATGATGGTCAGATTGCGCAACAGGAGAACATGCATGAGAGGATGTTGCCGTGGCGCTGTCGTATCCACGACAGGAAACAAAAAGCAGTACTAGTCAGTTCAGACTGACAGATATTTAACGAGCGAGCGAGAGAGAGAGAGGGATTTTCATTCACTTCACTGTCTTGAAGAACCCACACGGCTGCACCCCAAGCACACTATCTAATGATTCCAATCTGCTGAGAGAGAAGAAGCCACGGTCCTCCAGGAGCCTCCATCAGGACCAGTCTACTCTCAATCAGGTGGGTTCACTCAGACACATGAGACAGAATTACTCAGCATTAGTGAACATCTGTCAACAGGACATTAACAAAATGGTGAACATGTACGACAGGGAATAAGATATTAAACCTCTTATGTAATTTTGAAAGTTTCACATTTAAGCTTTGTTAATTGTAATGGCTTCATGGCTGTACATGGTTAAAGTTAATATACAGGTGCATTTTGTAAGTGTATTACATTTTTGATTAAATTAAAACAGCGTTTCTTTATGGGAGGGCAGTTCTACTGTCTCTAAGCCAGTCATCATGACAGTAAGCTGACTGTAGTAATGGATGAAATAAGGAAGAATACAGCAATGTACAATTTTCATTTTGTTTTTGCTCTACACAGCACAACCCTTGACATGGACAACACAACAGAATTTGCCCTGACCCCTGTCAATCACAACCTCACCAACAGCAGCTGTTCCCGTGACAACGTGCTGAAGACGGTGGTGTTCCCTGTTCTGTACTCCATCCTCTTCCTGTTGGGCCTGTCCCTCAACGGCCTGGCAGTGTGGGTGTTCTTCAGCATCCCCAGCCGCTCCCACTTCATCATCTATCTCAAGAACATTGTAGTGGCCGACGTCCTCATGACCCTCACCTTCCCCTTCAAGGTGCAGTTATAATGATAATAATGATAATATTCATACAATTTATAACGATAACAATGGAAAGTATTGATAAGTTCTAACGATGATAATTATAATATTGATACAACTTTTTAAAAAACTACTTTTAGAAAATGCAATAAAATCACTGCGTTTGCTAAATAAAGATGTGTTTTTCCTTCAGGTGCTGTCTGACTCCAACATGGCGTCTGTGGGTATGCGTGTCTTCGTCTGTCGCGTCTCCTCGGTGCTCTTCTATCTCACCATGTACATCAGCATCCTCTTCTTCGGCCTCATCAGCATCGACCGCTGCAGGAAGACCCTCCAGCCCTTCAAGGGGACCAACGCGGCCCGTCTGGCCCACAGGAAGCTGCTCTCTGGGGCTGTCTGGGGCTCCCTGCTGGCCCTCTCCCTGCCCAACATGGCCCTGACCAGCCGCAGCCCCACCTCGGACAACTTCAAGTGCGGTGATCTTAAGACGGCGGCTGGGCTCCGCTGGCATGAGGTTGTCAACCATGTGTGTCAGGTCATCTTCTGGGGCAACCTGGTGACGGTGACGATGTGTTACGCCCTCATCACCAAAGAGCTGTATAGTTCATACGCCCGCAGCAAGGCTTGCCGTGCTGGTGGAGCCAAACGCAGAGCTGGTACTGACGGGGGTACTGTTAAAGGGCAGCGCCAGCCCCGGAGGAAGAGTGTGAGTTCAAATGTCTTCCTGGTGCTGGCTGTGTTCTTTGTGTGCTTCGCTCCGTTCCACTTCGCCCGCGTGCCGTACACCATGAGCCAGACCAGAGGACACCTGTTTGACTGCAACCTCAAGCTGTTCTTCTTCCAGCTGAAGGAGAGTACCCTCTGGCTGTCCTCCCTCAACGCCCTCCTGGACCCTCTCATCTACTTCTTCCTCTGTAAGTCCTTCAGGACCACCCTGTTCAAGACCCTCCGTCTCCCACCTGGGACCTATAGCTGGCTCACTGGGAGTGGGTCCGGCCCCAACACAGCGGAGGATCAGACCCCAACATAGGAGACTCCACTGGGAGACTCCTGTGCCTGAATATAGGTAACTAAAACTCTATGTTCTATCTGTATTGAGCTGATGAATGTTTCACAGAGGATCATACTGCCCTCTCCTGGAAGGTTGACTGAACTGAACTGTGTGTTGATTAAACTGTCTGGGCAATGAGAACATTCAATGGGACCTTCCAATGGGAAAAATCAGTGGGACCTTCCAATGGGAACAATCAGTGGGACCTTCCAATGGGAACAATCAGTGGGACCTTCCAATGGGGACAATCTGTGGGACCTTCCAATGGGAACAATCTGTGGGACCACTGCGCCACTCGGGAGACACCCTCTAAACATCATCATAACCTCATGCCAAGGAAAGCACCTCAGGTCTCTCAGTCTCTCTCATAACAGCTTAGTTCCCTACAGTGTAATTCTGCTTTGACCACATTGTTTTACCTTTAGGAACTGAAATAGGAGACATGTATTTCCCCTGTAATTATGTGTAACAATGGCACAGCGTTTACGCCTAAAATGTACAGGATAGCGTCAGCAGAACGTTCTATACTGCATAAAGTTGTCAAATCTAAATGTTTCTTTCTCTCCCATTCATTTATCCATGTATATAACCATTCTTCAACACACCAATATCAAATCAAAATCAAATTTGATTTGTCACATGCGCTGAATACAACACCTTACCGTGAAATGCTTACAATGTGATACTAAGGGATAAATCCCCTGATTTAGATGATGCATTGAAAGCTTGCCATTCCATATGTTAGACAGACAGTATACAACCTATTAACAGTTGGTCTATGGGGAGGTGAGAGGCTGGATCCAATTGCTGCAGGGGCGGATTGGCCATCTGGCAATTCTGGGAAATGCCAGATGGGGCGGACTATTTTTTTTGTTGGGTAGGGCTGGTAGAAATTGACACACACACAAAAAAAAATTATATTGTGGCACACCGCCACGGACAAGCCACCAGGGGGATACTCGTCGAGGCCAGGTGACAGACGGCGTCTACATCACGTGGGGTGCCTCCTTCTGCTGGACGTGCCAGGTCTCGACGGGTCCTCCGGCCAGGACTAATTGGGGCTGATTGAGGCTGGTGAGTAATCAAGGGGCTGATTGCTCATCAGCCGTACGGTGCCCATAAAGCTGCCAGGAGGGCAGCACATGGGAGGGTTGGAGATAGTGAGATGTTGCTACCGGACAGACGTCCTCACGGTCTGCTAGAACAGAAGGGCTAGGAGGAGACAGCATTCCCAGAACAGCTAGGCTAGGAGGAGACAGCGTTCCCAGAAGGGCTAGGCTAGGAGGAGACAGCGTTCCCAGAACAGCTAGGCTAGGAGGAGACAGCGTTCCCAGAAGGCGGTGTCACGGTCTGCTAGAACAGAAGGGCTAGGCTAGGAGGAGACAGCGTTCCCAAAACAGCTAGGCTAGGAGGAGACAGCGTTCCCAGAAGGCGGTGTCACGGTCTGCTAGAACAGAAAGGCTAGGAGGAGACAGCGTTCCCAGAAAGGCTAGGAGGAGACAGCGTTCCCAGAAGGCGGTGTCACGGTCTGCTAAAACAGAATGGCTAGACTAGGAGGAGACAGCGTTCCCAGAAGGCGGTGTCACGGTCTGCTAGAACAGAAAGGCTAGGAGGAGACAGCGTTCCCAGAACAGCTAGACTAGGAGGAGACAGCGTTCCCAGAAGGGCTAGGCTAGGAGGAGACAGCGTTCCCAGAACGGCTAGGCTAGGAGGAGACAGCGTTCCCAGAAGGGCTAGGCTAGGAGGAGACAGCGTTCCCAGAAAGGCTAGGAGGAGACAGCGTTCCCAGAAGGGCTAGGCTAGGAGGAGACAGCGTTCCCAGAAAGGCTAGGAGGAGACAGCGTTCCCAGAAAGGCTAGGAGGAGACAGCGTTCCCAGAAGGCGGTGTCACGGTCTGCTAGAACAGAAAGGCTAGGAGGAGACAGCGTTCCCAGAACAGCTAGGCTAGGAGGAGACAGCGTTCCCAGAAGGCGGTGTCACGGTCTGCTAGAACAGAAGGACTAGGCTAGGAGGAGACAGCGTTCCCAGAACGGCTAGGCTAGGAGGAAACAGCGTTCCCAGAAGGCGGTGTCACGGTCTGCTAGAACAGAAGGCCTAGGCTAGGA
Source organism: Coregonus lavaretus (assembly GCF_964263955.1). Taxonomy (NCBI): domain Eukaryota; kingdom Metazoa; phylum Chordata; class Actinopteri; order Salmoniformes; family Salmonidae; genus Coregonus; species Coregonus lavaretus. Next base: position 38,502,572 of record NC_140017.1, on the reverse strand, counting down.
GGAGACAGCGTTCCCAGAACAGCTAGGCTAGGAGGAGACAGCGTTCCCAGAAGGCGGTGTCACGGTCTGTTAAACACAGAAAGGCTAGGAGGAGACAGCGTTCCCAGAACGGCTAGGCTAGGAGGAGACAGCGTTCCCAGAAGGCGGTGTCACGGTCTGTTAAACACAGAAAGGCTAGGAGGAGACAGCGTTCCCAGAACGGCTAGGCTAGGAGGAGACAGCGTTCCCAGAAGGCGGTGTCACGGTCTGTTAAACACAGAAAGGCTAGGAGGAGACAGCGTTCCCAGAACGGCTAGGCTAGGAGGAGACAGCGTTCCCAGAAGGCGGTGTCACGGTCTGCTAGAACAGAAGGGCTAGACTAGGAGGAGACAGCGTTCCCAGAAAGGCTAGGAGGAGACAGCGTTCCCAGAAGGGCTAGGCTAGGAGGAGACAGCGTTCCCAGAAAGGCTAGGAGGAGACAGCGTTCCCAGAAGGCGGTGTCCCAGAAGAGGAGACCGGTTTATTTAATTTTTCTTGATTGTTTTAAATAAACACCTTGAAACTGAGGTGTCACACTTGTGTCCATGTCTGATCAGTGTAAATGTCTAGATCAAACCCCCTGGTCTGCCACAATATAGGAAAACAAATATTTAAAAATCGTGTCATGGCCGGCGCCCCATGGGCCTGATAAGATAACTATTTTACGATTTCTGCGCAATTTGTCTGTTATAATAATCTATAGATAACTGCCCAAATAATGGATACACGTGAGTAAATGAGGGATACAAAGTATATTAAAAGCCGGTGCTTCCACACAGATGTGGTTCCTAAGTTAATTAAGCAATTAACATCCGATCATACTTAGGGTCATTTATAAAAATGCTGGGCAGGTCATTATTTTGGCTACCATGGGTATGCCTCCATAGGATGACAATGCCTCCATCCATAGGGAATGAGTGGTCACTGAATGATTTGATGAGCATGAAAACTATTTAAACCATATGCCATGGCCATCTCAGTCACCAGATCTCAACCCAATTGAACACATATGGGAGATTCTGGAGTGGCGTTTTCAACCACCATCAACAAAACACCAGATTATGGAATTTCTTGTGAAAAAATAGTGTCGCATCCCTCCCATAGAGTTCCAGACATTTGTAGAATCTATACCAAGGTGCATTGAAGCTGTTCTGACTCATGGTGGCCCAACGCCCTATTGAAACACTTTATGTTGACGTTTCCTTTATTTTGGCAGTTACCCGTGGAATGAGCCTTTAGCTGGGGGGTGTGAGTTGACGGCACGTGCAGTGATGTGGGCTGGTGTTGATAAAATACCAGGGCCGCCCCTGTACTGCTATGATCACAGAGCATGTGGAGAAGTGGCAAGGTATGAAAGTAGAAACTACACTGTTAAGACACCAGAAAGAGGTGAGAGTTCATGTGAAAGAAATGGTGTGTGTGCAGGAGCGTAATAGAGAGAGAGAGAGAGAGAGAGAGAGAGAGAGAGAGAGAGAGTACAGGCATCAAAACATCTAATCTGATCTGATTTTTTGAAGAACCAAAAACAGCAACTTCCCCATGAGAATATGACAAAAATACATAACCTCCCTAATGCTGAATCTAGGGAACTGTTGGGAGAAATACTATTCCACCAATTATAGACATTAGCAGTTGGTAGATCATGGCTCTTGCAACGCCAGGATTGTGGGTTTCATTCCGGGGTCACATTAAATGTATGCAGCATGTCTGTTAGTCGTTTTGGATTTAAAAAATACTTACATTATTGTTATATTGTAAGAAGTCTGACAAACAGGGGCAGCTTTTTTCAGTTGTATTTGTATTTATTATGGATCCCCATTAGCTGCTGCCAAGAATCTTCTTATTGGTGTCCTTTAGTCGTGGTTTCTTTGCAGCAATTTGACCATGAAGGTCTGATTCACACAGTCCCCTCTAAACAGTTGATGTTGAGATGTGTCTGTTACTTGAACTCTGTGAAGCATTTATTTGGGCTGCAATTTCTGAGGCTGGTAACTCTAATGAACTTATCCTCTGCAGCAGAGGTAACTCTGGGTCTTCCATTCCTGTGGCGGTCCTCATGAGAGCCAGTTTCATCATAGCGCTTGATGGTTTTTGCGACTGATCTTGAAGACACTTTCAAAGTTCTTGGAATTTTCCGGATTGACTGACCTTCATGTCTTAAAGTAATGATGGACTGTCATTTCTCTTTGCTTATTTGAGCTGTTCTTGCCATAATATGGACTTGGTCTTTTACCAAATAGGGCTATCTTCTGTATACCACTCCTACCTTGTCACAACACAACTGATTGGCTCAAACGCATTAAGAAGGAAAGAAATTCCAAAAATGTACTTTTAACAAGGCACACCTGTTAATTGAAATGCATTCCAGGTGACTACCTTATGAAGCTGGTTGAGAGAATGCCAAGAGTGTGCAAAGCTGTCATCAAGGCAAAGGGTGGCTACTTTGAAGAATCTCAAATATAAAATATATTTTGATATGTTTAACACTTTTTTGGTTACTACATGATTCCATATGTGTTATTTCATAGTTTTGATGTCTTCACTATTATTCTACAATGTAGAAAATAGTAATAATAAAGAAAAACCCTGGAATGAGTAGGTGTGCCCAGACCTTTGACTGGTACTGTATGTTGACATGGCCTATTGATTACCAGACACACTATTTATCTTATTATTAGTATTATTTTGTGCTATAATTTGCCATTTACCTTGAAACATACTATCAGTATTATTTTTCTTCCATTGTTGTGTCTCAATGGGCCACTAGGCTAGAAATAGGAGCTACGTGCAATAGTCAGGTCACTCTGAGGAAGACGTCATCTTGTCACCTGTTCACATCCTGTAAAATAGATTAAAGTGAGCTGAAATAAATAAATCTCTGCTTTTTTGTTGAGTGCTCCAACTCCTTTCTACAGTACCTGGAATTAGTCCTTTTCGAAGTTTTTCTTGGTAAGCCCATTTGTGTCATTGTTGTTGAGCACCCCTCCTTTCCTTAGTTTGTTGACGCGAAGGCTGAACCCCGTAGATCACTTCACTATTTCCTTTTTGTTTCCAAAGCTTCTGACTTACCTCACTTTTTTTGTTAAAGTATAAAAACATGAGTTACCAAACCTGTTCACAGGGTTGGTTAACTCTTGAGGTTCCTCGGGTCTCCACCAAATTAGGTAAATCCACTTTTAGTTTTAAAACAATTTGTAGAACTCATTACAACTGGATGTTCCGGTGCTACTCGGGCAGTTAAGGGTGTTATTTGAGCTGAGGAATTAATCGTATTTTTTGCTGTTTTGTTTTACATTGTATTGGTTGTTGAATTGCTGTGATCAGGGCTCCCTTGAAAATGAGACCCTGGTCTCAATGGGTTTTCCCTGAATAAATCAAGAATAATACAAATAAATACCATGTACAAAAACAAAATTACCTTTTTTTTGCGCATATAAATATGTGCCAATGGTATACATATATGCAGTACAGAACTCAGATAGGCTCTGAATCTACATAGAGAGCTGTATTGGTGTGTATTATCTGAAAAGTACACTCTTAGAAAAAAAAAGGTGCTATCTAGAACCAAAAAGGGTTCTAAAGGCTGTTCCAATAGGAGAACCCTTTGAAGAACCCAATTTGGTTCCAGGTAGTACCCTTTTAGGTTCCATGTAGTACCCTTTTAGGTCTACCTGGAACACAAAAAGGGTTCTACCTGGAACCAAAAAGGGTTTTCCTATGGGGAAAGCTGCATAACTTTTTTCTAAGGGTGTAGTTATTCTAGGGCAAATGTTTTATTTGAATCCAGGTTTCTCTGGAGTCATAATATTAAGTTATACATATCATCAGAGGGTGGGGGGTGGGGGGTGGGGGGGGGGGGGGGGGGGGGGGGGCATGAAGTACTAGCCTATGGTTATAATTGGTTATAACTAGGTATGACCTTGTACGAAATCAAAATTACATTAGATATACTGTATGTTTAGTTTCAGTCAAAACAGCTCATAAAAGTCTGTCAGTGGTATGAATACTTGGTAGAACTGTAATATGGAAACCAGCTAACCTCTGAGTGTACACATAGTGCTGTATTCTACCAAAAATAGTTATTGTACTGAAAATGTGATATAAATGCCAGTATTCGTATAATATCCTCCAATATTCTATATGTGCAAATTGTTATGATATTTTGGTTTGACTTAGAATATGTGTGCATTCTTTTGAAGCATGCTGCCATAGCCCCTACCATGCTAATGCTTGCTGTGGGCTAAGTAAATAAAGAAAACAAAGCCATATTTTGGTCAATGTCTCTGAGGATCAATTCGGAAAACTAAATGATACTATAATCAAATGACGGTAAATTAGCTTTTTAGTACTAATGTGGATTGTACTTTAAAAACTGCACATTATATGAAGAAAAAAAATCATATCGTTTTACAGAATATGGAAATAAACTCTAATTTTGCTAAAATAACAGTCTGTTTTGGTATTTATTTTTCTGATAACATTAATTAATCTAATGATGTTTTGATAAGAAATAAGTTGATATTTTGCTATGATTAGTGCTTTTCCAATAGCTTCTTCTTGGGGTCAAAATGACCCCAGTTGGTAATCGATGTATGTAAAATATGTTGGTAGCTTGAGGGTTAAATGAATGATATCTAGACATTCTCCATTGAACATGCTTTATAGTCCATGACTATGTTTAACCAGCCGCTAATGTTTTGAAGACTCAGTGTTTTTTTTTACAATTACATGGTTTACAAACAATGGAGTGACACAAGATTATATTTTGATTTCTGATGGGATATGACAGTTGAAATAAGCACAGGAAGCATTTATATTCTTAAATTACATTCATCAAAAGGCAATGGCTACATATAATTCATTCAAAATTCAAAAAATGTATGTACCGATCGCAGATTTCCCCTTTAAATCTAGAAATTAAATAGATTCCATAAATATGACTATAACAAGTCTCTACTTCCTGTCGTTCATCCCGGCACTCATCATCAATGAGGTAGCAGTCTCAGTCTGCATGCACCTTCGCCTCAACGTCCACCTTCACGGTGTATCTGAAGAACCTTTGTGGCCGCTGACCTCCTCATGACCCTGACTATCCCTCTCAAAGCAGCCAGTGTCCTGCCCAGCGCTCCTCTGGCTCAGAATACCTTTTCCTGTCACTCCTCTGATGTTATTTTCTACCTCTGTGTGTACATGAGCATCCCTCTACTGGGCCTCATCAGTCTGGACCGCTTCTTCAAGATCGTCAGGCCCCCCGTGGCAGGTCGTTGGGTCAGAACCTGGTCTGAAAATGAAAAGCGAGGCAGGACGGGGTTTTCACAGAGGCGTGGTCACATTCAGCAGCGTGATCTTCTGGATGGTGTTTCTTCTTGTTTGTTTCTGTTGCATGTGCATAGCGAGAAAAGGTTTTTCAATCATACAGGAAATCAGGAAGCAGCAATGACGAGGGGAGGCATAACACCAAAGTGTTTTTGGTTCTGGTGGTCTTCCTGGTGTGTCTCGGCCCATACCCAGCTTCCCTTACACCCGGCTTCAGGTTACCTCAATGACCAACTGCACTAAGGGCACCTTACGGATCTCTAAAAAGATCACCTTGTGGATGTCAGCCATGAACGTCTGCCTGTACCCTCTCATCTACTTCTTCCTCTGTAAGTCCTTCAGGACCACCCTGTTCAAGACCCTCCGTCTCCCACCTGGGACCTGTAGCTGGCTCACTGGGAGTGGGTCCAGGCCCCAACACAGCGGAGGATCAGACCCCAACATAGGAGACTCCACTGGAAGACTCCTGTGCCTGTATAGAAAATAAAAACTCTTCTCAATGATCTGCTTTCTGTTGTGTGTTGTTCGTTTCACAGAGTATCATACTGCCCCCTGGTGGAGGGTTAACTATCCTACTAGTTATATTAGACGGTTAGGGTTATTACACCAGGAGTGATGTAATATCCTGCTAGTTATATTAGAAATGAATCCACCAGGAGTGATGTAATATCCTACTAGCTGTATGTGTTGAAGGCCTACTATGGATTTGTTCATGGAGGTATGTTGTGCCCCATAAAAAGGGGTTAAATATGTGTCAAAAAAATCAAATAAAATGAACCCCTGATATTTCTTATGTCTCCTAGATAAAGGACACACACTTCAAAACCTTATTTCTTCTGATTGATATTGTCTGTCTGTTTTTTCCCCGTATGAATGTTATTCCATGTATTTCTATGGGCCATAGCAGTAAAGGCAAAATGCAATATTATATCTAATAATTTGTACATATTTTGTTTTGATACCTACAGGGGTGCTACAATTCTAAATCAAAATAGCTAAATGATCCATGGTATGACCATCTTAAAACAATTCCATATGTTAGCTTAGTATATAACCCCCTCATGTTGTGTTGGAGCTCTCTCCTCCTCTAAGTCACCCTTTGTTGCAGGTCATTATGATGTTATGGTCAGCTGGCCCTTCATGCTAACTATTAGCTTTCCGGTCTTTTCCATATTGTATTATTATGGTGTATCGTTTTTGTGTGTTTGTATGTTGAATTCACAAAATAAATGTTCACGTAAATGGACAATAAAGTATATAATATCGTATCGTATTGTGGTGGCAGAATTTAGGGTGAGCTGTTGTAACTTCTCAAGGGATGTGTTCTGTGTTGGACTGTGATGTTGTGCCTTTCATAGACTCCTGGCATGTCTGCACCCTGACACAAGGCCATTGTGTTCTGGAACTGCTGCTTGTATAAAGAACTGTTGTGTAACTATATGACTGTATTATCACCTCCCACTATATAAGGGACATTTGACCGTTTACTCTCTGAGTTCTTCCCACTATATAAGGGACATGTGACCATTTACTCTCTGAGTTCTTCCCACTATATAAGGGACATGTGACCATTTACTCTCTGAGTTCTTCCCACTATATAAGGGACATGTGACCATTTACTCTCTGAGTTCTTCCCACTATATAAGGGACATGTGACCATTTACTCTCTGAGTTCTTCCCACTATATAAGGGACATGTGACCGTTTACTCTCTGAGTTCTTCCCACTATATAAGGGACATGTGACCATTTACTCTCTGAGTTCTTCCCACTATATAAGGGACATGTGACCATTTACTCTCTGAGTTCTTCCCACTATATAAGGGACATGTGACCAGTTCTTCCCACTATATAAGGGAGATGTGACCATTTACTCTCTGAGTTCTTCCCACTATATAAGGGACATGTGACCATTTACTCTCTGAGTTCTTCCTTGTGAAATCAGAGGCGGATCTTCGCTCTACCTGCTTGTATTAAATACTTTTCTATTATACAATGAAATAATCTCTGCCTTAATCTTAGGATCTAATTTTCCACAACAGTATCGTATACTATTTAAAAACCATACCAATAAAGGAATACAGTGATCCTATTAGGTTTCAGATATATTCTTGGTTGCCAGATTAATCTACAGTATGTCAAAACAAGACTATCTTGGTTAAAAGAATGTTGTGCGAACGATACACTGCATTAGAGACTCACAATAACTTAACCTGATCTCACTGTTGCTTTAGTGTCACTCTATTTCCCTGGATTTGCATCTGTCCGGACATGTAGAGCCTTCTTGGGTAATTCCAGGGAAGGGCGAGGTGTGAGCTTTACTGCATGGTGGTTCACACCTTGCATTTCCTGCACTGTGGTAGAGCACTACACCACTGTTCTGTTGGACCACTGGTTGTCTTCAGGTTGCTAGGTGAGTAAAATGTACCAGTTGATAAATGTCTCTCCTTACCCTTTACTCTGAGCTGTTTTATTACATTTTACATTTTAGTCATTTAGCAGACGCTCTTATCCAGAGCGACTTACAGTTAGTGAGTGCATACATTATTTTTTATTTTACATACTGGCCCCCCGTGGGAATCAAACCCATAACCCTGGCGTTGCAAACGCCATGCTCTACCAACTGAGCTACATCCCTGCCGGCCATTCCCTCCCCTACCCTGGACGACGCTGGGCCAATTTTGCGCCGCCCCATGGGTCTCCCTTAGACCACTGTGCCACTCGGGAGTTTTATGCATTGCTGCATCAAGGTACACTTAAAATGTATTATAAATGGGGTTTATAAGTATAGCTAATACATTTGTTAATCATTTGTTTAAAGATTCTATAGTTTCTAAATCTGTAAGAAAGAGTTATAGAACATTCATGATTCTTTGCCTTTATACAGTAGAAAGATGTGTGGGTTGGTTTCTCTTGTTGTCTAAGAGCTTTGTATTAATTAATTCCATTCGTGCTCAAAAACAGCTATTTGAAGTGAGTTTCCTAATGTCCATTCAAGTGAAATATAATTAAGATGAAACCAACTACATTGAATAATTATATTGACCACTAATGCTTTTTGCAGATGAATTAAAGTGGCTATGCAGAAGAAAACACAGATTAGTACTGCTATCTAAACAATACACCTCTCAGCATTCACTCCAGTCTCAGTGATTAATTTCAGTCCTATTTCAGCTGGTTGTCACACAGAATTCGCAGAACTCCCCGATACCAAATAGAGAGATGATTTTCAAGGAATAATTTACAGTGAGGGAAAAAAAGTATTTGATCCTCTGCTGATTTTGTATGTTTGCCCACTGACAAAGAAATGATCAGTCTATAATTTTAATATTAGGTTTATTTGAACAGTGAGAGACAGAATAATAACAAAAAAATCCAGAAAAACACGTCAAAAATTTATGAATTGATTTGTATAAGTATTTGACCCCCTCTCAATCAGAAAGATTTCTGGCTCCCAGGTGTCTTTTATACAGGTAACGAGCTGAGATTAGGAGCACACTCTTAAAGGGAGTGCTCCTAATCTCAGTTTGTTACCTGTATAAAAGACACCTGTCCACAGAAGCAATCAATCAATCAGATTCCAAACTCTCCACCATTGCCAAGACCAAAGAGCTCTCCAGGAATGTCAGGGACAAGATTGTAGACCTCCACAAGGCTGGAATGGGCTACAAGACCATCGCCAAGCAGCTTGGTGAGAAGGTGACAACAGTTGGTGCGATTATTCGCAAATGGAAGAAACACAAAATAACTGTCAATCTCCCTCGGCCTGGGGCTCCATGCAAGATCTCACCTCGTGGAGTTGCAATGATCATGAGAACGGTGAGGAATCAGCCCAGAACTACAAGGGAGGAGCTTGTCAATGATCTCAAGGCAGCTGTGACCATAGTCACCAAGAAAACAATTGGTAACACACTACGCCGTGAAGGACTGAAATCCTGCAGCGCCCGCAAGGTCCCCCTGCTCAATAAAGCACATATACAGGCACGTCTGAAGTTTGCCAATGAACATCTGAATGATTCAGAGGAGAACTGGGTGAAAGTGTTGTGGTCAGATGAGACCAAAATCGAGCTCTTTGGCATCAACTCAACTCGCCGTGTTTGGAGGAGGAGGAATGCTGCCTATGACCCCAAGAACACCATCCCCACCGTCAAACATGGAGGTGGAAACATTATGCTTTGGGGGTGTTTTTCTGCTAAGGGGACAGGACAACTTCACCGCATCAAAGGGACGATGGACGGGGCCATGTACCGTCAAATCTTGGGTGAGAACCTCCTTCCCTCAGCCAGGGCATTGAAAATGGGTCGTGGATGGGTATTCCAGCATGACAATGACCCAAAACACACGGCCAAGGCAACAAAGGAGTGGCTCAAGAAGAAGCACATTAAGGTCCTGGAGTGGCCTAGCCAGTCTCCAGACCTTAATCAAATAGAAAATCTGTGGAGGGAGCTGAAGGTTCGAGTTGCCAAACGTCAGCTTCAAAACCTTAATGACTTGGAGAAGATCTGCAAAGAGGAGTGGGACAAAATCCCTCCTGAGATGTGTGCAAACTACAAGAAAAGTCTGACCTCTGTGATTGCCAACAAGGGTTTTGCCACAAAGTACTAAGTCATGTTTTGCTGAGGGGTCAAATACTTATTTCCCTCATTAAAATGCAAATCAATTTATAACATTTTTGACATGTGTTTTTCTGGATTATTTTGTTGTTATTTTGTCTCTCACTGTGCAAATAAACCTACCATTAAAATTATAGACTGATCATGTCTTTGTCAGTGGGCAAACGTACAATATCAGCAGGGGATCAAATACTTTTTTCCCTCACTGTATATTTTCCTTTATTATTCCCCCTAACTCTACTTCCCTTCCCCTAATTGGAGTAAATAATGAACAACAACATTTAGGCCTCTATTTCCAGCTTATTCATACTATCATTGGGCCGAAAGATTCAGCAGGGTACTGGCATTACACACCTGGCTAAAAGACTGTAGCTCTGCTGGAATCACTTTTATAGATAACTTTGACACCTTCTGGAAACAGAAGATACTCTACAGGAAGTCCATTCAAATCATCTTGGCTCCTGGACTCTGTCCACGCATTTCAAGGCTGCATTGAGACAATGACTAATCAGTGACCCAAGAACAGCTCAGTTAATCCCTACCTTTGTGACGCTGAGTTGTCCCAGGGGCGTTGACAGACACAATGTAATTAACTTAATTTATGTCCCCATAACTGCCCTGAATACCTCTGTTGATCCTACAGCTATTGTATGCAGTAATCATGAGCCTATGAACCAGAGTTACACTGTTAGCACTGAGGCGGTGTGCCCTAGTAGGAAGTCCACTGTGTGCAGCTCACCCTGCTCTAACATAAATAACATGAGCATGTCTACTTCTGCTAAGCTTTCCACGTAAAGCATTAAAAACAATCAAGGAACCCAGAAAAGTGCTACAAAATAGCCCATATTAACATATGCAGCCTGAGAAACAAGGTCCATGAAGTCAATAACTTGCTTGTTACAGATGATATTCATATTCTGACTATCTCTGAAACTCACTTAGATAATACCTTTGATGATACAGTGGGAGCAATACATGGTTAAAATATCTACAGAAAAGACAGAAATGCCAACGGGGGCGGTGTTGCGGTCTATATTCAGAATCACATTCCTGTAAAGCTTAGAGAGGATCTCATGTTAAATACTGTTGAAGTCATATGGCTACAGGTTAATCTGCCTCACCTAAAGCCAATTCTGGTGGGAAGCTGCTATAGACCACCAAGTGCTAACAGTCAGTATCTGGATAATATGTGTGAAATGCTTGATAATGTATGTGATATCAACAGAGAAGTACACTGCTCAAAAAAATTAAGGGAACACTTAAACAACACAATGTAACTCCAAGTCAATCACACTTCTGTGAAATCAAACTGTCCACTTAGGAAGCAACACTGATTGACAATACATTTCACATGCTGTTGTGCAAATGGAATAGACAACAGGTGGAAATTATAGGCAATTAGCAAGACACCCCCAATAAAGGACTGGTTTTGCAGGTGGTGACCACAGACCACTTCTCAGTTCCTATGCTTCCTGGCTGATGTTTTGGTCACTTTTGAATGCTGGCGGTGCTTTCACTCTAGTGGTAGCATGAGATGGAGTCTACAACCCACACAAGTGGCTCAGGTAGTGTAGCTCATCCAGGATGGCACATCAATGTGAGCTGTGGCAAGAAGGTTTGCTGTGTCTGTCAGCGTAGTGTCCAGAGCATGGAGGCGCTACCAGGAGACAGGCCAGTACATCAGGAGACGTGGAGGAGGCCGTAGGAGGGCAACAACCCAGCAGCAGGACCGCTACCTTCACCTTTGTGCAAGGAGGAGCAGGAGGAGCACTGCCAGAGCCCTGCAAAATGACCTCCAGCAGGCCACAAATGTGCATGTGTCTGCTCAAACGGTCAGAAACAGACTCCATGAGGGTGGTATGAGGGCCCGACGTCCACAGGTGGGGGTTGTGCTTACAGCCCAACACCGTGCAGGACGTTTGGCATTTGCCAGAGAACACCAAGATTGGCAAATTCGCCACTGGCGCCCTGTGCTCTTCACAGATGAAAGCAGGTTCACACTGAGCACATGTGACAGACGTGACAGAGTCTGGAGACACCGTGGAGAATGTTCTGCTGCCTGCAACATCCTCCAGCATGACCGGTTTGGCAGTGGGTCATTCATGGTGTGGGGTGGCATGTCTTTGGGGGGCCGCACAGCCCTCCATGTGCTCACCAGAGGTAGCCTGACTGCCATTAGGTACCGAGATGAGATCCTCAGAACCCTTGTGAGACCATATGCTGGTGCGGTTGGCCCTGGGTTCCTCCTAATGCAAGACAATGCTAGACCTCATGTGGCTGGAGTGTGTCAGCAGTTCCTGCAAGAGGAAGGCATTGATGCTATGGACTGGCCCGCCCGTTCCCCAGACCTGATTCCAATTGAGCACATCTAGGACATCATGTCTCGCTCCATCCACCGACGCCACGTTGCACCACAGACTGTCCAGGAGTTGGCGGATGCTTTAGTCCAGGTCTGGGAGGAGATCCCTCAGGAGACCATCTGCCACCTCATCAGGAGCATGCCCAGGCATTGTAGGGAGGTTATACAGGCACGTGGATGCCACACACACTACTGAGCCTCATTTTGACTTGTTTTAAGGACATTACATCAAAGTTGGATCAGCCTGTAGTGTGGTTTTCCACTTTAATTTTGAGGGTGACTCCAAATCCAGACCTCCATGGGTTGATAAATTTGATTTCCATTGATAATTCTTGTGTGATTTTGTTGTCAGCACATTCAACTATGTAAAGAAAAAAGTATTTAATAAGATTATTTCATTCATTCAGATCTAGGATGTGTTGTTTAAGTGTTCCCTTTATTTTTTTGAGCAGTGTATAATTTAGTTAGTAATCTCATTGATCAACGTCTCAACCAAATATGACCTAATTATCCACATTGAAATGACGTGGTGTGCCCAGTGGGCAAGCGCACCTGATTAGTCTATTTCCCCTAGCAGCCGTGTGTTGTGCTATGTAGGCCTAACCTAAGAACTGCCCTTGCCAATGTAGTCACTGGAGTCCATCAAAACAGTGAAGACTATCGTTTGTAGACAATAGTAGTAACAGTAATGGTATTTCGTATTGTCGTATATGATGAATGGTGGCAATTATTGCTGTCAACAAAAAGTCCGCTATGCTGCATCGTGTTAGAGGCTTTTATTAAAATCATGAGTTTACAGCATAGATACAGACTCGCGATGTCCGGAGAACGGCTCCCCAGATTGATATGGCCGTTCTAACTCTCCCGCGCCTAACCCCCTTATTTATAAACAATGAAACTACCTCCTCTGGCCAATCACCAGTCTCCCCTTTATATAGCCTTCCAAGAGTTGAATAGCTCCCTCTACTGTCCAATCCCCATATCTTACAAACCCCTTCCTGTCTGTCATATGTCATCATACTAAACATTGCCTTCTGATACTAACATAACCAACATTCCATTTCTTCATGAAAAACATTTAACAAAGGCATAATCTTCAGATACGATATTCCCCCCTTTCGAGACGACATAAACGTCTCAAAAACAAACAGAATAAGATTATGACTATTAACCATTTATCTTATTGAGTATCTTTAACATTAAACCAAACACATTCTCCTCTAGAGTGTAAATACCTTTCTATGAAATACCTGTTTATGAAGTGAGAATACCTTACTATGACATATGAACAACTGTTTATGAAGTATGAATACATTACTATGAATTATGAATAAATCTTTATGGAGTGTGAGAGCGAAAAACCTGTCCAGCAGCCATCCATCCATATCAATCAAGACAGTAAAATTCTCTCACGGTCCCTCTGCCCCAGGCAACCACCGTCGGTACTCCAGATAACCTCATAACTCATGTAAATGCATTTGAAAGTATGATGCAACTAAATACACATGTAAACAAAATCCTATCCATAAATATCCATTGTACGGCTGGTCAACCCATCGAATCGTACAATGAATCTCTCCCTTCCTAGACCTTCTGTCCCTAAACCCCATCGAAATAAACAAAAGCATCTAAGATCCTCATCTGCATTCAATAACATCAAACATCATTCTACTAAAATCAATACCTAAGAATATGACACAATTATGTATTACACATGTCTATATTTCATTGCCAACACTGGAATGTAGTCCACTACACTTCATCTCCCTGTAGTGTCCTCTTCCAATGGACTTGTTGATGATGGAATCAGCCACACCCTCCTTGTTTCATCTCCTCCAGTCATATTCTCCCTTCATATTGTCTTTGTTTGAGTATTCCAATCTCCACCTGTTCTCCCAAATGCTTCTGGAATGACAAGAAAATAAACGACCAAACAGTATCTTTTCCAAAAAACACCTTCAAATTAAACATCAATATCCACTAAGACTATAAAACTGATATATAAATGATGCATGAATCACATAAACCCATTCCCCCCTTGATTCATAAATCATACTAAACATCAGACTAATATTGAAAAAACAATTTGAAAAATCATCAAATAATCCAAAATGATATTTATCCATCAGTTCCACTTGTCCATCTTTATCCAGATCAGGAACAGTCAACAACGGCATCTGAGTGTTGTCTCCAGGCATCACAACACCAACCCATCTTAATATCATAGCTTTTGCAAAGGTCAGTAACAAAGTACAAAAGCAAAACATGACACAAAACACTATCAGAGCTGCGACTAAAATCTGCACCCTCACTGCCCCTACTGGCCTAATTGATCTAGCATCCTCTCAGATTTCCCAAACACATCCCTTATAATGCATCTATAACCCCAGTGATATTATCTGAACTATCTGGACTCAAAGTATAGCTAATATTTATCAATATTATCTTCCCAAATGTTACACCATACCATGAATGAAGTCCCCCTTCTCTCTTAGACTTACCCTTCAATGATAGGCTTGAAGACTATGACATGTAGCCATGTCTCTTTTCACCCCATTTTCAACCCTAGCTTCAGATTTCTGTGTTGGTACCACTCCTCTTTTAATGGTAAAAACCTCATATGGAAGCTTAAACGTTGACCTGTAACAACATCCTATCCCCCATAGGGTAAGAATATACTCTATCATCACAAACCCACCAAATATCTCTAAAATTCCCATAGTCCCATTGTCAGTCAAAAGCTAATCTTTTAAGCATCAAAGTCCTGCTCTTCTTGCTACCTGATATATAAAAAGTAACCTATATTCCCATAAACATACCCCTACCTCATATGTTTCATTAGAACAACAACAACTCTTATCCCTCAATGGTTACACCTCAAATGCTTCAGAGTTTGCTATTACCTGATTTTACTTTCCCTCTAACCAATGCCCATAGGATAATCCATTTACCCAAGAACACTTAAACCCTACTGTTCTGACAACTACATTATTTTATCTGTCAATGACTGTTGCCAATACCACAGTCATGACAAAGCATAACCCTGACCCACACCTGATAGAGGCCGCGCGACCGTCTAACACGTCTTGGGCTGGCATCCCCAACAGACATCAACCCTCAAGATTCCTCACTGATTCTTACAGAATGAGTTAATCTATCTCTAATTTCCACAACAGAGGAACGAGCAGCACTGATCAGATGCCCCCCCCCCTCTGTCATCAAAATCAAAAGACCCCATCCTGCAGCTTCCATGATAAATCTCTATTCTCCATTTCAGATTAATCTATATGGTTTCTATCTGCTCTCCTATTTTAACCCCATTCGTACCATAACCTCCTGAGTCATTAATCTAACCCCCTTTAATTTCAGAACAGTTGTTGTCAGTATCATACTCCTATATTTACTATTGCCATAGTATCATCAATCCCTTCCCCAAAGTTACCATTAACGTTGTTGATTTAGTTGATTAATTAAAACCCTTAATTCCTTCTAGTGGAAAAGCTACCACTATACTCTGTGTATTATTTACTGTTTGAGTGACTACTGTAATCTACCCTTCCTGAACTCCCTCAATGACTGTGGAGGCTACAACAGACCTCAACTCTTCCATTATAAGCATCACTTTATGAATTACATAGCCCTTTACCCAATAATTCCCAACCAAAACAAATTCTAATGCTTGCACTAGATAAGTACACATATTCTCCCTGACCTTTCTCTGTAACATTACGCAAAATAATCCCTTGTTTGACTAAGTGCAACAGCTTCTACTTCTGATCCTGCTAACAATACTTATTCTCCCTAATTATCTCTCTCTCTCTGTAAAAGAAACGTCATCATCCTAAATGGCATATTATAATTATTATTCTCCTAACCCTAATAACAGTATTTTCCCCCTATAATTGATGCTGGACCCTTATAATCAAATGCGCTATATTTATGGCTTTAATAACTATCAATGTTGAAAGAGTTAAATTACTTCTCACTGTTGTTTTAATAGACTCACGTGATGATGTCATTATTGTTACTTCCTCATCCCTAGTTTTCCCAAAGCTCTGAACTCTTTACTTGTACTTCCATCCATCACCACTAGTGT
The DNA here is from genome assembly GCF_964263955.1 of Coregonus lavaretus. NCBI lineage: Eukaryota > Metazoa > Chordata > Actinopteri > Salmoniformes > Salmonidae > Coregonus > Coregonus lavaretus. The sequence continues at coordinate 38,486,172 of NC_140017.1, read as the reverse complement.
CACTTTTTCCCCCTTTCAGTTCTACCTCTAAACTTGAAACCTTTTGATTATAACAAAAGGTACCCACAATTACCTTGATCTTTCTATTCTAAAGTGTCATTCATTACTGTTCTCTCTCTCTCTTACTACTAACTTTGAAACTTAGCTTACTGTCTCAGAGTTCTTCCAACCCTAATCTACTCCTAACTTATTTTAATCTAATCTTTTCTCTCATAACATTTAAAACCTTTTCCCCTGATTTTCACAAAATCCCTTACCACCAAATTTGTAGAATATGTGATTGGGAAAGTTCCCCACCTGCTTCTGACTCATTACACACAGACTTGGCAAAACGACTAAACACCTTTTAGCCTAGCCTGAAATCCCTTAGTGTAAGAATGTCACCCAGAATAAACAATCAATCAATCAATTTTATTTTATATAGCCCTTCTTACATCAGCTAATATCTCGAAGTGCTGTACAGAAACCCAGCCTAAAACCCCAAACAGCTAGTAATGCAGGTGTAGAAGCACGGTGGCTAGGAAAAACTCCCTAGAAAGGCAAAACCTAGGAAGAAACCTAGAGAGGAACCAGGCTATGAGGGGTGGCCAGTCCTCTTCTGGCTGTGCCGGGTGGAGATTATAACAGAACCATGCCAAGATGTTCAAAAATGTTCATAAGTGACAAGCATGGTCAAATAATAATCAGGAATAAATCTCAGTTGGCTTTTCATAGCCGATCATTAGAGTTTAAAACAGCAGGTCTGGGACAGGTAGGGGTTCCATAACCGCAGGCAGAACAGTTTAAACTGGAATAGCAGTCACCCCTTTTAACTTTATTTTCCCAGACAGTGTCTAATAGACAGAACAATAGATTATCATCCTTCCTATGATATTATCTTTTAAGCAAATGATTCCCAAAAACCCTACTTCTTAAAATATTCTACCAGACAGTCAGTCGTCTAATGTGCCTCTGATTGAACACTTCAATTTACACCATGCATCTCTTCCCACAATGCCATTGGTATATTGTCCTAATATTGGTATGTCTATTTTAATTCCTAGCTCAATTGATTCCCTAAGAGTATTTAAACTGTTTTACTACTTCAAATCCCTATCCTAACCTAATTAGTTTATTTTACAGAGTGATATGTTTAACCTCTTTAGGCTGAACACATAAATGTTCCCCTCTTCACTATCACAGTCCTCTGTTTTTACTTCAATTGTTGGATATTTTTGTTCTTCTCTAATCGGTGCTATCAGCTAACACCCCCCTTCCGGATATTCTAGGCCCTCTAGAATATTTAGGGTTCACCTGAAGAACAGGTGATCTTCACTTGCTCCTTCATCTTCCTCTGTTGTTTTCTCCTGACTTGTTGCTGTGGATATGGAGCATCTGGTACCCCCCTTTGGCTGGTACAATTGCATTTGATATTGTTCAGTTGAAGCTGTAACAGTGATTGTTGATTTGGTTCACTCTGATTCTTCATCACCAAAACTTCTCTTCTCCACCAGTTGTATGATGGAGTTTTCAGAGTTTCTTCGTCTTGTTCTTTCTCGTTGTTGACATATCAGTATTCTTCAAAAGGTTATCTTCTAAGTTCTGTTCTTGAAATATCATCTTCTTACTAGTGGCCTTTCCTTTGGCCTCACTGTATTATTCTTCTCCTTCAATTCTTGAGGTCTTCATCCAGTCGTGTTACTTCTTCCACTTCTCCATTTCTTCTTTGCTCTTGTACCTTCAACTTTCATCAGAGATCAAATCTCTAGTATCCATTTCTTCTTTCCTCTCTTGCCACTTCCCTCTGATCACAGAGTCCCCTCCACCCATGACCTCTCATCAATCACTCATCTTCATCATCCTCTTCTCCTTCACGTTCCAGACCTCCCGGTTTTCCTTCCTTCTGGAGTTTTGAATTCATCTTCATCGTCGTTTCTGCTCGTATTCGTCTTCATCTCTGATGCCATAATCACCATGCTAGATGATCACTGAAAGCTTCCTTCTCGTAAGGTGGGTGTCTTTTTGCTGAATCCGTATGTGAGAAAGGTGTACTAACATCTGCCATTAGTCTCTCCTAACACTACCTTAGTTAAATAATTACTATTTTAGTCAATTTTCCCCTATATCAACCCTTTTAAATTCCTTTATTGTGAACTATGTTATTTTAGACTGTATAGCCTCTGGCTTCCCCCCTTAAATTATTAATATAACCCTAACAAAAAAAAAAAAAAAAAAAAAAATTTTTTTTATTTATTTTTTTTTCCCAAAAAATAAAATAAAATAAAATATGAATATTAAAAAATTCAATTAAATGCCTTATTCAAAAACCATTTAATTAAAAATAAAAAACCACTTAAAAACCCAATTAAAAATTATGAATAATTTAAAACCAATTCTTTATTCCTATATCACCAATTTCAATTAGTGTTAGCTATCTTACCACAACCCATCAACTGCAAGTAAATGCAAGTTAGTCATCTTCAGACTAAAATACCCATAAACAAAGCCTTCTAACCTTACAACCCTTCAATACTCCAATTCCCATAACCCCTTGCTCTATTAGCTCTAATTATCTTAAATTTACAGAACAATCCTCAATCCCTCCTTGATTCCCAACACATCTGTAATCAAACCCCAGTGATACACAGAGCCACCAAAATACAACTTTTAATGAAATAGTATTTGCCAAGTCTATGTAAAATTGTCATAACATCACATATCTTGTTAGGATGATTTTGTGTACTAGCCTGATCCGATCCTCTGCTGCGTCACGTGATGTCACGTCATGTGACGTCACGCCACGCACACATCAGCCCCTCCTCTCTCTCTCGTCCCGCCGTTCCATGTTCCTCTCATATTTCAAAAAACATAGAAACACACAAGATTTCAGCAGTTTATGCAATTAACCAAGTTATCCACATTCAATATTCGTCCGTTTTACATTATTCACTCTAAGACTAAACTCAGAACTAAATAGATCGCTCAAAAACTTTATTTTAATCCGTTATTTAATTATTTAATTCAATCCATTATAATCCATTATCATATATTTAATTTATAAATTCAATAGGTCCCAAAACAAGTTTCATCTTAACCCACCGCCGTTTAAACTAGAATCATCGTGTTAAAATTTCTCCTCTGTCTGTCTATTTGTTCCGTCATCTGTGTTCCTCTGTCTCCCCCTGCAGTTTAACCAATGTGTTGTTTTGCAGAATCCCACGCATGCGCAAATATCATTTATTACATAGATCGCTCCAAAACATTTCATTTAATTTTAATCGTCTTTTAATTTCATTAATTATACTCCGTCAACATATATTTGATTTATAACTTTACTACATCTCGCCAAATAGTTTCCCGTTCGAACAACAGCCGTTTAACACCTAAGAGATTTTTCCCCAAAATCTCTCTTATTCTGTGACTATTATCCCTTCCGACCCCCCACATGGGACCTATGACCCTTACCCATAATGCCGTGCTTTGTAGGCTTAGCACATAACCACATGTTGTAGTTTTTAGCCCCGTAAAATCACGCATGCGCAAATATCATTTTAACTTCATACTTGAGTCTCAGCATCCCCTCATGGTGCCGTAAAACAAAACGTTCCCTAATCTCGTGCCATAAACTCCAACTCCCACGTTTGGTACTGTAGTGTCGCAAAATTAAACGCATGCGCATACCCATTCCTCAATACAATTTCACCGTGGAAGGAAGATTCTCTACTCTCTCTCCCCAAACATAATAACAGTCCAGCTGTAATTCCCCATTTCCCCCTTATAGTCAAACAACATTTACCAGCGCTCACAAAACATATAACCTGACTTACAAACACATAAACAAGTTTAAGAGACTTTCACCCGTCGCAACGGAATCTCTAAGGATACGTTAGCATGTAGCACGCAACACAATTAGCATGTAGCATTAGCATTTAGCTTAGCCTAAGGTACACTATAGCATGATTCACACTTTAGCCTTACAAAAATTAGCCTGAGCAACGATGTACCACGTGGCCCAAAACAATCCAGCCTTAGCTTCAGCCTCTAGCCAAATGCAGCCTACTACACAAATCAATATCCTGCACCGTTGCCAAATAAATAATCGTCCAATTCTCCCCGTCTAACTTTATGCTGCCTTGAAAGATGAATCTCATATCAAGAGGTTACCCCCAACCAATTTCCCGTCGACCAGAGGAGGAGTATAACATAGCTACAACCATTCACTTCATAATTCCCGCTTAAGGAATCAACCTGACTCAGTCTAACTAAGCCCTGGATTTCTGGCCCACTCCTGCGAGTCGCCCCGTTTTGAGGTCTTTCCAGATTAACGGTGCCCTAAAAATGCATACGTATCCCAACATTAATTGCCAATCCATTGTCACCCGTTACCAATGAAATATAAAGTTCTACCGTTCCTTTTGCTCTAAACTTGCCATTGTCACCCGTTACCAATGAAATAAATTTTAGCAGACTCTAGTCGACCAGCAACAACGCCACCTGAGGCCAGGTTATAATGGAACATCTCTTCAATGTACACAAGTCATATCCAATCTAACAAACTCCGAAGCGGTAAGAACACTCACCCTTTTTTCGGCCATGCTTCAGAGAGAGTTAGGCCGGCGGTTGACTGAAACAAGGAAGAGACGCAAAACCAGCCCCACGTTGGGCGCCATTATGTCGTATATGATGAATGGTGGCAATTATTGCTGTCAACAAAAAGTCCGCTATGCTGCATCGTGTTAGAGGCTTTTATTAAAATCATGAGTTTACAGCATAGATACAGACTCGCGATGTCCGGAGAACGGCTCCCCAGATTGATATGGCCGTTCTAACTCTCCCGCGCCTAACCCCCTTATTTATAAACAATGAAACTACCTCCTCTGGCCAATCACCAGTCTCCCCTTTATATAGCCTTCCAAGAGTTGAATAGCTCCCTCTACTGTCCAATCCCCATATCTTACAAACCCCTTCCTGTCTGTCATATGTCATCATACTAAACATTGCCTTCTGATACTAACATAACCAACATTCCATTTCTTCATGAAAAACATTTAACAAAGGCATAATCTTCAGATACGATAGTATACAATACACAACTTCTGTAAATAACCTTTAAAACTTCAGTGAGTAATCATAACAGAAGTTTGGTCTGTTTGACTTTCATTTCACACAGGTTCCTCAGTGGTTGAGGAACTTTTCCCATCATGGTTGTCCATGTTTTGTTACAAACAGTTGTAGGATATTTAGAAGGAAAGAAGCGTGTCACTCACTGCTGGTTGCCATACGCATTCTGGCCTTCTTAAAAAAAAACACTATTCCACAGGAAGTCAGATATGACTCATCTGCATAGCAATAATGTAGCAGTCACGTTACAGTGTTAAAAAACCTCAAGCTTCAGCAAGCCCCTGCCTTATATCATACCCTTATAAACCCACACGATTCAGCTGGATGCGACACACGGGATGATGCAGTGTTTTAGAGAGAACGCAACAAAACAAACACTCCAACTCAAAGAAACACACAAACAACTCATATGGAATAACACACTGCCCTGCACACTGCCCTGCAATCAGCAGAGACACATGCTATTTTATTTTTTGCTTGCTCAAACCCACACTGTGTGCTGACAACCACAGCCCCCTTTGCACTGTTTCGGTAACATTTAGAAAAGGGGTCAGGGTTCCGGGGTTCTCTTAAGATCTCAGTCAGGAAGTGTGTCCTGCCTGCTGCATCGCCACTCATCACCTGGTGAAACTGACGCACACTGGCACCAACCTCTCAGTGGACAATTAAACAGGAAGCGAGGAGAGACAGGCTCATTCACACAGAGTAAGACTGGGCAAAGCCATTGTGATTCTGACGAGAAAACCACACACTAGCTCTATGCAGAGAACACCCATAGCAAAGAGCATCACACATACCTCCTGTACAGCACGCTCGAATGGACAGTTTTGTTGGTAGGTGTGAAAACCAATGAGACCATTGCAAATAAAGTGAAATTGTGACGTTTTTGGGAAGATTCTAAGGAAAACGGCTGAATTTGATATTTCACTTCTTCATATAGAGGGAAGACTGCTGAGTTTTTTTTCTTCATATTGTATGTTCCAGTGACTTTCACATCTTCAAAATCAAATCTTCAATTAAAGGAGGGTAAGGACATTTTCATTAATGCATTTAATGTAATTTATGTTTGACAGTGTATAACCAAGCATTTTGTTAAAAAAGATTAAAACATGTTTTAGTCATTTTAGCAGACGCTCTTATCCAGAGCGACTTACATGAGCAATTAGTGTTAAGTGCCTTGCTTAAGGGCACATCGACAGATTTTTCACCTAGTCGGCTCGGTTACTGCCACAACGCTCTTACCCCACTAAGCTACCTGCCGCCCTCAGATTACTTTTTCAATGAATGGCCTAAAGTACAGCACATTCTTTGTGAGCTGTCCAAATCAGACTGAATCAATGCAGATGTATGTAGGGACTGAGTGTATTTTCAGGGATTCGACTCAAATCTCTCACGAAGTTGTTAAAACATGATCTAAAAGGGATCTATCTCTTCTGAGTATCGGTCTACAAACCCCTATGGTTCCAACTTTGAAAATATGCCTTGGTTGCCATAGCACCTGTTACAGCACTGAATGTCATTCTAAACTGTTTGGACTCCCAATGTAAAGCGGCAGGGACACAGAGACAGACAGACGGACGGAGGTTGTAAGAAGTGACTGCCACTGTAAATTGTACAGTCTAACATCAGCATATCTTGTAATCGCTCTGTATAGAGGACTAAACTGGTGGTCAGTTTATTGTGGGTTCACTGGAAGGTTTAGAAAACAGCCTTTTGCTGATTGGAGAAAATGATGACTAAAGTTACAGTTTGACTTTGAATACATAACTCATTAAACTTGATGTATTTACATTGTCCAAATTAATATTGACATTTTAAAACATGCATTCTGAAGGGTCTTTGTGAAAAGTGACCTCTAATTGCGTTAGAAGTTACTTGCATGTGTTGTACTCATTTTGTATGTCACCGGTTGGAAACCAACAAACCAGCAGGTGTTTGCTAAGAAATGCTAGTGTTTAACTAAAAGCCTGATTTAGCCTTTCCAAGTGGTTGTGGTTGTGTTAGATATAAAATACCACATAACCTCTCAGTCTCTCTCTCTCTCTCTCTCTCTCTCTCTCTCTCTCTCTCTCTCTCTCTCTCTCTCTCTCTCTCTCTCTCTCTCTCTCTCTCTCTCTCTCTTTTTATCTCTCTCTCTCTGTCTGTCTGTCTGTCTGTCTGTCTGTCTGTCTCTCTCTCTCTCTCTCTCTCTCTCTCTCTCTCTCTCTCTCTTTCTCTCTCTCTCTCTCTCTCTCTCTCTCTCTCTCTCTCTCTCTCTCTCTCTCTCTCTCTCTCTCTCTCTCTATCTCTCTCTCTCTCTCTCTCATTGGTGAATGCATGTTGTGTTGCTATGGGGAAATAGAGGCCATACTGCTCATCCATTGTTTTTTATTATCTTTCTCTCCAGAGTAGTGCTGGGCGCGAGGATGTTCAAGGGAATGCTTCCATTGTTGGCCCACTCTGTATCCTTAATTAATAGCTCCATTAATGTGGCCTGTGATAGGCATTGTGAGTTTCTCTCTGCCTGCTCAGATAGGTCACTAAACAGAGGGCTTCCATTAAGGAGTTTACACTGAGCTTGCTATGATCCGACAGCGTTCACGCTCGATAAATGGCACTGTGATTAGACCCGCGGGTCGGATAAAATCTACTCTACTGGTGGAGATGTTATAACAGTCACACAAACTGGAATAAAATCATGCTTTTCCTGCTGTGTGCGGCGTCATGTCGTTGACTGGCAATGCAATCATGTTTTACTAAGGAGAAAGAGTTCTAATACATACATTCAAAAACAAAACAAAAACAAAAAAAAACGGCGTAAATATTCACTGCTAATAACCTTCTCGCTATAGCAAAACATTTCAAGAAATATTGAACAGAATGTTCTCTATTTCTGTAAATTGTAATACAGCAGATGTTTTTTGTATGGTGAAGGGAAATCAACCAGCAGTGTTCTTTACATTGTTTGATGTATTCACCCTGTAATATAGGCTCCGCCCTCCCGCCTCACCTACTCCAACCAACTTGACTAGGATCTAAATATAAATATGCTGTGAGACGTAGGATGTAGCAACATTATATAATTAATGGACATTTTTTGTATGGGTTGATACATTTTTCATCAGGGAAAATGAAGTCTGAAATTTTCAAAGTGGATATTACAAACTTCAGAAGCATTTTTAAACCTAAAATACATTAAATGTCCTGCATTGCAGGAAAGTTATCCTGCAACAGAGTGATCGAATTAAGATCCTACATCTGTACAGCAAAAGGACTTAAAATAAAATCACATTTTAGTCGTCACATGCTTTGTAAACAACAGGTGTAGACTAACAGTGAAGCGCTTACTTACAGGCCCTTCCCAACAGTACAGAGAGAAAGAAAATAGAGAAATAATAGAAAAGTAAAACACGTAATAATAAAATGAATAAAAATACACAATGAGTAACGATAACTTGGCTATATATACAGGGTACCAGTACCGAGTCGATGTAATTGAGGTAGATTTGCACATATAACTATCAATAAAGTGACTAGGCTACAGGATAGATAATTAACAGTAGCAGCAGCGTATAGCATTTACTTTACTGTTGACCTAATGCCTTATAGCAGGGATCATCAACTAGATTCAGCTGCAGGCCGATTTTTTTTTTTCTTGAACGGATGTTCAGAGGGCCAGAACATAATTACAAATAATTTGTAGACTGCAACTTGACTGCAAGAAGCCCAAACAGATATAATATTTGACTAAAAAATAATTATTTCAAACCTCGCTTACATTTGTATACGGTTACATATATCTCTCTATTATAGGTGGGAATACTTTGGAACGGATTTCCAAAATTAAATCATTTGGAACTGATTTGCTGGTGTTTTTACAGTCTCTTATCTCTCTCTGTCTCTCTCTCTCTCTCTCTCTCTCTCTCTCTCTCTCTCTCTCTCTCTCTCTCTCTCTCTCTCTCTCTCTCTCTCTCTCTCTCTCTCTCTCTCTCATTGGTGAATGCATGTTGTGTTGCTATGGGGAAATAGAGGCCATACTGCTCATCCATTGTTTTTATTATCTTTCTCTCCAGAGTAGTGCTGGGCGCGAGGATGAACGGCAGCCATTCAAACCTGTCTCTGAAGTGTGTGCGTGACACCAGCGTGACGGCAGTGGTCTTCCCCTGGCTCTACAGCGCCCTCTTCCTGTTTGCTCTGGTACTGAACTGCCTGGCTGCATGGATCTTCTTCAACATCCGCAGCACCACCACCTTCGTGGTCTACCTGAAGAACGTAGTAAGGGAACCAGCATTTATTTTCTGTGATAACACCAATTTAGTCCGACTGTCAGGAATGGTTGAACGACATGACTGATAACTGACGTGATGGCCTGTCTGTCAACAGGTGGTGGCGGACCTGCTGATGACTCTGTCCATCCCAGTGAAGGTCCTGGCGGACGCCGACGTGGGCTCCTGGCGTCTGCGTGCGTTCTACTGTCGCTACTCTGCCGTCCTCTTCTACACCACCATGTACATCAGCATCCTGCTCCTGGGGCTCATCAGCCTTGACCGCTACCTCAAGATAGTCAGGTCCTTTAGGAAGTGCGCCCTCCGGAGGGTCGGGGTGGGACAGGCCTTGAGTGCGGCCATCTGGGCTGTGATGGTGTCTCTGGCTCTGCCCAATACCATTCTGAGTGACCGCACACCGTCGCCCTCTGGTGGCCGGCTGAGGTGTACCTCCATGAAGGGTCAGGCCGGCATGCTGTGGCATGAGGGATTCAACTACTTCTGCCAGGTAAGGGCTACATTCCTGTAGTTCAGCATCATTACCCTGAATGGTAGCCTGGTGGTAGCACCTATTTGTGGTTAAAAATTTTCCTTTTGCTTTTCTGCTGATGTTGTTTGATGCTGAGTCTTTCCCTCCTCTCCCCAGGTGGTGTTTTGGGGCACACTGGCTCTGATGCTGTTGTGTTACACCTTCATCAGTCGGAAAGTCTACGAATCCTACAAAGCCTCGCGTAGTGGCTCCAAAGCAGCCAGCCGCAGGACCAAGGCCAAAGTCTTCGTGGTGGTGGGGGTGTTTTTCATTTGTTTCGCCCCTTTTCATTTCGCCAGGGTGCCCTACACTCTCACCCAGACCCGAAACATAGCCAACCACTGCCAGGCGCAGAACGCACTCTACGTTGCCAAGGAGACCACTCTCTGGTTGTCTGCCACTAACGTGTGTCTGGACCCGCTGATCTATGTGTTCCTGTGCAGGGCTTTCCGGATAAGATTGACAGACATGCTCAATCGCAAGCCCTTCCCCCAGGGCACTTTGGAGTCGCCCACGGCAACCTCCACTCAGTTGGAGATGTCACAGATTGTGCATAACAGAACGTTAGATGTCAGTTCGGCCTAGAATCAAAAAGGACAGGTTTTTTGTTTCGGCCCTGTAGAATTGTACATCTATATTGGTCTGATGTTAACCCTGGATAAATTGTGACCAGAGTAAAGCCCTCCAAACATCTTTGGATAAGTGGCTCTGTCTTTTTTTTATAGTATTTTGTTATTATTTTTTATTTACTTTTCATTATTTATTTATTTTTTTCATTTTTTTTTTTTCTATTTTTTTCGATATTTTTTTGGGGGGGAATGGATCATCTTAATATTGCAGATAGATTGTATCTTCTATCAATGTAATTGTCTACATCACTTCCAATCCCCCATGTTTTTTAAACATTTTTTATATATATATTCCCCTTTATTACCCTTCAACCCCACCATCCCTTCCCCACCTGGAGCAAACCAGCGAACAACAACGCCCAGGCCTCCACTTCCGGTCTATACTTACTATCTACACCTTATGGACAGAGTTAATTTTACAATAATTATATATATATATATATATATATATATATATATATATATATATATATATATATATATAAATATATATACACACATATTTTTTGCTCCTGAACTTCTTCTACTCTCAACCTCTCCGATCATTTTCATGATGTCCATCCGGTTTGCTTCTAAATGCCATATCTTTCTAACTGTGCTCTTTCCCAAAAGCTCCCAACATACAACCTATATACTTATTATGGACACAGTATGCTTACATTATTAGCTATTTTTGTTATTATTTGTTGTTATTTGTTATTAGTCCCATCCTTCAACTCTATTCAATACCTCCCATCTATCTCTTAACACCATCCATATAGGATTTCTATTTGCCATATATATTTCAACCGTACTGTGATGTTTTACAAAAGTTCTGAACCTTTCTATTCTCATTGCTTCTACAGATTGTGAATTAAAAATAAACATTTTTGCTAAAAGTATTATGATATTATTGATTGATTGACTATGACTTTTCAGATCACCCAGTAATGCTATCTGCAAGGTTAGCTCCAGGTAAATATTGCAATCCTTTAGCCATTCCTGGACCTGTGTCCAAAAACAAGCTACAAATGGACAGAACCAAAACAAATGATCTAATGATTCTGTCTCTTCACAGCAAAATCTGCAGAGCTGGGAAGATTGTATCCCCCATATAAATAACATTCTATTGGTAGCAATAATAATTTAAATTGAAAGATTCAAATTTTTGAATCCGGTGTCGTTTTGCGTGTCAGTTCATAAACACTACGCCATGGGATCGGTACGTAAAAGATCTCTTCCCAACTATTTTGCAATCTATATGGGACGGCTGTCAATCCTTTGGTGCTTAAGTGAAACTGATATACTTTTTTATTTATCACAGTTTTCCTTAACCAATTATATTCTTTAATGCAAGGCCTCTTCCACTTTTGCGGTAAGGCTGCAATTATTTGGTTGTAATTTTGGGTAGAGCAGACATTTCCATATGTTTTTGTTAGCTGCATGTGCGACATAACTCCACCAGTCCTACCGATGATATCATTTACGAAGATTATACCTTTTTTAAACATTCTGTCAAAAAATAAAGGTTTTTTGTCAATTAGTATATTTGAATTTAACCACAATATTTGTTGCATAATTTTTTCTGTCGTTTCTGGAGGATTAAATTGAAATTCCAACCAACTTTCTATGGCTTGTTTTAGAAATAGTGATATTTGGGAGATGACTTCCTTTTCAAATAACTGCAAATTAGTTGTTGTAATCTGAATAAAGGGAAAAATGCCTTTCTTGAACATTGGGTAAGACAATCTTACTAATTTGCTTGAGAACCAGTTCGGATTTAAGTATAACTTTTGTATGACTGAAGCTTTTAGTGATAGGTCTAATGCTTTAATATTTAATAATTTCTGTCCTCCGAATTCATATTCATTATATAAATATGCCCTTTTAATTTTGTCTGGCTTGCCGTTCCAAATAAAATTGAATATTTTTTTCTCATACAATTTAAAAAACTGTTCGCTAGGCGTAGGCAAGACCATAAGCAAATAGGTAAACTGGGATAATACTAAAGAAATAATCAGGGTGATTTTTCCACAAATTGACAGGTATTTTCCTTTCCATGGTAGTAAGATCTTATGTATTTTTGCTAACTTTCTATTAAAATGTATTGAAGTGAGATCATTTATTTCCTTTGGGATATGTATTCCGAGTATATCCACATCACCATCAGACCATTTTATTGGTAAACTACATGGTAATGTAAAAATTGTATTTTTTTGTGAACCAATACGTAATATAGTACATTTGTCATAATTTGGTTGTAATCCAGAGAGGTTAGAAAATGTATCTAGATCCTCTATGAGGCTGTGGAGGGATTCTAGTTGTGGATTTAAAAGAAAACATGAATCATCAGCGTACAATGACACCTTTGTTTTTAAGCCCTGAATTTCTAATCCTCTGATATTATTATTGGATCTGATTTTAATAGCTAACATCTCGATGGCCAAAATAAATAGATATGCCGATAGTGGACAACCTTGTTTCACTCCTCTTGACAGTTTAAAACTTTCTGAGAAATAGCCATTATTTACTATTTTACACCTAGGGTTACTATACATGATTTTGACCCATTTTATAAGAGATTCTCCAAAATTAAAATGCTCCAGGCATTTATATATAAACCCCAGTCGAACTTTATCAAATGCCTTTTCGAAGTCTGCTATGAATAGCAGGCCTGGTTTCCCATATTTTCCATAGTGTTCTATTGTTTCCAATACTTGCCTTATATTATCTCCAATGTATCTTCCATGTAAAAAAACAGTCTGATTAGAATGAATAATATCCGACAATACCTTTTTAATTCTATGCGCTATACATTTTGCTAGGATTTTTGCATCACAACACTGAAGTGTAAGGGGCCTCCAATTTTGTAAATGGACTGGATCTTTATATTTTCCACTTGTATCCTGTTTCAGTAATAATGAGATCAGACCTTCTTCTTGAGTGTCAGATATTCTACCATTTACATAGGAGTGGTTAAAACATGCTAATAACGGTCCTCTTAGTATATCAAAAAAGGTTTGTTATACCTCGACTGGTATGCCATCCAATCCTGGAGTTTTCCCAGACTTAAAGTCTTTAATTGCATCCAGAAGTTCATCCTCTGTAATTTCACCTTCACATTAGTCTTTCTGTGTGGCTGTTAATTTGACATTATCAATTGAAAAAAAATCTCTGCAATTAGCTTCAGTTAGAGGAGAGCGAGGCGACTGAAAAGAAAACATATGCTTAAAGTACTTTGTTTCTTCTTTCAAAATTTAATAATTTGGTGAATTATGGGTGACTCCGTCAATTGTAACCAGTTTCATTAAGTTCTTTTTGGTAGCATTCCTATGTTGAAGATTAAAAAATAATTTTGTGCATTTTTCCCCATATTCCATTCAGTTTGCTTTATTTTTATAATATATTACACTTGATCAGTCTTGAATAAGTTTCTCAATTTCTTTTTGTTTTTCCTCTAATTTATTCTGACCCTCTATGTTTCAGTTTTTATTGCCATCTATCTGTTCTGTTAGACTTTCTATTTCCTTTCTTAGTATAAACTCTTTTGACCTAAATTGCTTTTGTTTTCGAGATGAGTACTGAATTGCATGGCCTCTAAAGGCACATTTAAAGGTGTCCCATACAATAAGGGGATTCGCTGTACCTATGTTATGTTGGAAAAAGTCAGTTATACGTTTCCAATATCCTCGCCCACGTGGAAATTCAGTAAGAGTAATGTATATGCCTATTATATGATGGTCCGACCGCATTCTGTCCCCTATCAACACTTTTTTTTACTCTTGGTGCCAACGAGAATGAGATAAGAAAGAAGTCAAGACGACTAGCTTGATTCAGTCCCTGCCATGTATATCTCACTAGATCAGTATATTTAAGCCTCCAAATATCTACTAGTTCTAATGTATCCATGACATTCACAATTTCCTTAAGAGCATGTGGGTGATTGTTTGTGGTGTGATTTCCTTTACGGTCCATTGAGCTATTTAAAACAGTATTATAATCCCCCACCATAATAATATTGTCTTTAATTGCTTGCAGGGTTGATCATTTATTATATATATTGTCAAATAATTGTGGATCATCATTATTTGGTCCGTAAAGGTTAATGAGCCATATCTGTTTATGGTCCAATAACATATTTAAAATAATCCATCTACCTTGCGTATCTATTTGGACAATTTGCACATTCGGATCGAAATTACTATTAATTAATATCATCACCCCTTTTGAATTTCTTTGCCCATGGGAGAAGTATATTCCCCCCCCCCCCCATTCTTTTTTCCACGCTACTTCATCTCGAATTGTTGAATGAGTTTCCTGTATACAATAGATATTATATTCCTTCTCTTTGAGCCATGTAAATATTGTTCTTCTTTTGTTATTATCAGCTAAGCCATTACAATTCTAACTGGCTATACTTATTTCACCATACATCATAATGAGATACAAGTTTCAAGTCTATTTATCATTATATATGTTTGTAAATTTACCAATAAATACCGTAATGATTGAGTGTCCATATAGCTCTACCGTGATACAGTGGGGAAAAAAAGTATTTAGTCAGCCAGCAATTGTGCAAGTTCTCCCACTTAAAAAGATGAGAGAGGCCTGTAATTTTCATCATAGGTGCACGTCAACTATGACAGACAAAATGAGATTTTTTTTCTCCAGAAAATCACATGTAGGATTTTTAATGAATTTATTTGCAAATTATGGTGGAAAATAAGTATTTGGTCAATAACAAAAGTTTCTCAATACTTTGTTATATACCCTTTGTTGGCAATGACAAAGGTCAAACGTTTTTTGTAAGTCTTCACAAGGTTTTCACACACTGTTGCTGGTATTTTGGCCCATTCCTCCATGCAGATCTCCTCTAGAGCAGTGATGTTTTGGGGCTGTCGCTGGGCAACACAGACTTTCAACTCCCTCCAAAGATTTTCTATGGGGTTGAGATCTGGAGACTGGCTAGGCCACTCCAGGACCTTGAAATGCTTCTTACGAAGCCACTCCTTCGTTGCCCGGGCGGTGTGTTTGGGATCATTGTCATGCTGAAAGACCCAGCCACGTTTCATCTTCAATGCCCTTGCTGATGGAAGGAGGTTTTCACTCAAAATCTCACGATACATGGCCCCATTCATTCTTTCCTTTACACGGATCAGTCGTCCTGGTCCCTTTGCAGAAAAACAGCCCCAAAGCATGATGTTTCCACCCCCATGCTTCACAGTAGGTATGGTGGTCTTTGGATGCAACTCAGCATTCTTTGTCCTCCAAACACGACGAGTTGAGTTTTTACCAAAAAGTTCTATTTTGGTTTCATCTGACCATATGACATTCTCCCAATCCTCTTCTGGATCATCCAAATGCACTCTAGCAAACTTCAGACGGACCTGGACATGTACTGGCTTAAGCAGGGGGACACGTCTGGCACTGCAGGATTTGAGTCCCTGGCGGCGTAGTGTGTTACTGATGGTAGGCTTTGTTACTTTGGTCCCAGCTCTCTGCAGGTCATTCACTAGGTCCCCCCGTGTGGTTCTGGGATTTTTGCTCAAAGTTCTTGTGATCATTTTGACCCCACGGGGTGAGATCTTGCATGGAGCCCCAGATCGAGGGAGATTATCAGTGGTCTTGTATGTCTTCCATTTCCTAATAATTGCTCCCACAGTTGATTTATTCAAACCAAGCTGCTTACCTATTGCAGATTCAGTCTTCCCAGCCTGGTGCAGGTCTACAATTTTGTTTCTGGTGTCCTTTGACAGCTCCTTGGTCTTGGCCATAGTGGAGTTTGGAGTGTGACTGTTTGAGGTTGTGGACAGGTGTCTTTTATACTGATAACAAGTTCAAACAGGTGCCATTAATACAGGTAACGAGTGGAGGACAGAGGAGCCTCTTAAAGAAGAAGTTACAGGTCTGTGAGAGCCAGAAATCTTGCTTGTTTGTAGGTGACCAAATACTTATTTTCCACCATAATTTCAAATAAATTCATTAAAAATCCTACAATGTGATTTTCTGGAAAAAAATATTCTCAATTTGTCTGTCATAGTTGACGTGTACCTATGATGAAAATTACAGGCCTCTCTCATCTTTTTAAGTGGGAGAACTTGCACAATTGGTGGCTGACTAAATACTTTTTTTCCCCACTGTATTTGCATTGCTACGGAGTAACCCTTCAATTGTTCTCCACTAATTCCCCTGCTAAATCCCCTCCCCATCCCAAGTTGAGCCGTCATCCCAGTGATCAGCATCCCCCCCACGTCCCTCCGGATCCCTAAGGCCCCGAGAGGCCAGGACCCATCCATCGAAAACAGCACACAGTGCCACCCACAAAACAGAAGCAGATTAACCGCCAAAAGCATTTCCAATGCTTTCACCTCTATATATATCTATATAACTATATATTTTTAAATTATGCATATCCTATTTTCCATCATTATCAATTAATATGCGTAATAATGTCGCCAGTTCACGCGTAGGATTCTAACATATAACCCGGATTGCCATTGTATTACATTTAATTCATTGACAAGCAATTATTATCCTAGCAAATAATTCCCATGGTCCATCCCCCTCTCTGATTGTCCGAGTGTGACCCCCTCCCCATGGGTTACTGCAGCCAGTGTTGCCAGCACTGCCACTACCTGGGTGGGCGTACCCCACCGGAATCCCCACCGGCTAGGTAAAAGGTCGTCAAGGTTCTCATTAGCAGCTTTGAGAATTTCCTTGTATATTTTGCTCTCCCATCAGGGGGATCTGGCTTTGTAGGACCAACCCTGCCAGGCAGGCTCAGAATCTTGAGGGGGCGGTGCTGCTCAAGTAGGTCTCTGACCGCATTTATTTCTCTTTTTAGGCTGCATACTCACAGCAGGTCCATAAAAGAGATGGGAACTTCTCTTTGGTGTATGGGTCGCTCAGGTGGGTGTCCAGGTTATAGGGTTAGGGATCTTTCCATCATGACAGGACAATGAAAAATTAGATTAGATGTATACTATATTTAAAAATGTATATCCCTCATCTACACAAAATTGAAAGCTCTCTCTCACTACCCCTGCTCATAGACCCCCGGTCGGTTCTGGGATATGCAACCATTTCCCCTCTCACTCACTTAACGCCGCACCTTTTCAAACACAAAAATGCACACCACATGGTTGACTGCGAAAGAAATGGGCCGAGCGTGCAAACGCACCCGCATCCACATCTGCCGCGAGCGGCTCTGTTACTAAGACAAGGTTGCATGTCTAATAAGCTATAAAAAGCAGTGTGCCCCACATCACTTCTGTGATAGCCCATGTGTGGCGAGCATTCTGGAACAAAATGGCTGGTGTGACATCAGATAACCAAACTGCCGCAGGGTTTTCTAAATAGTGTGTTTACCAGCCACAAGAGTCAACCCAGGCTGATGTGTCAGTCTCTAATATTTTCGCTAAGTCATCCTGTCTTTTTCCTTCACTTTCAGATCTCACTTCCCTTTCTCTAATCTTCTGCAAACTGTTCTTTCCTTCTTCTTAATTTCACCAGAAAATAAAACAACTTGACCGAGCACTTTCAGATAGTGTGAGTGTGACAATGTAGAACACATGCTGTCGAGATGGTATGTTGTTTGTGCGTATAGTGTGGGGTGATGCAGTCACATTAGTTAAAATCCATGTACAATGTTGTTGTTTAAAAAGCACATTAACTCATACACACGACACACACATCTCATGCACACATGCAAATACCAATCAGTACACAAATACTGCAGAGGAAAGAATGGTTGGTTTAATAAAGGATGGTTCAAAGTTACTTTTGTGAGCGTCTAGTGGTGTTCATGGTCAATTACAGCAATCCAGCAATAACTGCATTTCAACAGAGCTATACAGATGTAGGATCTTAATTTGATTACCATTACCCTGTTGCAGGAGAACTGTCTTGCAATGCATGACATTTTAAAGTTATAGTGTATTTGAGGTTTAAAAAGGCTTCTGAAGTTTGTAATTTCCACTTAGAAATGTCAGACTTTATTTTTCCCTAGGAAAAATGTATCAAACCCTACAGAAATGTCCATTAATTATAATCCACAAAATAATTCACATTTCCTGTTGCTGCATGATTATTTTCCTGCTGTAACTAACTGGCTCAAATTAAGATCCTACATCTGTAGGCTGCCCCAGGCTAATATTGAATAAAATGTAGCTACTATAGCAATGTTTCTGCACTATCTTCATACAACCACTACATGTACACACACAGTAAGTCGAGGATTACTAGGCGTGGATGGACTTGATATCAGAAAAACAAATACATCACTAGTTGTAAAACATCAGAACAGGAATCATTCACACTGTGGACTGCGTTTAAATATGGTGTGGATACACACAAAACTGAAAACCCAACATGAGTCATGAGCTCCAGACTTCACAAGGCTGAAGTAAACAGTTAATTGGCTGTCACGAAACATTGCAAAGACCACACAGCTTCCTCGTCCTCCTCTTCCTCACCTCTGGTCTCTCTTCCCTGGATTGTTTTGTATTGTGGAAGCTCTGTGTGTGGCTAGGTGGCTGTGTGTTGCTAGGTGGCTGTGTGTTGCTAGGTGGCTGTGTGTTGCTAGGTGGTTGTGTGTTGCTAGGTGATTTGTGTTGCTAGGAGATGTGTGTTGCTAGGTGGATGTGTGTTGCTAGGTGGATGTGTGCTGCTAGATGGTTGTGTGTTGCTAGGTGTTTTGTGTTGCTAGGTGGATGTGTGTTGCTAGGTGGATGTGTGTTGCTGGGTGATTTGTGTTGCTAGGTGGATGTGTGTTGCTAGGTGAATGTGTGTTGCTAGGTGGCTGTGTGTTGCTAGGTGGCTGTGTGTTGCTAGGTGGTTGTGTGTTGCTAGGTGATTTGTGTTGCTAGGAGATGTGTGTTGCTAGGTGGATGTGTGTTGCTAGGTGGATGTGTGCTGCTAGATGGTTGTGTGTTGCTAGGTGTTTTGTGTTGCTAGGTGGATGTGTGTTGCTAGGTGGATGTGTGTTGCTGGGTGATTTGTGTTGCTAGGTGGATGTGTGTTGCTAGGTGAATGTGTGTTGCTAGGTGGCTGTGTGTTGCTAGGTGGATGTGTGTTGCTAGGTGGCTGTGTGTTGCTAGGTGGATGTGTGTTGCTAGGTGGCTGTGTGTTGCTAGGTGAATGTGTGTTGCAGTATATGTTTTGTTTCAATGTGTGTGTGCATGTGAGTGTGTGAGAGTTAAGCTATATGGAGGAGATTACTGAGTAGTTTGGTTCATCAGGCTGACCACCTGTTTAGTGAATTATTTAACAAACTATTTCAGTGTCTCTGAGCGTCTCCCAAAATCAAGAAACAGACAGAGTCCCGGTCTGCATAGTCTGAGATATTTATTCATTGAGAATTCTGCCATCACAATTTCAGAGTCCATCTTTTATATTCATACGTCATACAAAAATCCCTCCCCTCTTTAGGCAGGCTGTAGTTTTCCACTTTATAATTGCCCTCCTGACCATCAGTTCACACACACTCTTTTCCATGCCTAACAGTTTCTCTCCTCCCTAAATTCCTCAGTTACCTTGGTTTCTCAGTTGCCTGGAGACAGTTCTCCTTGTCCTTTGTTGTCTGGCCTAACTCTTACTCACACTAAATAGTAACACAATGTCATAATCTTTACTGGTCCTACACTCACACATTCTAACACATTTCACACAGTTTCAGGGTGTAATAATTAGTCATTAATAATTAATCTATCAATCCACCCTCACAAAATATATGTTGTTATAGAAATGAATCACACACATTGAAGCATATAAGTTGATTTTCATATAAAAACATTAAAGATTGTCTCATTCAATTCAGGTTCATCAGGGTTACCCCATGATTAAAAGCGTAACGTTACTCTTTAGCAATGGTACCTCTGTAGCTCAGCTGGTAGAGCACGGCGCTTGTAATGCCAGGGTAGTGGGTTCGATCCCCGGGACCACCCATACACAAAAAAAAAATGTATGCACGCATGACTGTAAGTCGCTTTGGATAAAAGTGTCTGCTGAATGGCATAGTATTATTATTATATTATTACCTAACCTGTTTACCCACTATCTGGAAACAACAGTCTAAGCCTATAGTGAAGAACATTTGCTTCATCACATCCTGCAACATCGGTTAACTAGTACATCAGACTTAAAACAATACTTTAATACACAAAAGATCATTACAATAACTTTTAAACTAGAGATTTATAGTTCTAGGAAAACATCCAGTCACAGTTCTTCGTCAGATTTTCACTGCAACCTTCACACATTAGAACTAAGAAAAGTTTCATCCCGTCTCAAACTATCTGAATAGTCGTCATCCTCCACCAAGCCTGGTGGGTCATTTTCTTCATTCGGTTGGTCGGAGTCCGGGATTGGGCCGTATCTCACCATCTGCTGTGATACTGCATTCTCCAACGCCTTTGCTCACCAACCCTCGGACACAGGGAATAAGACAACATCCACAAAGAACAAGTATACCCATAGAAGCTATAGATGCACCCAGAATAGTTACAACAATAGTTTTCCATTTACCAAACATGTTATCAAACCAACCGTTTAGGGAGCTATCAATACCAGAGTTCTCTGCCAGTTCGTTCGCCAGCGTGGTGAGTCCCTGAAGAGCTTTGGTCACGGACCCGTCCGGTGCTGTATTGTTGGGGATGAAAGTACAGCACATAGGTCCAAACAGAACACAAACTCCGCCCCGCTCAGCCAAAAGCATATCTAAAGCTATTCTATTCTGCCATGCCATTAAGCTAGTTGCCGCTGTCTGCTCAGCCAATCCCTTTATTGTATCACGAGTGTGGTTTATACATCTTTGCTGGTTATGGTAAATATAATTTATCCAATCTACGTTTTTATTAATTGTTGACCACCAGAAAATACTTGATTCAAACCCAGCTGCGATCTGATTCCTAGCTTTGAATTCTTCTGGAACCCCTCGAGGTACTCCTATCCCATCAATATATATCCTTTCATCAAAGGATCCCGGGAGGAGGTCCCGTTTTCTACGTGCCAACCCACCCTTTTCTGAAACGTTTGATTGTTTGATGAGAGTGAAGGGCATTACCAGTTGAACTAACGCACAGGTTCCCGTCCAATTCGTATGTAGGTGAGGCCACAATCTGTCATCACCACACAACCATCAGATGTCAGCACGGTTTTGGTTCCTAAAATCCTCTGGCTGCAACAAAGAGGAGAGATTAGTCACGGTCTCTTTAGTTGTGACATTCTCTGTGTGGGAGCAGGAGCTAAGATGCCCTGCCCTGTATCCTATCTTATTAGTCCAAGAAAAACAATAATAAGAATCCCCTGAGACTACAAATGGAGGCAACCTAGGTCGGGGTGACTTTGTTATTGGGGGATACAGGTAGTGCAAGTTACTACAAGACTCCTTCACCACATTCCCAGGTGGCTTGAACAATTTAATCATGCAGGATAAACCTGATGGAGAGTTAAAGCCTGTCAAGGGGAACGGAGTAGTTGTTAACCTTGGTTTGGCTGTCCCACAGGCGTAACAGTCCTCTTTAGACATAGTTATTGCCGTATACTGAATCCATTCCAACCACAGGTTAGGATCCCTATACCTAGTCTCCACCTGTACTACTTCCTTCAGTTCTATAGTTTGCACTATCTTCACCACAGCCCCGGTCTCCCTACCTCCCTCAGAGAGGTGTACTCTATAGGGTGCCCCAGTTGAAGAGGATATCTCACTTGTCAGGTCTGTAACATCTGCTGGGTTGATTACTACCCAGAAAGCCACTAATGGGTCTTCACAACATTTGCGGTCAAATCCTATGTACCACATTCCCTCATCCGTAGCCTTTACCTGTTTTAGCGTCATTCGGACTTTGAGACAGTACCTAGCCTTATATGGGTTGCACTGCCATTTCTGGTAATTCCCTACTTTCACAATACTCCACCTGTCCTTAAACTGTGTATGGAGATTGACATATCCTCCCCCCTCTCGGTATGAGCAACTACATGGTCCCAGGATGTACATGGTGACATTAAAATATATCTCCCATCCTTTACGATACTACCAGCCAGTAGTCCCCAACTCCCCAACTGGTCCGCAAAGACCTCAAGGGTGATGTCCTTTCCTACAGTCCCTAGTACTTCCCCTTTCCCTACATCTAGCTGTCTCCTATGCCTACGTAGACAGTGCTCGGGTATTATTTTATCAACTTGTGTTAGGTTAACTACTACTTCTGGCGGATCAGGAGGGTTTGAGTGTGTTAGGAATATGGCCCCCACAATCAGACAGCTACCTACCGTCAGGAGACCTGTGAATCCCCACCCTCGCCCTGAGAACATGTCAGACGCCAGAGGCCAACCCATTGCTTTACCTTCTATTGAACTCACACAGGGATGATCAGACAGGGTAAGGGAATCTTCGTTAAGGAGCCAACCCCCGAGCCCTAGTGGTGATCGGTTCTTTCTCCTAACTCTGTGTTTGTTCGTCAGGTGTAGCTGGGTTTACCTTTTTAAAGTGTGTGACATGCACCCAGGTGGATCTTTCCGCGATTCTTACAGCGAAGGTCGTTACCAACAGGACCTGATATTGACCTTCCCAACGGGGCTGCTTCCAGTCTTTCTTCTTCAAGGATTGGATCCACACCCAGTCACCTGGTTGGATAGAGTGGGTTACCGTCTCCTTTAGTTCTCCTGTGGGGCACAAAATCTTTGACATACAATGAGGGAAAAAAGTATTTGATCCCCTGCTGATTTTGTACGTTTGCCCACTGACAAAGACATGATCAGTCTATAATTTTAATGGTAGGTTTATTTGAACGGTGAGAGACAGAATAACAACAAAAAAATCCAGAAAAACGCATGTCAAAATTGTTATAAATTGATTTGCATTTTAATGAGGGAAATAAGTATTTGACCCCTCTGAAAATATGACTTAGTACTTGGTGGCAAAACCCTTGTTGGCAATCACAGAGGTCAGACGTTTCTTGTAGTTGGCCACCAGGTTTGCACACATCTCAGGAGGGATTCTGTCCCACTCCTCTTTGCAGATCTTCTCCAAGTCATTAAGGTTACGAGCTTGATGTTTGGCAACTCAAACCTTCAGCTCCCTCCACAGATTTTCTATGGGATTAAGCTCTGGAGACTGGTTAGGCCACTCCAGGACCTTAATGTGCTTCTTCTTGAGCCACTCCTTTGTTGCCTTGGATGTGTGTTTTGGGTCATTGTCATGCTGGAATACCCATCCACGACTCATTTTCAATGACCTCGCTGAGGGAAGTAGGTTCTCACCCAAGATTTGACGGTACATGGCCCCGTCCATCGTCCCTTTGATGCGGTGAAGTTGTCCTGTCCCCTTAGCAGAAAAACACCCCCAAAGCATAATATTTCCACCTCCATGTTTGACAGTGTGCATGGTGTTCTTGGGGTCTTAGGCAGCATTCCTCCTCCTCCAAACACGGCGAGTTGAGTTGATGCCAAAGAGCTCAATTTTGGTCTCATCTGACGACAACACTTTCACCAAGTTCTCCTCTGAATCATTCAGATGTTCATTGGCAAACTTCAGACGGTCCTCTATATGTGCTTTCTTGAGCAGGGGGACCTTGCGGGCGCTGCAGGATTTCAGTCCTTCACGGCATAATGTGTTACCAATTGTTTTCTTGGTGACTATGGTCCCAGCTGCCTTGAGATCATTGACAAGATCCTCCTGTGTAGTTCTGGGCTGATTCCTCACCGTTCTCATGATCATTGCAACTCCACGAGGTGAGATCTTGCATGGAGCCCCAGGCCAAGGGAGATTGACAGTTATTTTGTGTTTCTTCCATTTGCGAATAATCGCACCAACTGTTGTCACCTTCTCACCAAGCTGCTTGGCGATGGTCTTGTAGCCCATTCCAGCCTTGTGTAGGTCTACAATCTTGTCCCTGACATCCTTGGAGAGCTCTTTGGTCTTGGCCATGGTGGAGAGTTTGGAATCTGATTGATTGATTGCTTCTGTGGACAGGTGTCTTTTATACAGGTAACAAGCTGATATTAGGAGCACTCCCTTTAAGAGTGTGCTCCTAATCTCAGCTCGTTACCTGTATAAAAGACACCTGAGAGCCAGAAATCATTCTAATTGAGAGGGGGTCAAATACTTATTTCCCTCATTAAAATGCAAATCAATTTATAACATTTTTGACATGCATTTTTCTGGATTTTGTTGTTGTTATTCTGTCTCTCACAGTTCAAAGAAACATACCATTAAAATTATAAGCTGATTTCTTTGTCAGTGGGCAAACGTACAAAATCAGCAGGGGATCAAATATTTTTTTCCCTCACTGTACGTGTTTGGTTAATAAACAGTCTTCTCATGTGTTCTGCCAACGTGTCTTCTACATTTGTTCTGGCCCTGCCAACTGTGGCATCCTGTAAGGTCTTCCAAACACTTTCTCAAAGGGGGACAATCCGTCCTTATCTGGCGTTATTCGGATAGTCATTAGTACGATTGGCAGATATGGTACCCAATTCCTTCCTGTGCTCATGTGAGTTTTTTGCTTCTTCATGTTTATTTGTAACCTCTGTCCAATATTATCTATTACTTGGTTAGAGAAATGGGATCCATTGTCATAAAAAATAATTTCTGGGAGGCCGAACCTTGGTATCATATCCTGGCATAGTGCTTTTGCTACTGTTATAGCATCTGCCGAGGAGGTAGGGAAAGCTTCTACCCATTTAGTGTATTTGTCTATTATAGTCAAACACCACTTCTTTCCTTCACCCCTGGTCAGCTCTATAAAGTCAATTTCTAATTGTTGAAAGGGGTACTTAGCCGGAGGGTACTCACCCAGAGGTGCCCTTTGTCTGCCCTGGTGATTACTTTGAGCACAGATAACACATCTTGAACAAAAGTGTTTTAAATAATTTGTAATCCCATATGCAACAAAGTGTTGTCTAATCTGCTCTACCATCCCTCCGGTTGACACATGGCTCTGCCCGTGTGTCAATATTGCAGCATATCTAAACAGTGATTTCGGGAGAATTGGTAAGCTATCATTGACCCATATTTCTTCCTTATTTACTGTGCCTTGTTTCACCCATCTGTGAACTTCCTTAATTGGGGCCCTACTGTAGCTCTCTATAAGTAGATCTCTGTCTATCGAAACGTCCACTTTTGACAGCTGACTGGGACCAGAGAAGTGTTTTGACCCAGCCTTCATAGCTTCCTCATCTGCCTTTGCATTCCCCAAAGTAATGCTATCCTTCCCTGTAGTATGTGCCTCACACTTACATATTACGAGCTTTTTTGGTAATAGTACTGCATCTAGGAGGTCAAGAATCAACTCTGCATGTGTTATTGGTTTACCCGAAGTCGTAATCATTCCTCTATTCTTCCACTGGGCAGCAAAGACATGTACAGTATTAAAGGCGTATGCACTGTCGGTATAGATAGTTATAACCTTCCCTTTACCCAGTTGGCATGCTTTTGTTACTGCCACTATCTCTGCCTGTTGGGCAGAGTAGTTTCTTGGGAATGGCTCAGCAGCTAGAACCTCGTTCTCTGTCACTACAACATAACCAGTTGCATTCATGCCATCAGGATTCTTCCTAGAAGATCCATCAACAAACATTGTTACTTCACAACATGGTATAGCTAAGTCTGTTAAGTCAGGCCTGGGTAGTACTATTTTTTTCAGTTTCTTCAATACAGTTATGGGGACTACCATCATTCACAACTGGAACTAATGTTGCAGGATTCAGCGTTGTACATTGTTCAATTGTTAGATTTGGCATGTTCAGCAATATTATCATACAAGATAGGTGTCGTGCTGGTGACATGTACGCCATCTTGTGTTCCAATAGCAGAATTGACACTGCATGTGGAACTTTTAAGGTTAGATCATGGTATAGTACAATTGAAGCTGAATCCTGCACTGCATTAGCAGCTGCCACAACTGATTGCAAACAGACAGGCATTGCCTGAGCCACCTCATCAAGTCTTGAAGAAAAATATGCTACCGGTTTATTTTTGTCCCCATGTTTTTGTGTCAGTACTGATGTCATATATCCCTCTCTACAATCCACAGTTTGAGTGAATGGTCTGCCATATCTAGGAAACGCCAGCACCGTTGAAGAGGTCAATAATTGCTTCATTTCCTCAAATTGCAAATCAGCCTCGTTATTCCAGATTATTTTAACATGTGCTGCCATAGCTTTTCCATAGATAAGATCACTCCATTTTCCAGTGTGTAATGCATAATGGGGAATCCATGCTCGACAGTAATTTATCATTCCCAAAAAGCTCATCATTTGTTTCTTATTCAGAGGTTTAGGAGCTTCTAATATTGCTGTTTTTCTTGACGAGTTTAGGGTTCTCCCATCCTGCGTTATCGTGTGACCTAGATATATTACCTCTTTCTGCCAGAGTTGTAGTTTCTTTTTACTGACCTTGTGTCCTTGTCCTGCCATAAAGGTTAACAACTGGAGAGTATCCTTTTACACCCCTCCTCTGAAAGGGTTTGCTACCAGTATATCATTGACGTATATCAACATTTGGCTCCCCTCTTGGGGTTCAAACATTCCCAGGTTACGTGTGATAGCCTGGGGAAAAACTTTTCCGAATAACCTTGTGGAAGTCTTGAGTACGTGTATTTCTGACCTTTGAAGGTAAAGCCAAACCATCCTTGACTATCAGGATGTACAGGTATACTAAAGAAAGCATTAGCTATGTCTATCACAGTAAAGGAAGAATGTTCTGGTTTCAATTGGTTCAATAGGGTGTGTGGGTCTGGAACACAGGGTGCTCTTGGAATTATATATGTTCTTATTTACCCCCTGTAGGTCCATTACCATTTGCCAATCATTGCTTGGAGCTGCCTTATTTACTGGAAATACAGGTGAGTTACACTGTGCCTCATCCCCCGGGATTATCACTCCACCTTTGAGTAAATGGTCAAACGTGGGAGTAATCCCTGTAATGGCTTCTGGTTTTATTGGATATTGTTTTTGGTATGGCCTATGGTTTGACCGCGGAACCACCTGGACTTAATCCAAATTAATTCATTTACCCCACATCGGGGTAGTTAATTAACCCCACATCGGCTGGTCCCTTAGACCACAACTCTAGAGGTACAATCCCAAGGTCTCTTTCTTGTTCCTCTGTGAGGAAAATGTCTGGTCATCAATTATCACATCCTATGTCTAGGTGCACAGCGGGTGTGCAACCTGCTCTCCAATTCAACTTCCTACGATATCGGCCGGTTGATTGGCTATGTTGGTCCCCGTTAGGAGCAGTCTGCCAGTCTTTAACACACTTTGCCTGTGTCACCCATTTCCCCAGATCTAACCACTCCTCTTGAGCTTCCTTTGCCAAGGAGACATGAGGGCTCCATCTCTCTCTATAGAATTGCTGACTCTCTGGCCCCAATTCGACTTCTGCTGCTGCATGGGTGTCATCATAATGAAACCATTTCAAGCCTATTGTCCTTTCTGTGGTTTTAAACAGAGCTTCCTCACATTCTTTACTAGGGCCAGAGTGTGTATTATACCACAGAGTACAATGTAAGTAATCCTCTGTCATTTTAGGTGAGTCAGGTACTAGGGTTTTAGTCAAGTCTACTAAGGTCTTTGGTATGTCTGAGTTACCTCCCCTCAACAGGTCCTGGCTATACCAATAACATGGTTCCCCTTCACCACTTACAACCATATTATCCTTTATCACATGAGCCTGTATTCCCCTCACTGTCGGTCTTACTGCTATGTTTAACTGCGTCATCGCATCTCTTCCCAATAGATTAACAGGACATTGTACTGAAATCAGTACAGGCAGAGTAGCTTCACTCCCTGTCTTTACATGTTTCAGTGTTACTGGTGCAGACAGTTGTTCAATACCTTTATGACCAGAGGCTGATCGCACTATAATTTTTTATCCATTAATGTCAATTCCCTCTGGTGCATTATCTTTACAAATACAGGTACGGTCTGCCCCAGTATCACAGAGAAATGTTATCTTTTTACCCATTACTGTCAATGTTAGGTATGGTTTCTGTTCCTGTTGTAATGCCAAATCTACAAGAGACAGATCAAACACCTCCAGTTCTCTCTCCTGCTTCTCCTGATTTCTCTCTTCCTCCCACTCTAGTCATGCCTCCTCTTCTTCCTCTGATTCTGGCTTTCTCCCCCTGTCTCTTCCTCCTATGCATGGATTATACTTTCCTCCTTTTCCTCTCTTCCCCTTCTTCCTACAGTCTCTTGACTGGTGCCCTTTCCTTCCACAGTGATAACACGGTTCCTCACATTCTCTAGCAAAATGTCCTGTTTTGTCACAATTGAAACACTTCCATTCACTCCTGTCTCCACTATTACCGTTGCCTCTCTTCTCTCCTCGGTCCTTCCAGTCTCTCCTACCTCCTAACTCCCCTAGGGCTGCCACTAGGTACTCAGCTCCCTTCGCTTCCTTTCTCTTGTTTCGTTCCTTTACATTCTGTTTATGATGGATTGCATAACGTTTAACTTCAGCTAAGGTGGCCGTCCCCCAACCAATTAGGGTATTTTTTATTGTTTGAGAGATTTCTGGCCTCATTCCACTTAGGAAGGCAATCTTTAACTGTTGGTGATCCGGACCCTCTGGTGCCCCTGGTCCTGGATCTATTAGCCCACTGTTTGCATTGAACACATATCTCAGTCTCTCTATAGGTATTGACTAATAGTCTCACTGTCTCCCTGCTTACACTCATGGACTTTGGAGAAGTCGGCATGTCTGTGATAATATTCTCTCAGATTATCACAGAGTTGTGCCAATTTATCTCCATAAGCCCCTCCTTCTGCCCACTCTAGGACCGGCGCATTCCCATCCCCGGGAACCCAGTTTCCCCTCACTGCCGCCCAGTCCTTTAACACTATCTGTCTGACTGCCCTCTCTAGTTCCCCTGTATTCAGCTTAAAGCTGGCGGTCAGCCCTTCCATATCTCTTCTGAACTGGTGTACCCCCATCTTAGGGTGGGGTATCCCTTCCACTGCTCTCACTACATCTCTCTGAGTCCATGCTCTGTATACTTGTAAGGTATCAGGCTGGTTGTCTTCTCCTGCTCTGGTGTTTGGCAGGTCTATCAAGGGATAGGATTGCTCCATTTTACCCTTACCACTGCCAGACCCTTCTGACTCTTCCCCTTCTGACTCATCATTCCCCTTTCTCTTGGCCTCAGCCCTGTGCCTCTCTAGCTTTTTCCTTTTCTCTTTCTCCCTTTTAGCCTCCTGTCTGACTTTCTCTGCCCTTGTCCTGTACTCCTCTACCTCTGGCTCTTCCTCACCTTCGTCTTCCCTTCCTCCTCCAGCCCCTTCTTCCTCATAGGGAGGTGGGGCCGGTGGGGGGGGGGGGGGCGACATTATTCCCCTGCACTCTCCTTCTCCTCACTACGCACTCATCATCTGGATTTTCTCTCCATGCCTGGTCTGCCATGTTTGGATATAACCTTTCTGCCCTCTGCTCTGGGGGAGGCACGGAGACCTCAACCTTCACTTCTCTTTCACTCTCACTCACTTCTCTTTTCTTCCTGCCTTCTTCCCGCTTTATAGCTTCTACTAGCCACACCCTGGCTGTTTCTAAGCCCTCTCTTTTCTGTTTCTTTAGATCAGTACCACAATTTACATGTATTTGTTTAATCATGGATTCCAGTTTAATTACATCAAGTTGCCCAGTAAAGCCATATTTCTTTCTACAAATATGTCCATAATACACATTCCGTTTGTCTCGCATTTCCATGTATTTCTCGTCCCCAGTAAATTCTGGGACCTCTTGTGAGGATTTGCCTCCAATGGTTGGTACTGTTAAAAATCCCTTAGCCACCTCTTCTATATAACAAGTTATTCAAAACAGTTTCACACAACAATTGGAATCACCCCTTCCTGTATAGGTACTAGTCCCCCAGAATTATCTCCTACTCTACGGAGGAATTCATCCCCACAATGTAATCTTGATAATTCCTGACAGTCTCATACAACAGGAATGGGTTCTCCCTCTTCTCTATACAACCACCTGGAATTATTCAGAGATGTGACTTTTGAGCAAATATTAGGTCTCACACGTATACAACCTTACATGATTATTGGTTAACACTATCGGTAACCCAGAGTTTGTAAGGCTCCAGTTTCATGAAACGGATAGAGTTACGGCAAAATCTACAGTTGTTTGTGACTTTTGACTTTACTAATTTTCTATTTCTCACACATGCTATTTTAATTCCTTCTGGTGTACTTTTTGAATTTGTTTAACTCAGATTATTTGTTGACTGTTCTATAATCTCTTACAGGTTACATCCCTTAGGTGTACTTTTAATAGTTACTTCTATTTCAACACCGCGTAGTTTCTTTTGGTAATGGCCTATTACCGTGAATCGTTACGGACCCACCAACATTTCACATAAAATGGCTACGAATTGATCAATTTGCTACTTTAAATTATGACGTTACCCTCAGTCATTATTTTAGCAAGTTCTCATATCAATTTCACCAAGTAATGAATAAAGGCTACTGACCTTATCCTTGCAGCCGAGATTCAATGTAGGTTTGGATTCCGTCACCGTCTCTGTCATTAATCAGGTGTCCTCTGGCCTGTCTTAACCCTTAGGGTCAAAGGGCAGGACTTTCTATTTACCAATGTATCATTCGCCCGTGGACGGTTTTCAGAGTTACCTGGAATGACAGAGGCAGGTATTGGATTCCGGCTCTCGAAGGACCAAGCTGTTAAGTGAATTATTTAACAAACTATTTCAGTGTCTCTGTGCGTCTCCCAAAATCAAGAAACGGACAGAGTCCCGGTCTGCATAGTCAGAGATATTTATTCATTGAGAATTCTGCCATCACAATTTCAGAGTCCATCTTTTATATTCATACATCATACAAAAATCCCTCCCCTCTTTAGGCAGGCTGAAGTTTTCCACTTTAAAATTGCTCTCCTGACCATCAGTTCACACACACACTTTTCCAAGCCTAACAGTTTCTCTCCTCCCTAAATTCCTCAGTTACCTTGGTTTCTCAGTTGCCTGGAGACAGTTCTCCTTGTCCTTTGTTGTCTGGCCTAACTCTTACTCACACTAAATAGTAACATAATGTCATAATCTTTACTGGTCCTACACTCACACATTCTAACACATTTCACACAGTTTCAGGGTGTAATAATTAGTCATTAATAATTAATCTATCACCACCAGTCTTCAAAGAGGAGATTACTGAGTAGTGTGGAATATGTTTTACGAAAACCATATTGGTGCTCATATAGAATACAGTGTTGATTTAAATGTTTCAACATTCTCTTATACACCAATTCTTCTAGGATTTTAGAAAAACATGGTAGTACAGATATTGGCTGATAATTAGTAAAAGATCTTGGATCCCCAGATTTATAGAGGGGGATAACCTTGGCAATTTTGTAGCTCAGTTGGTAGAGCATGGCGTTTGCAACGCCAGGGTTGTGGGTTCGATTCCCACGGGGGGCCAGTATGAAAAATAAAATAAAAATATGTATGCACTCACTAACTGTAAGTCGCTCTGGATAAGAGCGTCTGCTAAATGACTAAAATTTTAATTTAAATTTTCAAATCTTTACGAACAATACCAGTTTGCATTGATTTGGTGAAGATACGTTAGAGGCTCAATGATCGATGAAAACTCTGATTTCACCAAAGAGGCACCAATCACATCATGACCTGCTGCTGATACCTTTAAGTTACCAATGACCTCCATCACCTCCATCACATCAGGAGGATCAAACTGAAGCAGAGAAAGGAAATGTCCCTTAATGTATAATCCAAGGGATTTCCATCAGTTTTCTCAATTTTCTTTGACAGAGAGGAACCCACATTCAAAAAAAAAGTTATTAAATTCACATGAAATAACAGGAAATGATATCAGGATCACTATAGGTCTTATTTCCAATAATAAATTGAGATGGGGTAGTTGTAGATGGCTTTTTCTTATTCAACAGTTGATTGATGATTTTTCCAAGTTGGCTTTATATTATTTAAGGATTCTTGGAATTTTTTAGTAAAATTTATATTTTGGGGATATCCGAAGTAGCTGAGTAAATTTGTTCTTATACTTTTTGTAATTTGCAGAAATTAGGGGAGAGGGATTTGTGAGAAACTTTTTATGCTACTTTTTTATACTACTTTTTTTTTGTGACAGGTTGAAAACCAAGGTTTCCAGAACCCTTCTGCTGCTCTCTGGTTTAACTAAGGGAGTGGATTAGCATTTACATCATCTGCTAAATGATGTAAACGTAAACGGTAAAGAAGTGTTGAAATACAGAGTTGACAGATCTGAGAAAAGTCTGGTCAGCAGACTCCACATCGGCCTGATTGTAAAGATTTTCCCATTAAATATCATCAATCAATATCTTAAAGCGCTCACAATTACCTTTGTTAAATATTCTACATTTAAATGTTACTAATCATTCCCAGCTGCCAAAGAGAAGTGGAAAAATTGGAAAGTGGTCAGAAATGTCAGTATAAAGTATACCTGTATTAGCCACATTATTCAAAGAATTTGTAAAAATATGATCAATAAGGGTGGCAGAAGAACTGGTCACTCTTGGGGGCTTATAGATGACAGGATACAGATAGCTGGAGTATAAAGTATTCAAAAAGTCAAATGTCAGAGTGGTTCTCACTTTTAATAAATGTATGTTGTAATCACCCAATAAAAACACATTTTATCTTAATTATTAATCAAATCCAAGGTTGATGCAAGGATATCAATGAAAACTACCAATGTCAGAATCAGGTGGCTGATAGATGCATACCAATTTCCACTTTTTTACCACCCAAAAAATGAACAGGAGGGAATTTCTATGAAAAGAGATTAAACAATAATGTTAAAAGATGCGAGGTCCTCTCTTATAAAGAATTGAAAACGTTTATGAACAAAAAATGGCCACTCCTCCTCCCACTCTGGATGTTCCACAGTGGCGAACAGCATTATGAGGAGACGTGTCATAAAGCACAGCTGTCTCTTCAGTCAGCCATGTTTCTGAAAGGGTGTCACGACCGTTGAGAGACGGGTCAGACCAAGGTGCAGCGTGGTATGCAAACATGTTTATTACACTGAATACACACTGACAAAACAACAAAAAGGCAACAAAACGTGACGTCGGAAGGCTATACACAAACAAGCCAAACTCACCGAAACACAAACAAGATCCCACAACCCAGGCAGGAAAACTGGCTGCCTAAGTATTGAGCCCCAATCAGAGACAACGAGCGACAGCTGCCTCTGATTGGGAATCACACCCGGCCAAACATAGAAATACAAATACTAGACTCTAAACATAGAATCTAAACAGAAAACTCACACCCTGACCCAACCAACCAGAGTTCTCTCAATCAGGGCGTGACAAAGGGCAACGATGGAAAATTCATGTCTGGGAGAAGACAGATAATGAACAAGGTGGTCATGATTTTTAGGAAGACTGCGAACGTTCAAATCAAAAGGTATAAAAATAAGCTTGTCTTGGAATAAGATAAACTGCTATACAGGTTGTTAAATTGCTTAACATTATAGTAATCACACATTTCTGGTCAATTTCAGGAATCTTGATCAACACAATCATTATATTTATCTTTCGCTTCATTAATATCTAATGGGTTAAAGATCATGCTGTGATCACATGACAGAAGCAGAGACAGCTGTGATCACATGACAGTAACAGAGACAGCTGTGATCACATGACAGTAGCAGAGACAGCTGTGATCACATGACAGTAGCAGAGACATGGGCTTCAGCAGCAGAATGCCTCCCGTCCTGTAACACTGTCAGCATTCTTTCCTGAACTATGACCACAAGCTTTAAGAACCATTGTGACCTGAACTATGACCACAGTCTTTAAGAACCATTGTGTCCTGAACTTTGACCACAGGCTTTAAGAACCATTGTGTCCTAAACTATGACCACAGGCTTTAAGAACCATTGTGTCCTGAACTATGACCACAGGCTTTAAGAACCATTGTGTCCTGAACTATGACCACAGGCTTTAAGAACCATTGTGTCCTGAACTATGACCACAGGCTTTAAGAACCATTGTGTCCTGAACTATGACCACAGGCTTTAAGAACCATTGTGTCCTGAACTATGACCACAGGCTTTGTTTCCTGAACTATGACAAAAAAACTTTATTTTTTTTAAAGACACAAAAAAAAGAAAAAACTACGACATGCAGTTTCCTCCTCTTCCATTTGTTTAATTGATTCTCATTGCTTGACATCATCCCATCTCTCTCACACCGTAGTCATCTGAAGCAAAGTGGAAATGTACTGATTCTCTATTGGATTCTCAATATAACCTTAGTATTTCAGCTGAATGATAACATGGACATATCTTAAGACTTTGAATATAACAGTTCAAAAACACATCATGTGACCTAAGGGCCCTACCACCTTATGCAAACAGAGTGATGGAGTGTACTATAAGGTCCGTTCCAAAATTTGAGCTGGAAAAAAGTATGTAGAACTACATAGAAAACTACAGTCCGTCGCTGCGTTTGAGTAATGTGTAGTGGCCTTAAGCTACCATCTGCAGATAGCACAGCTCTGACCGTTAGATATTTCACACTGCTCAGCTCTTCACAACTTCAACATTTTACAGCAAAACCATTTTACATGTATTACAGTACTAACTAAAATAAAATAAAATAACATGTATTTCTCATGTGAAAAAAAGCAACATCTTTATTTATACAAACATTCTGTAAATGTTTCTAAACTATAGATGCACAGAGAGAGTAGTCTGAAAAGTAGACGAAAATATATTTACAGTGAAATCTTTTGACAGGGAGTGTGAGTTGAGCTTTGTGAGAATCTATGTGTCAGCATATGAATGCACTTTTGGTTGAGAGCGTGAGAGCGTGAGAGCATGAGTGCGTGAGTCTGTGTGTGGGTTTGCATGTGTCATAGCCCTGGTGTGCCATGTCTGTTCTCCATTCAGTCTGACAGGATGCTGTTTTGAGTTCACCGACCCAGAAATGGGCCACACTCACCAGAACTGCAACTTTGGATAAATCAGCAGACAGCAACCCTTGTGTACCCAATTTTCAGCCTTACCACTCTAGAGAGAGAGAGAGAGAGAGAGAGAGAGAAGAGAGAGAGAGAGAGAGAGAGAGAGAGAGAGAGAGAGAGAGAGAGAGAGAGAGAGAGAGAGAGAGAGAGAGAGGGAGAGGGAGAGAGAGAGAGAGAGAGAGAGAGAGAGAGAGAGAGAGAGAGAGAGAGAGAGAGAGAGAGAGAGAGAGAGAGAGAGAGAGAGAGAGAGAGAGAGAGAGAGAGAGAGAGAGAGAGAGAGAGAGAGAGAGAGAGAGAGAGAGAGAGAGAGAGAGAGAGAGAGAGAGAGAGAGAGAGAGAGAGAGAGAGAGAGAGAGAGAGAGAGAGAGAGAGAGAGAGAGAGAGAGAGAGAGAGAGAGAGAGAGAGAGAGAGAGAGAGAGAGAGAGAGAGAGAGAGAGAGGAGAGAGAGAGAGAGAGAGAGAGAGAGAGAGAGAGAGAGAGAGAGAGAGAGAGAGAGAGAGAGAGAGAGAGAGAGAGAGAGACCTCTTTTAGCTCAAGTGTGCTCTCTCAAGCCCATCCCTTGGCACAAAAGGTTATAGAGTTTGAATGCCCTAGCATCTCCCCTGTGTCCTTAATCTGCTGTTGTAGCCAACTGAATTATTTCTGCCGAATAGTCTTGTATTTAGTCTGTAGAAGTTCATTACTGTTTAGTTATCTCAGAAGAATGACAGAATTCAGCAGCACCAACAAACAGTCTTCTTACATTAGAGCTGGACACAAAGCATGTTAGTTGATAACGAAAAACACTGAAAGATATCACTTTCTATGTACATTTAACGAAAAGAGGGAGGTTCTGTCAACTCTACCTGCATGATTTTAGGAGTTCACCATGTCACATTTCATTTGTATAAACCTAACCTGACACAACCTGTCAGCAAGCATAGAAATATTTACAGTCAATACTGCATTAACCTCATTTAATATCAATCCGTTTGAGGATGGTACTTGAGATAAAAAATATATATATAATAATAATAATACTGTGTTGTAGAAATGATTGTTTTTCCATTGAGGAATAGGCTTTAGGGCTTTTTTCATGCTGATGGAAGTGTCAGTTATCGACCCTCTGATGTCATCGATGTGCGACTTTGCAAGTCGTTTTCCGAACAGGGGAAGCTAACGTTCGTGTGAAAGGTAGGGAAGCTAACGTTCGTGTGAAAGGTAAAGTGGAAACATCACATGTACTGAACGTTTATTTCATTTAGTGGTGCTGTGTTAAGCTATGTCATGACAGCTGTGATTTCATATGAGTTATTATCAAATATTTCGACATTGACATCAAGATAAACTGTTTTGATAGTTGAGTTGACATGCTAATTTAGCTAGCATAGCTTCAGCGTTCTATGGTAAACACACATGGTCCTTTGCTAGATTGAACTTCTGTCCCATTAAATAAATAAAAAGACAACATCCAAATGTAAACGTTTATTATTAATATCATGACTATTTATAGGGCTAGCAGTTACTGTAGCTACAGATTGTAACACCAGATAATGTGATTTAACAAAGATGTGTGTTATCCATTACAGGGAGTTGAAGGTTAAGTAGGTCGCCTGGAGACCCGACGTTGAATTCTATGTCAGGTAGAAATGAGGATTTGAATAAGGAAAGTTAACTCTCACGACCTCTATAATAATATAATAATAATAATAATAATAATATGCCATTTAGCAGACGCTTTTATCCAAAGCGACTTACAGTCATGTGTGCATACATTTTTGTGTATGGGTGGTCCCGGGGATCGAACCCACTACCCTGGCGTTACAAGCGCCATGCTCTACCAATTGAGCTACAGAGGACCAAGCCAGAATGTTGAATGAAATTATATTGGAACGTACTTTTCCGGTTATCTGTGCTGGTTGGTCCATTTTAGGGTAGTAATGTGAGACAATATATCCACAGGAAAGTAGAATTACATAAACGTTTCAAAGCACTGGTAACGTTAACAATAGTGCATTCAGATTTCTATCACCTGAAACATGAGCACAAGATTAAAAAAAAAAATACATGCACGAGATGCATGCATACAAACCGAACTCGTGCACGTGTTTACATGGGTCTGAGCATGCTTCAGGTGATAGAAATCTGAATGCAATTTTGTGTATGGTTACCTAGAAACAAGGAGTGGCTCAACTTACCCTTTGGCTCAACAGTACCCCACTCTCCCCAAACTCCCAGTCATGGATTCCAAAAATATTTGGTTCAATTATAATATCTGGTGTAATAATCTGTAGCTACCAGTTACTGGTGTACCTGTATTCCTTTACAGCCAGCTATGTACAGGATCATGTCACTGTTAGCAAAAGATACCAGCTTGACTAAGACTCACTTATGTAGTATTTATTCTGCTTTACCTCAGGTGTGCCAATGTGATCATGGCCAGCAGGCAGTGGTGTGAGGGCCACTCCACCCCCGTGCTGTGTGTGGGGGCCTCTGGGGGTCCGGAGGGTCTCCTAGCCTCTGGCTCTGAGGAGGGTGAGGTGACAGTGTGGAACCAGGAGGGAGCGGTGTTAGCTAGTCTCCGTCTGCCCAGCGGGGATGATGTGACCAGCGCTGTGTTCTCGCCGGTAACTCCAGGCCTGTTGTATGTATCCCACGGGGAGATGGTGAGCGTACTGGACCCTCGTAGCCTGAAGGGGGCAGTAGAGGAGCTTCAGGGTGCGGGAGAGGAGGAGATCAACTCTCTGGCTCTGAATGAAATGGGCTCGGCTCTGGCCGTGGCTGATGACTCAGGGGCGGTGAGGGTGCTAGAGCTGCCGGGGGGCAAAGTAAACAGGACGCTCCGCAGACACACCAACATCGTCTCATCTGTGGCTTTCCGCCCTCTCAGGCCCAACAACCTGGTCTCAGCCGGACTTGACATGCAGGTGAGACGACTGGAGATGGAGAAAGAAAGGGAGGCTTGAGAGTACCCTGTTTGACTAAGTAAGCATGTCCTGACCCCTTCTGGCCCCAATCTCTTGCAGGTGATGTTGTGGAACCTACAGAAGACCCGCCCCCTCTGGACCCTCAACCTGCAGGAAGTGGCTGAGGAAGAGGAGGACCATCAGCAGAAGGCCGGTCAGCTCTTCAACCCACCTCTGGCGCACTGCGTCTCTGTGGCAACCTGTGGGAACGTTTTGGCCTGCGCCGCCGAGAACGGACGTGTGCACCTGATGCGGGTCGGCAGTGGCTCCAGACTGGACCAGCAGGGGTCCATCAAGGCCCACAGCCAGGGAGCCTCACAGGCCCACTTCCTCAGCTTCTTACCCCACCCATACTGGCTGGCCACTGGGGGCAATGACGGCATGGTGGCCCTCTGGGACCTCAGTCAGAACCCAGTAGTTACTGTTGAGGATAAGGGCAAGCCACAAGCAGTGCCAGCCCACCGCAGGAGACCCAAGGCCAGTGCTAAAGCCAAACTCCAGTCCCAGGCCAAGCCTAAGTCCCAGCCTAAAGCCCTGCAGGCAAAGGAGGAGGAAGAGGTGGAGGAGGGCAGCAGTGCGGATCAGTCACCAGGCACAGAGGAGGCCCTGAAGTCAGGACCTAAACTCCGCTTCAGCCATGGGGACAAGGTGAACTGGGTGTGTCCCACTCTGCTGAGAGGAGAGCCCAGCCTGGTGGTGGCTGACCAGAGCCCTAACCTGTCTGTCTACTCTCTGGCTGGTCTATAGCCTTAACCTGTCTGTCTGCTCTCTGGCTGGTCTATAGCCCTAACCTGTCTGTCTGCTCTCTGGCTGGTCTATAGCCCTAACCTGTCTGTCTGCTCTCTGTCTGGTCTATAGCACTAACCTGTCTGTCTACTGGCTGGTCTATAGCCCTAACCTGTCTGTCTGCTCTCTGGCTGGTCTATAGCCCTAACCTGTCTGTCTGCTCTCTGTCTGGTCTATAGCACTAACCTGTCTGTCTACTGGCTGGTCTATAGCCCTAACCTGTCTGTCTACTCTCTGGCTGGTCTATAGCCCTAACCTGTCTGTCTGCTCTCTGGCTGGTCTATAGCCCTAACCTGTCTGTCTGCTCTCTGTCTGGTCTATAGCACTAACCTGTCTGTCTACTGGCTGGTCTATAGCCCTAACCTGTCTGTCTGCTCTCTGGCTGGTCTATAGCCCTAACCTGTCTGTCTGCTCTCTGGCTGGTCTATAGCCCTAACCTGTCTGTCTACTCTCTGGCTGGTCTATAGCCCTAACCTGTCTGTCTGCTCTCTGGCTGGTCTATAGCCCTAACCTGTCTGTCTACTCTCTGGCTGGTCTATAGCCCTAACCTGTCTGTCTGCTCTCTGGCTGGTCTATAGCCCTAACCTGTCTGTCTGCTCTCTGGCTGGTCTATAGCCCTAACCTGTCTGTCTGCTCTCTGGCCCTAACCTGTCTGTCTACTCTCTGGCTGGTCTATAGCCCTAACCTGTCTGTCTATAGCCCTAACCTGTCTGTCTGCTCTCTGGCTGGTCTATAGCCCTAACCTGTCTGTCTGCTCTCTGGCTGGTCTATAGCCCTAACCTGTCTGTCTGCTCTCTGGCTGGTCTATAGCCCTAACCTGTCTGTCTGCTCTCTGGCTGGTCTATAGCCCTAACCTGTCTGTCTGCTCTCTGGCTGGTCTATAGCCCTAACCTGTCTGTCTGCTCTCTGGCTGTAGTAATATACAGACTGCCTTACCTTGTATTAGTTAGTTGTTTAAGGCGCCCTCCTTCCACTGAGTTTTGCTCACTGAGCGATAGTGTCATCAGCCTGTCTGTGTAATAGGACTGGCTGCCTGATCTGACAGAACCTTCTGATAGGACTGGCTGCCTGATCTGACAGAACCTTCTGATAGGACTGGCTGCCTGATCTGACAGGTCCATCTGATAGGACTGGCTGCCTGATCTGACAGAACCTTCTGATAGGACTGGCTGCCTGATCTGACAGAACCTTCTGATAGGACTGGCTGCCTGATCTGACAGGTCCATCTGATAGGACTGGCTGCCTGATCTGACAGAACCTTCTGATAGGACTGGCTGCCTGATCTGACAGGTCCATCTGATAGGACTGG
The DNA here is from genome assembly GCF_964263955.1 of Coregonus lavaretus. NCBI lineage: Eukaryota > Metazoa > Chordata > Actinopteri > Salmoniformes > Salmonidae > Coregonus > Coregonus lavaretus. Next base: position 38,445,661 of record NC_140017.1, on the reverse strand, counting down.
CTGCCTGATCTGACAGGTCCATCTGATAGGACTGGCTGCCTGATCTGACAGGTCCATCTGATAGGACTGGCTGCCTGATCTGACAGAACCTTCTGATAGGACTGGCTGCCTGATCTGACAGGTCCATCTGATAGGACTGGCTGCCTGATCTGACAGGTCCATCTGATAGGACTGGCTGCCTGATCTGACAGAACCTTCTCTAACCAGAGGCAGCCACCTAAAGGTGGACTGAACAATGTCTTTATCAGCAGGGTTCTCCCCTACAAGGACTGAAACACCATAACAAACACAGTGGGGTGAAGACGGATGCAGATGTTTGATCAACTCACCCATGAGAAGACTGCCGTGTCAGGGCTCGGCAGATGTTACTGTTGTCACGGTGCTAGCTTTAGCAGCTTCCTCCCTCAACTTGCCTCTGATTGGACTTACACCAGTGTTTCCCAACTCCAGTCCTCAATTACCCACAACACTACACATGTGTATTGTAACCCTGGACAAGCACACCCGATTCCTCTTGTCAACTAATCATCAAGCCCTCAATGAGCTGAATGAGGTCTGTTTTTCAGGGCTACATCAAAAATGTGTACGTGTGGGGGGGTACTGGAGGACCAGAGTTGGGTAACACTGACTTATACCAAGGTCCTCTGCTTTGCAAACACACCTGACCCCCTCGCTTGACAATGTACAAACCAGATGCGCCACTGAAAATGATCTGATTCAATGGCGCCGTTGACACTTATTTTAAGCTGTGGGTGAGTTTATCCAGGAAACAATCTCACTCCATTAGACACTAGTCTTGTTGCTGGTAAAACTATATTGGTTGGTGTGATAGGATATTTGTCATCAGTTTACTACAATGGAGCTAATTACAAATATGCTGAGTGGAGTTTTTGCTGAATGTATATATGTACAAACACTATATATACAAAAGTATGTGGACATCCATTCAAATTATTGGATTTGGCTACTTCAGCCGCACCTGTTGCTGACAGATGTATAAAACCGAGCACAAAGCCATGCAACCTCCATAGACAAACATTGGCGGTAGAATGGCCTTACTGAAGAGTTCAGTGACTTTCAACGTGGCACCGTCATAGGATGCCACCTTTCCAACAAGTCAGTTCGTTAAATTTCTGCCCTGCTAAAGATGCCATGGCCGAGCAGCCGCACACAAGCCTAAGATCACCGTGCGCAATGCCAAGCGTCAGCTGGAGTGGTGTAAAGCTCGCCGCCATTGGACTCTGGAGCAGTGGAAACGCGTTCTCTGGAGTGATGAATCACGGCTTCACCATCTGGCAGTCCGACGGACTAATCTGAGTTTGGCGGATGCCAGGAGAACGCTACCTGCCCCAATGCATAGTGCCAACTGTAAAGTTTGGTGGAGGATGAATAATGGTCTGGGGCTGTTTTTCATGGTTCGGGCTAGGCCCCTTAGTTCCAGTGAAGGGAAATCTTAACGCTACAGCATTCAATGCCATTCTAGACGATTCTGTGCTGCCAACTGTGGCAACAGTTTGGGGAAGGCCCTTTTCTGTTTCAGCATGACAATGCCCCCCGTGCTCAAAGCGAGGTCCATACAGAATTGGTTTGTCGAGATCGGTGTGGAAGAACTTGACTGGCCTGCACAGAGCCCCCTGACCTCAACCCCATCGAACACCTTTGGGATGAATTGGTTACGCCGACTGCGAGCCAGGCCTAATCGCCCAACCTCACTAATGCTCGTTGCTGAATGGAAGCAAGTCCCCACAGCAATGTTCCAACATCTAGAGGAAAGCCTTCCCAAAAGAGTGGAGGCTGTTATAGCAGCAAAGGGGGGGACCAACTCCATATTAATACCCATGATTTTGGAATGAGATGTTTGACGAGCAGGTGTCCACATACTTTTGGTCATGTAGTGTATATACACTGAGTGTACAAAACATTAGGAACACCTGCTCTTTCCATGACAGACTGACCAGGTGAAAGCTACGATAACTTATTGATGTCACTTGGTTAAATCCACTTCAAATCAGTGTAGATGAAGGGGAGGAGACCGGTTAAAGAAGGAAGCCTTAAGACATGAATTGTGTATGTGCGCCATTCAGAGGGTGAATGGGCAAGACAAAATATTTAAGTGCCTTTGAACGGGGTATGGTAGTAGGTGCCAGGTACACCGGTTCGTGTCAAGAACTACAACACTGTTGGGTTTTTCATTCAACAGTTTTCCTTATATCAAGAATGGTCCACCACCCAAAGGACATCCAGCCAACTTGACACAACTGTGTGGGAAGCATTGGAGTCAACATGGGGCCAGCATCCCTGTGGAATGCTTTCGACACCTTGTAGAGTCCATACCCCGACGAATTGAGGCTGTTCTGAGGGCAAACGGGAGGTATTAGGAAGGTGTTCCTAATGTTTGGTATACTCAGTGTATTGCTAGCCATTGCGGTTTTTAAAGGCAACTTCTGATTGAGCCGACATATGCAGCGTTTTACCGTGAACGGGATCTCTGCAAATGCCAGAACATAGCCTTTAAAAGCCACAATGCCCATAACCTAAAATCGGATTGAATCTCAAATCTCACTGTATTTTTCATACAATCGAGTCAATATCACTCAAGATGTCAGCAGCTAGGTGAGGATGTATAAGGGAGTCATAACAGGTCAAAACAACTGTAGGCTTGATTTTTGCCAATTAAAAGGTTTTGCAGTGTGTATGACTCAAACTTGTCAGTAGGCTATTCTTTCACACCTTTGGTGACACAATGGGTACGATGTTGCCCTCACCAACCACATATCCCCAAATATGTAAACAGATTTTATTTAAAAAGTTGAATAAGACAAAACATAACTGAACCATTCCAGAAAGGAACCAATGCTGATTTTGCAATACAAACTGTTGTAATCTAATGGAGAAATCTGATGCCTCATCTGAGGTGGGTTCAGTAAATATCTCTTCACAGGATATCATGATTGACAGGGAGGTTTCAAATGCTGATGAGGAAAAAAAACAAATAGACAAAGATAATACAAATAGATGTTGACATTGTTTCATAGCAGTGGGTGAGAGTATCCACTATGAAAAGGACGGGTCATCTGCTAGAAACAAAGTAACACCTGCTAGAGACGAGCAAAGCATGTTGAAATTAGACCTTTCTGCAAATTGGCATTCACTACATCAGGTGCCACTGCTGACCTTGTGATGTCAGCACAAGACGTTATTCACTTCCGTGGTGTTGAGTCGAGTCCTGAAGACCGACTGAGATACCTGATATGCTGAGAGTCCTTGGCCTATTCCCCATAGTGCACCACGCAAGGGCTCTTGGCCAAAGTAGTGCGCTAAATGGGAGATAGTGACGAGACCCAGCCGTCTCACAGCTTGGCCAGGCTCTTCTCAAGGCTGGCGATGTCTGCCTCCCCGTCCTCCCCCTTGCTGCCGCGGGCACTGCACTCCAGGAACTCCACCTTCATTGGCAGCTGGCTGAACTCAAAGTCCTTGCCCTTCTTCCCCAGGTGCACGCTGGCCCCCGCAGACCCGTCCTGGGCGCTCAGAGCAGCCGACCGTGTCACTCTCAGAGTGTTCCTGAGGGGAAACGGGACAGGTTGGGATCAATTCATTCTGTAGAATCACACTTCCATTTACATTATGGCTGTGACTTTCTCAGTAAGAAAATACTTTTTCCATGGCAAAAATGAAAACACACCAAATGAGTCGGTCCTTAAAATCCTGCTGTATGTAAAATATTGTGTGCGGTTTTCCTAAAGAAGTTAAATCTGCTTCGTGTTTTGTTTCGTTGCCATGGTACTAACGAGTGTCGTGAGACTGGTATCATCCCGGCCCTAGTGTTGATGTTGGTAACAGGAGGATTATCTACATCTCTTTCTCTACTGGTATCATCCCGGCCCTAGTGTTGATGTTGGTAACAGGAGGATTATCTACATCTCTTTCTCTACTGGTATCATCCCGGCCCTAGTGTTGATGTTGGTAACAGGAGGATTATCTACATCTCTTTCTCTACTGGTATCATCCCGGCCCTAGTGTTGATGTTGGTAACAGGAGGATTATCTACATCTCTTTCTCTACTGGTATCATCCCGGCCCTAGTGTTGATGTTGGTAACAGGAGGATTATCTACATCTCTTTCTCTACTGGTATCATCCCGGCCCTAGTGTTGATGTTGGTAACAGGAGGATTACCTACATCTCTTTCTCTACTGGTATCATCCCAGCCCTAGTGTTGATGTTGGTAACAGGAGGATTACCTACATCTCTTTCTCTACTGGTATCATCCCGGCCCTAGTGTTGATGTTGGTAACAGGAGGATTACCTACATCTCTTTCTCTACTGGTATCATCCCGGCCCTAGTGTTGATGTTGGTAACAGGAGGATTATCTACATCTCTTTCTCTACTGGTATCATCCCGGCCCTAGTGTTGATGTTGGTAACAGGAGGATTATCTACATCTCTTTCTCTACTGGTATCATCCCGGCCCTAGTGTTGATGTTGGTAACAGGAGGATTACCTACATCTCTTTCTCTACTGGTATCATCCCGGCCCTAGTGTTGATGTTGGTAACAGGAGGATTACCTACATCTCTTTCTCTACTGGTATCATCCCGGCCCTAGTGTTGATGTTGGTAACAGGAGGATTATCTACATCTCTTTCTCTACTGGTATCATCCCGGCCCTAGTGTTGATAACAGGATTACCTACATCTCTTTCTCTACTGGTATCATCCCGGCCCTAGTGTTGATGTTGGTAACAGGAGGATTATCTACATCTCTTTCTCTACTGGTATCATCCCAGCCCTAGTGTTGATGTTGGTAACAGGAGGATTATCTACATCTCTTTCTCTACTGGTATCATCCCAGCCCTAGTGTTGATGTTGGTAACAGGAGGATTATCTACATCTCTTTCTCTACTGGTATCATCCCGGCCCTAGTGTTGATGTTGGTAACAGGATTACCTACATCTCTTTCTCTACTGGTATCATCCCAGCCCTAGTGTTGATGTTGGTAACAGGAGGATTATCTACATCTCTTTCTCTACTGGTATCATCCCGGCCCTAGTGTTGATGTTGGTAACAGGAGGATTATCTACATCTCTTTCTCTACTGGTATCATCCCGGCCCTAGTGTTGATGTTGGTAACAGGAGGATTACCTACATCTCTTTCTCCAGCTGCTGCCGAATCAGTTTAGCAGATTTTGCCATGGTGATATCTAGAGACGGAAAATATATTAAGTAACACTACTTTCAAAATCAGTAAATCATTAACACATAGCGTCATCCTGGGGAGGTTTTTGTAGATGGAGGGGGATGGTTGAAAAGTGTGATATGTCACCTTGCTTGTTGCAGGCCACTATCAGAGAGGGGACATTCCTGGACACAGCACTGTCAGTCAACAGGAAGTACAGGAACTCAGCCACGTCTCTCACTTCCTTCTGGAAGATGGCACTGTCCACCACAAACACCATGGCTCTGCAGTCAGAGACAGAGGAGAGAACAAAAGTGATATTATAGACCTCCCCTGAAAACCTGAAATACAAGCACCATATTATAGACCTCCCCTGAACACCTTAGACCTGAAATACAAGCACCATATTATTTGTGTTTATTATGGATCCCCATTAGTTCCTGCCAAGGCAGCAGCCACTCTTCCTGGGGTCCAGCAAAATAAAGGCAGTTATATACAAATTTAAAAAACATTACAATACATTTCACAACACATTAAGTGTGTGCCCTCAGGCCCCTACTCTACAACACAAAATCCATGTGTACGTGTGTGTATTGCATATGTTATGTGTGTGTACAGTGTGTCTCTTCACAGTCCCCGCTGTTCCATAAGGTGTATTTTTAAAATCAGGTTTTACTGCATGCATGAGTTACTTGATGTGGAATAGAGTTCCATGTAGTCATGGCTCTATGTAGTACTGTGCGCCTCCCATGGTCTGTTCTGGATTTGGGGATTGTGAAGAGACCTCTGGTGGCATGTCTTACATAAGTTATAGACCTCCCCTGAACACAAACGCCTTCCATCTTTACTCACCTGGCGGCTGACTTGAACTTCTCCACATACTGAGGCCGGAGACTGTCATGTCCAGGCAGGTCAACCAGGGTCCAGCTGCTGCCCTGCACACAGCGAGGGTGGACATGGGGACAGTCAAGCCAGTGTGTGACACATTTGACAAATGCATTTGTCATATAATGAAAAAAATTTATATTTACAAAAATCTACAGTTCCAGATCCATTCCTGATCCTTCAACCCACTCCCTCACCACAGTAGTTTCCTCACCCTCTCGTTCTTGGCTTTGTAGGGGGCACTGCTGTCTGTGATCGAGGTCTGGGTCTTCTTGAACTTTCCTGACAACAACTGCAAACATTTACATGCAACAATGAACATCCATCAGTGTCACAACTTCTGCCATCTGTAAACTTATGCAAATAGTTGGAATGGACATGCCATATGTTGCACTGATGTACTCACTCGACTAAAGAGAAGGGTCTTTCCAGAATCGCTGAGACCAACCAGCAGCACAGCACTTTGGACAGTTTTGCTGCTTATGAAGTACTTCAACAACACTGAAATGTAAACCAATCATAAGACGGTTTGGTTTTAGCTACCATACAAAGCTGCCAACATAGCAGACGAGCACCTGACAAACAGCGTAACTAGTACAGTAACGTTAACTAGATAGATCACTAGTGACCACAGTTGGTAACTGGCAAGCTAACTACCCGAACCTTTGATAGCAGGCTTGATAAAAAGACGAAAAGCTTGTTTGAAAATCTCACAGCATAGAAAGCCAGCAGGCTGAAATACAAGCACCATATTATAGACCTCCCCAGGCTAGCGACACCTCAAATACGGATTTACACTCACTTTGTTCCCGAGGATGTGAGGCCTCGCTAGAGAGTCGCTAGCTAACGGGAGTGGTTCCCAACTCCGGTCCTCGAGTACCTCCAACAGTACACATTTGTATTGTAGCCCCGGACAAAGACACCTGATTGAACTTGTCAACTAATCATCAGGCCCTCGATGAGTTGAATGAGGTATGTTTGTCCGGGGCTAGAACAAAATGGTGTGCTGTTGGGGTTCCTGAAGGACTGGAGTTGGGGAACACTGAGTTAAACGTGAGCTGGAATGAGTTTAGCTAGTTAAACTTACCAAAAGTGATGACAACAACAGCCAAAGAAACAATAATTCCGACAATAAATATGGGGTCTTGGTCTTCCAACACCTTCCGTAAAGAGTCTAAATAAGGTTGAAAGGGATTTTCTCCCGCTTCCACGTCTATTTTCTCCTCCATACTGATGCCAGCCTCTGTAGCTATATCTGAGCTGTCACTTCACTGAGGATACGTGTACTTTCTTCTCAGTCTTCTTCTTCTTCGGGATTAGGTTGGCGGATTGCATCTTCTAAGGTGCGTACACTGCCACCTGCTGTACTGGAGTGTGAGGCCAGTCACATCCTACCTACGTTACATTTTCTTCATTAGTCCTGTTCCTCTAAGAACGTGAAATAGAGCCCTAGACACCACTTTCCTCCCCCCCACTGCACCACCCAAACCCCAACCCACTCCAGCATCTCTAACCCTTTCACACAATCTCTCCCTATCTACCTCATACAGTTCACAAAATATCAACACATGCTCTACCGTTTCCTCCACTAAACGCTCATCACACAGACCCGTGTTTTTTTGACTCTGTACTCCTCAACACATTGACTCTGTACTCCTCAACACATTGACTCTGTACCCCTCCCATCGTTAACACTAATCCCGTTATCCATCAATTCTTCAACTATACTCCCATTTATCTTTATGCGTACTTCCCCAGAGTTCATTATGGGCATTAAAATCACCACACCATATTACTTTCCTACACCTACACGTCCTATCAACCCCTTCTAACTGTGCTAACATGAGCGGTTTGTAGGGGTTATAGAAGTTAAATATTACAATGTTATCCCTATTCCTACATATTTATATTCCCACACATTCCATTTCCTGTCTCTCCAATACTGTGTAAGCCATAGCACAACCCCCACCTGACCGCTCCACTCTATATGAACTGAATCCCGGAATCACAAACTTCGGTTGACTTTCTTCTTTTGTGGAGCGATGGGTAACGGTGCTTCGAGGGTGACTGTTGTCGATATGTGCAGAGGGTCCCTGGTTCAAGCCCAGGTTGGGGCGAGGAGAGGGACGGAAGCAAAACTTTTACACATGTACCATAACATATTAGCAAAGATACGTCCAAAATGCTTAGGCCGACATTAATTCCAAAATTCATTGGAATAAATTCAGATTAAACGCATTGATATTGTAAAAAAAAATTGTACCGGCAGGCATGTTTTTATTAAGCTAGATATTCATACATAGGCCTAACAATTTTAATTGTTTCTGTTTTATAAAAAATTTAAGAGTTTTTGCTACCAAATATATATGATGAAAATGTTCTGGCAATTTAGGCTAGAAAAGAGCACATAGAACTATAACAATTTTTTGCCGTTGTGGATGTGACAGGTTCTGCATGTCCTTATAATCATGGGATTAAGTGAAATGGTTTTTAAATTCCTTGCGATTTAACCTAAACATGAGAAGCAGCGGCTTTGAGACAGAGAGAGATAGACGGTGCTCAGTTGTGCTTTTCTACCTCATAAACTTCTGCGCGCTTTTTACGCGCACGGTGGGAAGCTAATTAAAGTGGATATCTGACTCCTTCATCCTCGCAGGGGGTCAAACGTCAGAGTATTGTTTAAAACGCAGATTATTCCATGGGCATGGTGTGATTCATTTGACTTGAGTTTTTGGGTTAAAGCACTCTGTCTTGTAGTCACTCTGCACCCTGAGGAACCCATGAGCGCTTACTGTACAGTGATTTTTTGGAAAGCAATCTCCCCCCATCTGGCAAAGAAGGGTTTCAAACGCACGTTTTCAAAACTCAACGAAAGCCCTACAACAAGTAGCACTTTGGAACTCTGTGGAGATGGCATTGGCAATGGCATCGCTCTCGTCCACTTTGTGCATAACATGGATATGTCTGATCTGTCATTCGATGGGAACGGGATTTATTTACCAGTTTCCCGGCGTGACTGTACAACGTGTCAACTCTGAGCAGAGCGTGAGCACCGGTTCACCAGGCAGCGGATCAAACACCCAGCTCAGGTGAGTGCGTCATTACGGACAGAGAGGATCTATAGCGGGGATGGTCAGGGTTTGCCAAATAACATCATTTATTTACAATGTCACCATATGAAGGGTAATGTCAAATGTTTGACTATTGATGATCCGCCCTATGGGGAAAGGGGCAAGAGGTGATGCTTTCTATTACTGTATGATTGACATCTCCTACAGTTGGTAAAGAGATAGATTATTGGAATGAGGGAGAAGGTTTTGGAGTGTTTGAGAACCTTACTAAAATGGTAGTAGTCAATGTGACCTGTGTTAGATGTTAAGATAACAAGATCCATATGGTCTGTCTGTGATTACAGGAACTGGTGCCAGTTCACAGTGTCGAGGACGGTGACATGCCAGGTGCGCAATGGGACAGAGACCACAGTCCAGAGAGTTTTCCAGGGCTGCCGCTGGCCAGGACCCTGCTCCAAACTCATCAGGTAGGACTGGACCAGACCACCCCAGAGTCCTGTTTTGATATAAATGCTGTCTTATAGTGTATATAGCAGTACTAGTGATGATGATGATGTTCCTGTGTTGACCCTGTGCTCTGTCAGCTATAGGACCATGGTCAGGCCGTCTTACAAGGTGGCGTATCGGCAGGTCACTGCTCTGGAGTGGAGGTGCTGTCCTGGGTTTGTAGGAGATGAATGTCGAGAAGGTGAGCATTCACACAAGAGAATAATACCCTCTATCTTTCTCCACACTAATGTAAACCCATATAACCCTCTATCTTTCGTCACCCTAATGTAAACCCATATAATCAGTGATTATAAAAAAGATGGGTATACTCTGATCGCCGGTCACAGTGAAAAGTAACGCTCCCTATACTTTTTTGCATTTTTCTGCAAAAGGTGGATACATTGTTTTTACTTACCCTCTACCTTTCTCCTTTTGAGGGAGTACTGAGGGAGTACTGTAACTATGATGAACTGCTGGTTGATATACTGCCACAGTACTGTAACTATGATGAACTGCTGGTTGATATACTGCCACAGTACTGTAACTATGATGAACTGCTGGTTGATATACTGCCAGCGTACTGTAGGTATTTTAGTTTGGGAGCTTTAATGCGTGTTGAATTAAGGTTAGGACACAGGAGCCTGATTACATTTAGGAACATGTTCCACAATAAAAGGGAAGATGAAAGGGATGCTGTGGCTCTGCGGTTGTGTACCTGCTCATCAGGGCCTTTAATCAACTCTATGAAACATATAACAGCAGGGTAGAGAGTCTTGTAAAGCGTGAGGCGGTAGGGAGGCAGCCCAGTAAAGAGAGAGTTTAGACTGGGGGGAACCACTAGACTCTCAGCCCAGTAAAGAGAGAGGTTACACTGGGGGGAACCACTAGACTCCCAGCCCAGTAAAGAGAGAGTTTAGACTGGGGGGGAACCACTAGACTCCCAGCCCAGTAAAGAGAGAGTTTAGACTGGGGGGGAACCACTAGACTCCCAGCCCAGTAAAGAGAGAGGTTGGACTGGGGGGAACCACTAGACTCCCAGCCCAGTAAAGAGAGAGTTTAGACTGGGGGGGAACCACTAGACTCCCAGCCCAGTAAAGAGAGAGTTTAGACTGGGGGGGAACCACTAGACTCCCAGCCCAGTAAAGAGAGAGGTTGGACTGGGGGGAACCACTAGACTCCCAGCCCAGTAAAGAGAGAGGTTGGACTCGGGGGGCCAGATGATGTGTGGATGTTTTGGCTGTGAAGCAGTCTGAGCAGTCTGTAATTGTAGTGTCCTGGCCAGACAGTCTGGATGGTGAACTGATGAACCGTTGCATTCTGAGAGCACGAGAGAATGACAGAGTGTGTGTGCGTGTGTGTGTGTGTGTGTGTGAGAGAGAGAGAGCATGAGA
>NC_140017.1:38269654-38429654 GCF_964263955.1 Coregonus lavaretus | reverse complement strand
TCCGGATGGTTTCGGTGGAATGCTTGAATCATCTCTGGGTCGAGGATGTCCTGGTTGGGAACCCAGGACCGGTCTTCTGGCCCATAACCTTCCCAGTCCACTAGATAGTGGATGCGACCTCTCAGGCGTTTGGAATCAAGGATGGCCTGAATGGTGTAGGCAGGTTCCCCTCCGACGTCCAACTGAGGGGGCGCACTGCAGGTTGGAGGATGAAGAGGACTGTAGGTGACCAGTTTTAACAGAGACACATGGAAGGACGAGGATATTTTATACTGACGGGGTAACTGGAGGCGGTACGTGACAGGGTTGATGCGATGGGTTATCTTGAAGGGACCAATGAAGCGAGGACAGAACTTTTTGCAGGGGAGGCGGAGCCGGATGTCTCTGGTTGAGAGCCACACACGCTGTCCGGGATGAAAGAGTGGCGTAGGTCGGCGGCTTCTGTTGGCAAAGCGTTTCTGGGTATTAGAGGCTTCCTGCAGATGTCGCTGAGCGGTCTCCCATACCCGCTCACTATGCCGAAACCAGTCGTCGACAGCTGGGACAGTTCCAGGCTCCGCCTCCCAGGGAAACATGGGGGGTTGGTAACCAAGTACACACTGAAACTGAGTAAGGCGGAGGGATGAATGCATGAGTGAGTTCTGAGCGTATTCGGCCCAGGCCATATACCGACTCCAGTCGTGTGGAGAGGCAGAACATTGTTGGCGGAGGTATTTCACTATTTCTTGGTTCATGCGTTCCATCTGCCCATTGGTCTGGGGATGGTACCTGGAGGAGAGGCTGAGGGCGACCCCCAGTCGGTCACAGAAGTCTTGCCACACCCGGGAGACAAACTGGGGTCCGCAGTCAGAGACGATGTCCTCCGGAATCCCATACAGACGGAACACCTGCTGGAACATACACTCAGCCAATTCCATGGCGTTAGGTATATGAGGAAGAGGAACCAGACGACACATTTTTGAAAAACGGTCTACTATGACAAGGATAGTGGTGTTACCAGAGGATTCAGGAAGGTCTGTGATGAAGTCAACAGCTATGTGGGACCAGGGTCTGTGAGGGATTGGCAAAGGTTGAAGCTTACCGGAAGGGAGTTGACAAGGCCTTTTGTTTTGGGCGCCAGTGAGGACCACCAGAACTTACGGGCTAGAAGTTCGGTGGTACGTGTAATGCCCGGATGTCCTGACCCCAAGGACGTGTGACACCATTGCTTCAGTTGGGGTCTAACAGCTGCTGGTACGTAACTCTTCCCAGCTGGTGTCTCAGGAGGAGCCGGGTCTGAGGTTAGGGCTTTTTGTATGGCAGAGTGAACCTCCCACTGTACCGGTCCCATAATGCAAGAGGAAGGAAGAATGGGTGTACTGTTACTGGTCGGACGTTCAAACTGGCAGGAGAGAGCATCAGCTTTTACGTTTTTCTTTCCAGGGGTGTAAGTAACATGAAAATGGAAGCGTGTGAGGAAGTGAGCTCAGCGGGCTTGTCTGGAGTTTAACCTCTTGGCCCCTCTGATATATTCCAGATTATGATGATCTGTCAGGACGAGAAAGGGATGTTGTGCGCCCTCCAACCAGTGGCGCCACTCCTCGAGGGCCAGCTTAATGGCGAGGAGTTCCTCTCAGCGTCGGATATCTTCCTGGAGAAGAAGGCACAGGGATGTGATTTTGGAGGTGTTCCCACCCGCTGAGAGAGTATGGCTCCTACTCCTACTTCGGAGGCATCCACCTCCAGGGTGAAAGGAAGGGTCGGATCAGGCTGGCAAAGGACAGGAGCTGAGGTGAAGAGGTGTTTCAAGTTGTTGAAAGCAGTCAGGGCGGTATCAGACCATTGAAGGGTCTTTTGCCTGGTAAGGGCAGTGGAGGAGCGGCAGCAGAACTGAAGTTCCGAATGAACCGGCGATAAGAAGTTGGAGAACCCAATGAAACGTTGGAGTTCCTTAACGGTGGTGGGTTTGGGCCAGCTACTGACGGCGGTGACTTTGTTCTCATCCATGCTGACCCCTCCAGGTGTCAGTACAAAACCGAGGACGTTGACAGAGGTTACATGGATGGTGCTCTTTTCAGTCTTCACATAAAAGGTTATGGTCAAGGAGCCATTGAAGAACCCTTTTGTACATGCTGTATGTGTTCCTTCAGTGAGTAAATCAGGATGTCGTCAACGTAGACGATGAGAAAGCGGTTGATCATATCCTGGAAAACCTTGTTCATAAAGGATTGGAAGACGGCGGGGGCGTTAATAAGGCCGTAGGGCCCTCGTGCGGTGATGAAGGCCGTCTTCCATTCGTCGCCCTGACGTATACGGACAAGGTTATATGCACTTCGCAGGTCGAGTTTTGTATAGATGTTGGCGCGGCCCACTTGTTCAAGGGTCGCTGGGATCAGAGGAAGAGGGAAATGGTTCTTGATCGTGATGTCATTCAGGTAATGGTAATCAATACATGGACGGAGACCACCGTCCTTTTTACCAACGAAGAAGAAGCTGGATGCAGCCGGGGAAGAAGAAGGACGAATGAAACGGTTTGAGTGCTTCATCAATGTAGTTCTCCATTGCCTCATTTTCCGGGATAGATAGGGGGTAAACACGGCCCTTAGGTGGGGACACTCCAGGGAGTAAGTCAATAGCACAGTCCCCTGGGTGATGTGGTGGCAGAGTGGAGGCCTTGATTTTGCTGAAGACATTGCTGTACTGGGCGTATTCAGATGGTATGGTGGGTGGCACTGCAGAGGCAGAGTCCTTAATGGTGGTGGTTCACCTTGTCGCCACAAGATGGCAGGGTCGTAACGACAAAGCCAGGGGTGTCCGAGGCTGAGTGGCTGTTTGGGGGATGAGAGTTCCATGAGTTGAATGGTTTCGGTGTGGAAGACTCCAATCTGGAGGGTGACGCTCTGTGTCAGGTGCGTAATGAAGCCCGTGCCTAATGGCTGCCCGTCCAGGGCGTTAATCTTTAAGCGAGGGGTGACAGGTGTTAGATCAATGTCAAGCTCTTGTACTAGCTGGTGATCGATAAAATTACCTGCTGCTCCCGAATCTATCAAGCCCTCTACGTACTTAGTAACCCCCTTCGCGGTTATCAATACTGGGATGAAGAATTGCTTCTGGGAGATATTTAGAAATAAGGACACGCCTACCTGCATGGCAGCGGAGGGACCCTTCTCATCTCTCTGTGGGGGGCGAACAAGGTATGACTGAGTAAATTATCTTTCCCTCCACAGAGCCCTTCTTGGATCCGCCTTTGATGTTCGATACACGGGAGAGGACCATGGCCCAACTGCATGGGTGACACAAGGATGACTAAGAAAAATAAATACCTTACATAAGTTGCTCAGATGAAACTCTCCAAGCAGTAGATACGTCTCCTTTAAATGTTGATATTTGGTTGTGTTGTCAACTAAACACATTTGAATATTACTTTTAATACAGTAAATAGCCTTAAGTTAAGGCTATCTTATAAACTAATGTAACATTCAACCTCAAAATGAGTAACAGATCCATGGTCTGTAACTATAAATCTCTTCTTATGTACACTACCGGTCACAAGTTTTAGAACATCTACTCATTCAAGGGTTTTTCTTTATTTTTACTATTTTCTACATTGTAGAATAATAGTGAAGATATCAAAACTATGAAATAACACAGATGGAATCATGTAGTAACCAAAACAGTGTTAAACAAATTCTTCAAATAGCCACCCTTTGCCTTGATGACAGCTTTGCACGCTCTTGGCATTCTCTCAACCAGCTTCACCTGGAATGCTTTTCCAACAGTCTTGAAGGAGTTCCCACATATGCTGAGCACTTGTTGGCTGCTTTTCTTTCACTCTGCCGTCCGACTCATCCCAAACCATCTCAATTTGGAGATTGTGGAGGCCAGGTCATCTGATGCAGCACTCCATCACTCTCCTTCTTGGTAAAATAGCCCTTACACAGCTTGAAGGTGTGTTGGGTCACTGTCCTGTTGAAAAACAAATGATAGTCCCACTAAGCCCAAACCAGATGGGATGGCGTATCGCTGCAGAATGCTGTGGTAGCTATGCTGTTTAAATGTGCCTTGAATTTTAAATACATTCAAGACAGTGTTACCAGCAAAGCACCCCCACACCATAACACCTCCTCCTCCATGCTTTACGGTGGGAAATACACATGCAGAGATCATCTGTTCACCACACCGCGTCTCACAAAGACACGGCGGTTGTAACCAAAAATCTCAAATTTGGACTCCAGACCAAAGGACAAATGTCCACCGGTCTAATGTCCATTGCTCGTGTTTCTTGGCCCAAGCAAGTCTCTTCTTATTATTGGTGTCCTTTAGTACTGGTTTCTTTGAAGCAATTCGACCATGAAGGCCTGATTCACGCAGTCTCCTCTGAACAGTTGATGTTGAGATGTGTCTCTTACTTGAACTCTGTGAAGCATTTATTTGGCCTGCAATTTCTGAGGCTGGTAACTCTAATGAACTTATCCTCTGCAGCAGAGGTAACTCTGGGTCTTCCTTTCCTGTGGCGGTCCTCATGAGAGCCAGTTTCATCATAGCGCTTGATGGTTTTTGCGACTGCACTTGAAGAAACCTTCAAAGTTCTTGAAATCTTCCGTATTGACTGACCTTCATGTCTTAAAGTAATGATGGACTGTTGTTTCTCTTTGCTTATTTGAGCTGTTCTTGCCATAATATGGACTTGGTATTTTACCATATAGGGCTATCTTCTGTATACCCCCCACCTTGTCACAACACAACTGATTGGCTCAAACACATTAAGAAGGAACGAAATTCCACAAATTAACTTTTAAGAAGGCAAACCTGTTAATTGAAATGCATTCCAGGTGACTACCTCCATGAAGCTGGTTGAGAGAATGCCAAGAGTGTTCAAAGCTGTCATCAAGGCAAAGGGTGGCTATTTGAAGAATCTCAAATATAAAATATATTTTGATTTGTTTATCACTTCTTTGGTTACTACATGATTCCATTTGTGTTATTTCACGGTTTTGATGTCTTCACTATTATTCTACAATGTAGAAAATAAGAAAAAAATTAAGAAAAACCCTTGAATGAGTAGATGTTCTAAAACCTTTGACCGGTAGTGTAGTCATATAAAGCGTATGTAGTTCAAAGTATGTTCAAGACGGCATGCAAAGGTCGCAGGTCTGTGGAGATCTTCACAGTCTGTGCAGAATCTCCAACCGCATTGATCACTTCTACCATGTACTTTCAATGTAATCTCAACTGCAATCCATGTCATGTGGTTCTGCTGTTAGATGAAGCACCATGATAATGCGTTCATACAGTATATTGTATAAATAAACGAAATCTCAAATTGTATTCCCATTTGAACTTTGTTGTGCTTTTAAATGGTTGAAAGTGCAGTGATAGACATTTGGGTGACAACTAAACCAAAAATCAGACATTGTTTTTTGATTGGAATTTGGTTGTATTAGTGATAACACATTGGAAATTCAACTAACTTTTGGCTGTCTTTTTGAGTGGGTGAATATAGGTTGTAATCTCATTGATCAACGTCTCAACCAAAATATTGCCGAATTATCCACGTTGAAATGACGTGGTGTGCCCAAGTGGGAAGTTGTTCTTGTTTTGTGTCAGTAAAGTGTATCTGTTTGCAGAGCAGGACAAAAACATTCATGTAATCCGGCGACTCCTCTGAGAATTTAAACAGGAAAAAATAGTAGTTTATGTTTGCTTATTTAGCGCAATAGCTCGTCACTGCTATAACTACAGTATAAAGGACAACGTAACTCAATCCTTTCCCACAAACTCAGATCATTACAAGAATATTAAGTCAAATATCTTTATGTTGCCATGGTGTCATTATAGATCCCAACACACTTCCTCTGTAGAACTGCGGAACTTTCACACAACGGAACTTCGCCTTTCTCTGCTGTTACAGTTAAAATGGAAATCCTGGCTCACGTTCATGACATGAAGACTCGTCTCTGTGGCGCTTGTTTATGACACAGTAATGACTCTAGATCCCAAACCCCTCGTCGGGGGATGGGGGACAGGGGAAGGGGGAGTTAAGGGTGCGCCTGGATGATGTGTAAGAGCTGAAATAACCCTGGGTAAGAACAGAGAGGGAGAGCGGGTCATTATCAGTTCAGTGCCCTAACCAAAACCACCCCACACCGTACCCTGTACACCCCACATCGCTCTGTACATACATCACCCCCATATACCCTACTGTACTGATACTCAGTGCAATTACTCTTATCACAAGGAGCTAATTGGGTTCATTTTGGTCTCACTGAAGTGGCTAGATAAACAGTACTGAGTATGTGTGCAGATTAATTACGGAGGAATGTGTTTGGTTGAGCCCTTGATCGGTGCTTCTGTTTGTGGATGTGTGCATGCTCGCTTATACCAATGGTAAACCAACACTTTGGAACCCCCCCCTCCACACACACACACACAAACACACACACACACACACACACACACACACACACACACACACACACACACACACACACACACACACACACACACACACACACACACACACACACACACACACACACACACACACACACACACACACACACACAAACACACACACACACACACACACACAAACACACACACACACACACACACACACACAAACACACACACACACACAAACACACACACATCACACACACACACACACACACACACACACACACACACCAAGTAACCCTATCCCACCCAAACCCTGTCTGTCCTATTTCAGTACAGAAACCTCAATGGCTGCCGCTGGAACCCTGTGTACTGTGGTTAAACCATGATATAGGGAAGCCAGAACCGTTTAGCTCGTTTTGTTGTTGCAAAGAGTAGTTATTTATGAGTGCTAGTTGTCCCTGGCAATGGCATTCTACATCATTAGGTTTGTGTGGCCAGATGTGTCTGTGGAATGGGAAACATTCCGGAACATTTCTGTTCTTGACTTTCTAGACCAGAACATTCTATTTACAGGCTATACTCTGGACCAATTTTCCCTCAGTGCATGTCATGTGGTTTACTCAGAGGTGACTAGATTATTATACAAGTGGTGCCTTGATTACCCAATTATGGGAACCAGTAGATTAGCTGATATGATCTTGACTTGGGGTTTCTCTCAACAAAAAAAAAAAAATGGGATGCCAA
Organism: Coregonus lavaretus; assembly: GCF_964263955.1. NCBI lineage: Eukaryota > Metazoa > Chordata > Actinopteri > Salmoniformes > Salmonidae > Coregonus > Coregonus lavaretus. Next base: position 38,422,529 of record NC_140017.1, on the reverse strand, counting down.
TGAAACCTATCGGATTCATTCATACCCCTCAGAATATTTCCTGAATGTTCCAGAATGTTCCTGTAGAAAATCTGTCCTAGCCCCTCATACCCTTCATGTGCAAAAGGCTAATATGTGCCATTGTGCCACCCTGGCATGGGGACAGACCAGGAGTTGCTAGGGAACGGGTGATGAAAAAGAGAGGGAGGGTCTGTGTTCCCAGCGTCTGGCCATACAGAGGGGCACTGCTAGTGGGCAGACAGAAAACAATCCTGTGTGTGTTAGAGAGAAAGATTATGTTTAGTCTGAGTGTGATTTAATGAAGAAAATATTCAAGAATAGCTAATAAATTCTTGGATATTGTTCTTTTGTATGTCTTTTGGCTTCCCAGTAGTGGTGCCATTAAACCACTGCCAGGAGAGGGCCTGTGTGTGTGTGTGTGTGTGTGTATGTGTGTGTGTGTGTGTGTGTGTGTGTGTGTGTGTGTGTATGTGTGTGTGTGTGTGAGTGTGTGTGTGTGTGTGTGTGTGTGTGTGTGTGTGTGTGTGTGTGTGTGTGTGTGTGTGTGTGTGTGTGTGTGTGTGTGTGTGTGTGTGTGTGTGTGTGTGTGTGTGTGTGTGTGTGTGTGTGCGCGTGTCATCTCACCTTTAACCCTCTCCTCTCTCCTCTCTCGTTGCAGAGTGTATGAACTGCACTGGCTTCACTGACATGAACATCAGACTGAACTACATTGAGTCCAAGGTAACAATGTATCAGAGGAGAAAAGGAGATCAGAGGACATGGAAGAAAGATGGATGGTTGACGATGATGATCATGAAGAAAATTATCAATATGATGGACGGAAGATTACATCAGTATATTTAATCTGACCCTGGTTCTTTGTTATTCCAGATTAAACTGCTAGACGGGGCAGGTTCAACGTCACCGTCCTTCAACAAGTCATCAGAGGGCTCCAGTGATAACGAGGTGTACACCCCCAACCCCACCCCCATGGGCCCTCCATCTCACCTACAGCCAGGTAACACCCCCAACCCCACCCCCATGGGCCCTCCATCTCACCTACAGCCAGGTAACACCCCCAACCCCACCCCCATGGGCCCTCCATCTCACCTACAGCCAGGTAACACCCCCAACCCCACCCCCATGGGCCCTCCATCTCACCTACAGCCAGGTAACACCCCCAACCCCACCCCCATAGGCCCTCCATGCTACCTACAGCCAGATAACACCCCCAACCCCACCCCCATAGGCCCTCCATCCTACCTACAGCCAGCCAGAGCTTTATCACCCATACCCCCCCCCCCCCCCCCCCCTCCCACACACACACACACACAACCATATATCACCTGGGGAGGTTACCTCTCAACATAGTAAACACATGGTTCTGGTTCTGTTTCTGGTCAATAGGAGGAAGAGGACCACCAGGGCCAATCGGACCACCAGGAATTCCTGGCCCAGCTGGCGAGGCAGGGGTTCCAGGACAGACCGGACCGACAGGTGATTCATCCTGATATTCCCCACGTGACGTGCCTCTGATGGGAATGCATGACATTCGTTCTGTTTTTTTCAACATTGTTCAGCATTGTCTTGTTTCAGAAGATTCCGCCTGCGAGCGTTACATAGGAGTGACGTAGACAATGCATGTGCAGGTCATTATCTTCAATATCTGAATGGCTATTGTTGTGAGATGATAGGTCCCCTTTGATTCCCAGGGCCAATGGGAGAGAGAGGAATACCAGGAGAGATCGGTCTTCCAGGCCTCCCCGGACCTCCAGGCCCTCAAGGGCCACGCTCCTCCTCTACCCAGCCGAGGGGTGACATGTTTGGGTTCGACGAGCAGGGTGAGTGGACCCCCAACCACCATCATTGCCATCTTAGCTTCAGTAGATGGTATTGTTTCTAAGAGCTCTATGCAATCTTCCTGTCAACCATGATTGGAATCAGCTGGCCAAGGGCCAATTAATGCAAAACAAGGTGAAGACAGGGCACAGGTGGAAATGCATGCTCTGTAACTGGATATTTTCATATCCATGAAGGAGAAGCAATTAGTTATAACCACAGAGAGGCCTCAGAGTATCTGTCCTCCTCAGCAGAGCTTTAGCCTGTACCAAAGGCATTCCATTAGTAGTTAAAAGGGCATCAGGTTGCTATTTACCGGGGTCAAAATGTCTCAAGTACAGAATTACTACAACAGGAAATACTGGGTTGAATGAAGTTGACTGTTTCCTTGTGTTCACATTCACACTGCAGCTGTTAACAGCGACCATGGTTCTCTATCACCACTGGCCACCCCAATTCATATGCATGTCAATCTCTATTTCACAAAAAATACCTATTCTAGACTTTAAACTGAAATATTATCTGATTAATTCATACCAGGACCAGTATCCAAATGCGTACAGTAACTGTTTTCCATGGATGCGCTTGTGATGGTGACTGGAATGGGTCAGACAAGGCAAACACAGGTTAATGTGCCATAATTCAACACCAGGGGGCAGTACAGACAGACAGGGGTTCCCAGTAGTTGGCCAAGCTGCAAAATCAAAAGGTTAGGGTTAGGGTAAAGCATAAGGTTAGCTGTGTGGTTAAGGTTAGGGTTAAGATTAGGGTTAAGTTTAGTGTGGGTCTGGGTCTAGATCTGGGTCTGTGGAGAGGAGAGGAGAGGAGAGGAGAGGAGAGGAGAGGAGAGGAGAGGAGAGGAGAGGAGAGGAGAGGAGAGGAGAGGAGAGGAGAGGAGAGGAGAGGAGAGGAGAGGAGAGGAGAAGAGAGGAGAGGAGAGGCTGTGTGTCTGGGTCTAGTTCTGGGGCTGTGGAGAGCAGCGAAGAGAAGAGGAGAGAGAGAGAGGAGAGGAGAGGAGAGGAGAGGAGAGGAGAGGAGAGGAGAGGAGAGGAGAGGAGAGGAGAGGAGAGGAGAGGAGAGGAGAGGAGAGGAGAGGAGAGGAGAGGAGAGGAGAGGAGAGGAGAGGAGAGGAGAGGAGAGGAGAGGCTGTGTGTCTGGGTCTAGTTCTGGGTCTGTGGAGAGCAGCGAAGAGGAGAGGAGAGGAGAGGAGAGGAGAGGAGAGGAGAGGAGAGGAGAGGAGAGGAGAGGAGAGGAGAGGAGAGGAGAGGAGAGGAGAGGAGAGGAGAGGAGAGGAGAGGAGAGGAGAGGAGAGGAGAGGAGAGGAGAGGAGAGGAGAGGAGAGGAGAGGAGAGGAGAGGAGACGAGAGGAGAGGAGAGGAGAGGCTGTTGGCTGTGCTAGCTGCTGGAGCCAGCTGGCTGTAAATCACAGCTCATTTGTAAACTGTCAGCACAGCAGTCTGCTTTTGGAAAGTCAGAGACGGCCAGGAGCCAAATCCCAGGACCCGTATAGAGAGGGGATGGAGGCGAGGCTCTGCCACTCATAGGCCCTCCTCGTGGGGCTAGAGGGAAACTGCAGCTTCATGCACGCACCACTTTTCCGTTATTTCTTTTTTTGAATTTTTTGAAACAAGTTATTTTTTAAATTCCACTTCATCAATTTTGACTATTTTGTGTATGACCATTACCTGAAATCCAAATAAAAATCAAATTTAAATTGCAGGTTGTAATGCAACAAAATAGGAAAAACGCCAAGGGAGATGAATTATTTTGCAAGGCACTGTATATACAGTAGGTACCGGTACAGAGTCAATGTGCGGGGGCACCGGTTAGTCGAGGTAATTTAGGTAATATGTACATGTAGGTAGAGTTATTAAAGTGACTATGCATAGATAATAAACAGAGAGTAGCAGCAGCGTAAAAAGGGGGGGGGACAATGCAAATAGTGTGGGTAGCCATTTGATTAGATGTTCAGGAGTCTTATGGCTTGGGGGTAAAAGCTGTTTAGAAGCCTCTTGGACCTAGACTTGGCGCTCCGGTACCGCTTGCCATGCGGTAGCAGAGAGAACAGTCTATGACTAGGGTGGCTGGAGTCTTTGACAATTTTTAGGGCCTTCCTCTGACACCGCCTGGTATAGAGGTCCTGGATGGCAGGAAGCTTGGACCCATTGATGTACTGGGCCGTACGTACTACCCTCTGTAGTGCCTTGCGGTCAGAGGCCGAGCAGTTGCAATACCAGGTAGTGATGCAACCAGTCAGGATGCTCTCGATGGTGCAGCTGTAGAACCTTTTGAGGATCTGAGGACCCATTTCAAATATTTTCAGTCTCCTTAGGGGGAATAGGTTTTGTCGTGCCCTCTTCACGACTGTCTTGGTGTGTTTGGACCATGTTTGTTTGTTGGTGATGTGGACACCAAGGAACTTGAAGCTCTCAACCTGCTCCACTACAGCCCCGTCGATGAGAATGGGGGCGTCCTCGGTCCTCTTCTTTTTCCTGTAGTCCACAATCATCTCCTATGTCTTGATCACGTTGAGGGAGAGGTTGTTGTCCTGGTACCACACGGCCAGGTCTCTGACCTCCTCCCTATAGGCTGTCTCGTCGTTGTAGGTGATCAGGCCTACCACTGTTGTGTCATCGGCAAACTTAATGATGGTGTTGGAGTCGTGCCTGGCCATGCAGTCATGAGTGAACAGGGAGTACAGGAGGGGACTGAGCACGCACCCCTGAGGGGCCCCCGTGTTGAGGATCAGCGTGGCAGATGTGTTGTTACCTACCCTTAACACCTGGGGGCGGCCCATTAGGAAGTCCAGGAGCCAGTTGCAGAGGGAGGTGTTTAGTCCCAGGGTCCTTAGCTTAGTGATGAGCTTTGTGGGCACTATGGTGTTGAACGCTGAGCTGTAGTCAATGATTAGCATTCTCACATAGGTGTTCCTCTTGTCCAGGTGGGAAAGGGCAGTGTGGAGTGCAATAGAGGAGAGGAGAGGAGAGGAGAGGAGAGGAGAGGAGAGGAGAGGAGAGGAGAGGAGAGGAGAGGAGAGGAGAGGAGAGGAGAGGAGAGGAGAGGAGAGGAGAGGAGAGGAGAGGAGAGGAGAGGAGAGGCTGTGTGTCTGGGTCTAGTTCTGGGGCTGTGGAGAGCAGCGAAGAGAAGAGGAGAGAGAGGAGAGGAGAGGAGAGGAGAGGAGAGGAGAGGAGAGGAGAGGAGAGGAGAGGAGAGGAGAGGAGAGGAGAGGAGAGGAGAGGAGAGGAGAGGAGAGGAGAGGAGAGGAGAGGAGAGGAGAGGAGAGGAGAGGAGAGGCTGTTGGCTGTGCTAGCTGCTGGAGCCAGCTGGCTGTAAATCACAGCTCATTTGTAAACTGTCAGCACAGCAGTCTGCTTTTGGAAACTCAGAGACGGCCAGGAGCCAAATCCCAGGACCCGTATAGAGAGGGGATGGAGGCGAGGCTCTGCCACTCATAGGCCCTCCTCGTGGGGCTAGAGGGAAACTGCAGCTTCATGCACGCACCACTTTTCCGTTATTTCTTTTTTTGAATTTTTTGAAACAAGTTATTTTTTAAATTCCACTTCATCAATTTTGACTATTTTGTGTATGACCATTACCTGAAATCCAAATAAAAATCAAATTTAAATTGCAGGTTGTAATGCAACAAAATAGGAAAAACGCCAAGGGAGATGAATTATTTTGCAAGGCACTGTATATACAGTAGGTACCGGTACAGAGTCAATGTGCGGGGGCACCGGTTAGTCGAGGTAATTTAGGTAATATGTACATGTAGGTAGAGTTATTAAAGTGACTATGCATAGATAATAAACAGAGAGTAGCAGCAGCGTAAAAGGGGGGGGGGGGGGGACAATGCAAATAGTGTGGGTAGCCATTTGATTAGATGTTCAGGAGTCTTATGGCTTGGGGGTAAAAGCTGTTTAGAAGCCTCTTGGACCTAGACTTGGCGCTCCGGTACCGCTTGCCATGCGGTAGCATTGAGAACAGTCTATGACTAGGGTGGCTGGAGTCTTTGACAATTTTTAGGGCCTTCCTCTGACACCGCCTGGTATAGAGGTCCTGGATGGCAGGAAGCTTGGACCCAGTGATGTACTGGGCCGTACGCACTACCCTCTGTAGTGCCTTGCGGTCAGAGGCCGAGCAGTTGCAATACCAGGTAGTGATGCAACCAGTCAGGATGCTCTCGATGGTGCAGCTGTAGAACCTTTTGAGGATTTGAGGACCCATGCCAAATCTTTTCAGTCTCCTTAGGGGGAATAGGTTTTGTCGTGCCCTCTTCACGACTTTCTTGGTGTGTTTGGACCATGTTTGTTTGTTGGTGATGTGGACACCAAGGAACTTGAAGCTCTCAACCTGCTCCACTACAGCCCCATCGATGAGAATGGGGGCGTCCTCTGTCCTCTTCTTTTTCCTGTAGTCCACAATTATCTCCTTTGTCTTGATCACGTTGAGGGAGAGGTTGTTGTCCTGGTACCACACGGCCAGGTCTCTGACCTCCTCCCTATAGGCTGTCTTGTCGTTGTAGGTGATCAGGCCTACCACTGTTGTGTCATCGGCAAACTTAATGATGGTGTTGGAGTCGTGCCTGGCCATGCAGTCATGAGTGAACAGGGAGTACAGGAGGGGACTGAGCACGCAACCCTGAGGGGCCCCCGTGTTGAGGATCAGCGTGGCAGATGTGTTGTTACCTACCCTTACCACCTGGGGGCGGCCCATTAGGAAGTCCAGGAGCCAGTTGCAGAGGGAGGTGTTTAATCCCAGGGTCCTTAGCTTAGTGATGAGCTTTGTGGGCACTATGGTGTTGAACGCTGAGCTGTAGTCAATGAATAGCATTCTCACATAGGTGTTCCTTTTGTCCAGGTGTGAAAGGGCAGTGTGGAGCGCAATAGAGATTAAATAATCTGTGGATCTCTTGGGGCGGTATGCAAATTGGAGTGGGTCTAGGGTTTCTGGGATAATGGTGTTGATGTGAGCCATGACCAGCCTTTCAAAGCACTTCATGGCTACAGACGTGAGTGCTACGGGTTGGTAGTCATTTAGGCAGGTTACTTTAGTGTTCTTGGGCACAGGGAGGTGGTCTGCTTGAAACATGTTGGTATTACAGACTCAAACAGGGAGAGGTTGAAAATGTCAGTGAAGACACTTGCCAGTTGGTCAGCGCATGCTCGGAGTACACGTCCTGGTAATCCGTCTGGCCCTGAGGCCTTGTGAATGTTGACCTGTTTAAAGGTCTTACTCACATCGGCTACGGAGAGCGTGATCACATAGCCATCCGGAACAGCTGATGCTCTCATGCATGTTTCAGTGTTACTTGCCTCGAAGCGAGCATATAAATAATTTATCTTGTCTGGTAGGCTCTTAGTGGTCCCTTCTTAGAGGCTCATTAGATTAAAAAAACTGTCACTCAGTAAATCCATGTTTACAATATGTGTTTCACTATGTCTCAGTGTTTAATGAGCTCAGAGACAGAGTAACCCTGCCCTGAACTCAGATCTCTGGCAGAGTAAAGCCCAGCTGTAGTCATCCCATAAGGAGTTTTTTTTACAGTATTCAACCTGTATGCTCACACACACACACACACACACACACACACACACACACACACACACACGCACACACAGTGGCGGCTCCTGAAAAAATTCTCAGGTACACCCAGAACCTAGGGGGGCTCCGTAGAAAAAGTTGCTTGTTTTGGGCTTTTTTTCACAGGCCTGGTTGCTTATTTGTCTCGCGAGATCTGGCAACACTGAAGTGGATCTTTAGAACTACATTTTGTGGAATGTAGGATATGACCAAAGTGCTACTTAATAAAAGCAAAGTAACGTTGTCCCAAATAGGGGAATGAACAAGTGAGGCTTGACCTAGTGTGGTCTGGGCATCTTGGCTTTACACATTGAAGACCAAACCAGAATGATGAGGTGCTGCTAAGTTTAACTAAAGAATTCTGATATACACATTACTTGCTTCAAAAAGGCCTCATGGTTGAATTGGAAATATGTGCACCTGAGCATAATTCACAACAAGCAAGCAGGAGCTTTTGATAGAGGCTACTGAAAACATTGATGTAAGTTATTGGTAATAAGACATTTTTATAGACTTCCATATTCTGCCCTCTTGTATAGATTTGTGAAAATGAACAGTGATAGACATTTTGCCTGAAAACAGAATTTGAAAATAATTTCTAGAAAAGGTAAACACAGCTATCTGTATGGCTTTGTAAAAATGAACAACCATATTCTGGCCAATTGTATAGATTTGTAAATATGAACAACCATATTCTGGCCAATTGTATAGATTTGTAAAAATGAACATGAACAGATTTTTCATTTTTTTAAACTTTTTTTTAATGAAAAATAACTATTTTAAACAACATCAACTGTGAACTGATTTGGGCGTGTGTGTGTTAAAGAGACAGACAGGGAGGGACAAAGAGAGAGAGAGGCTACATTACTTGTACTGAAACTGTTCTCTTCTCTCTTTCAATGCAGCAAAGCGGTCAATGACTTTCTCATTGAAATCAGGCATGCTGAGGACTAGTTCCCTCTCCATGGAAAGCATGGCCAGTGCATTCAGACGTTCCTGGCCCATTGAATTTCGCAGGAATGTCTTAACTCGTGTCAAATTTGAGAAACATCTCTCAGCTTCAGCTGTTGTCATGGGAGTAGTTATGAGGATGTTCAACAGAGTCACAGTCTCAGAGAACGTCTCCTGGAGGTTGTAGCTCATGAGAACCTGGTACAGTGCCAGTGCACCACAGCAGCCCTTGAATTCAGGATTCTCATAGATCAGAGATAGTTCTGTCTTGAGCTTTGCCTTGCTCAGCATGGGGTATGCATTCACAGTGGCATTCAGAGCCTCATCAGGAAATGAATGGCAGTACCTTTCAAACATGTCTTCTTGCAGTAAGGTAGCACTCACAAGGTGGCCAGAGAAAGAGAACCTTTCTTTGGTGTGATCCAGGATGGTGTTGCAGACCTCTTCAGACAGCCTCTGCTTCTCCTCTTCTCTCAAAGCTGTTCTGGGTCTTTTGGCTCCTATTGCTTCTTGCAGCTGCTGTTGAGAGGAGTCCCTGAAGGCAAACAGACCAATGTGTTTGTTGGCTTTGTACAGTATTGTTGTCTATGTGATGCACAGGTATATGCAATGTATCCATGTATAGTACAAATACTTCAGTTCCACTTAAAATGGGCAGGGATGCATAAAGTCTTTAGTGTTTAAGTTAGCCTTTGTGTCTCACATAGCCTGGATGTTCAGCACAGTATACAGTGGTGCTCATAAGCTTATGAGCCCATGCTAAAGTTGACAAAAAGAGGAATAAAAAAGAAAAGAAAATTGGTGTCCTTAAAGGTTGGATTTTCCAACTTTTTTAATTAAGTCATTAAGATCAATTTCCAAAAGATGATTTTTTTATTTTTGTATTCCTCTTTTTAGTCAACTTTAGAATGTGTTCATACACTTATGAGCACCACTGTACAGTACACATAGTATATAAAATAAACTAGATTACACCACTGGCCATATATAATGAGAATAATGTAATTTCAAACACAAATGCAGTCTCCTTTCATGCATACATTTTCAAATAAAGCTCTGCTTTGAGAAAGATCGAATGATATTGTTTAATCTTACCTTATGGCCTGCACACTGCTTGTGAAGCTGTCGAGGGCACGTTTGATGAAGACAGCATCGATGTCCTTCTTCTGTAGCTTCTGGTACAGAATGTCGACGTGGGGCATGATTTTGTGAAAAAGCCCCAGGAAAAAAATCAAATCTTCATCATGTAGCATCCTCACGTAGTCAGATGCCTCTCTCACGGTGGGCTGGTCAAATGAACCCAATGAACCCGTCCGGATGGCTTCAAAACATTCTATGAGGTCGTCTCGATTCTCGTAGACAGTGTTCACGACTCTGCTGTTGAAGTTCCACCGTGTGGATGAAGATCTGGGCAGTCTTCATGCAACAGTCTGGTCAAGAATGCTGGTGCGTTTGGGTGACCGGGAAAAAAAAGTTGCAATCCCGCTAAGATCGGAAAAGAAAATGTTCACTTTTTTGATGCGAGAAGTAGCTTGCTGCATGATCAAATTCAGCTGATGCGCATAGCAATGCACGTAATGGGCATTCTTGAAATGCTCACGCACCTTTTGCTGCACACCAGCCTTCTCTCTCCTCATCACACTGGCTCCATCGTAAGCTTGCGCAATGAGTTTGACTTTCTCGTCGTCGGCAAAAAGACCGTTCAGTCTCTCCAAAAGCACACTGGCGATTGAGACTGAGGTTGATTCCGAGATGGGAAGGAACTCAAAAAAGCGCTCCTGCACTTTGTGGTTGCTATCTATGTACCTCAGCACAAGCACAAGCACCAGCTGTGTCTGTGTAGAAACGTCCGTGGTCTCGTCAGCTTGGATAGCTACGAAGTTCGCCGACTTCACCTCCTCCACAATATGTTCCCTCATGACCGCTAGCATACACTCCAGTAGCTCGTTTTGAATGGTCTTTGATGTTCCCTTGAAAACTTTAGCATTTTTAAGATGGTCATCAAACACCTCATCTAATTGTGCCACAAAGTTGACAAGTCCAAGAAAAATACCAGGGTTGGTGGAGCCCTCAGTTTCATCTTTGCCTCGCAAAGCTAACTCAAACACTCCGCAAAACTTCACACACTGGATTAGCCGGCTGAGGATGTGGCGGTTCTTGCTAACCTCATCGTTGTGGCGGCGGACAGCTAGCCTGTATCCCTCATCCAGTTGAGTGGCAATGTTCACTCTCCCCAAAGCAGACAATCTCAAACAGCTATCCATGTGGGTCTTTGACAGCTCATGTTTCTTAATCTTTTCTGAAAGATGGTGCATGTCCGTTACACCAGTCGCTGTCCAAGCGGTGCTGTCTGCCGTGCCGCCTTCAGGGTGAAAGAGTAAGCAGGGGTAGCAGAAGACTGCATTAGCTACATCGCAGCCTGCTAGCCAGGTTTTTCGTTCGTACCAATTTTTGGAAAATCCTCGGGTGTAGGACTTTCCCCCTTTAGTAGAAACCTGTTGAATTATTAAATTTGGTCTGGGAGGTCCTAATTGTTTCGTTGCCAATTTATCTTGATTTGTTCACCGACAAAAAGGAACTTCTTTCAAAGAGACAATCGAGTTGCACTGAACGCTAGCCATCTTGACAGTAGTACGTGAATTGATTGACGCTGCTACCCGCTCTTTTCTTAGTTACGTTCATGGTTATGTTACGTATGACGAAAGCGCGTAAGTGCAAGCCCTCCCGGAACCCATAGAGATTGTATTGAAAGCTCTGATATTTGAAAAAAAAAGATTTTACATGAGAGTCTATGAGAGACTTCTGGGGCGATTTTCAACCTGACTGAAATCGCCCCAAAAGGGGCGGGGCCATTTGAAGCACGACTTTAGCCTGATTGGACATTTAGTGGCAGATCAGACGTCTAGATTAGAACACTGATAACTACTGTTGCCGTGATATAATTGATTAGAAAAAAAATCCCTTCCTTTTCCCGTTTGGCAGTGCGTCGCCCATATCGCCCTAATGAACACACTGCCCCTGCGCACACACACACACACACACACACACGCGCACACACACTACAAGGGGCAAGTGCTGGGTCAGAGGTCCTACAAACCTTAATGAAACGGCATTAAGGATTTTACAGCACTGGTGCAACAGTGGCGGCTCCTCCTCCTCAGAGCAGGAAGGGGAGGAGCATCCTCCTCAGAGGAGGAAGGGGAGGAGCATCCTCCTCAGTGAATTTCATAAAAATAAAAATAGTTAAACATTTAAAAAGTTTTCCTTTTTAGATAAAACTATACTAAATATATTCACATGTAACCAAATAATTTATTAAAACACACCGTTTTGCAATGAAGGTCTACAGTAGCCTCAACAGCACTCTTTAGGGTAGCACCCTGGTGTAGCCGGAGGACAGCTAGCTTCCGTCCTCCTCTGGGTACACTGATTTCAAATTTGAGTATCATGTAGTAGCCTAAACCTATCGCTGTTACATTGAACTGGTGTGAATGGAATATGAATGACAGTCATCCAATATGCTGTAATAGAAATAAGGCCAAGCTCATTCAAAATATATCATCCTCCCTCATCTGAAACGGCACCGACCGCCACTGTGGTACAACAACACAGTAATAACTGTATTTCTTGTTTGTGTTTAATCAGAGACTCCTCTTACTCCAACTCTTCCTGAGTTCGTAGCTGGTCCTCCCGGCCCATCTGGTCCCCTTGGACCTCCAGGTACAACTTCAGTTCTGTGTGTATAAGTGTCTGTGTGCATGCAAGTGTGTGTCCCTGCAGGTGTGTGTCCCTGCATGTGTGTGTCCCTGCAAGTGTGTGTTTTTATCAGTTTTTTTCTCTCCAAGAACCAGGACTAAACTACAAGTAGTATGAACATGAATATTTTCTGGAACTGTTTCTGTGACATCACAGGTCCCCCTGGACCAATCGGAACAGCAGGAGTTCCAGGTCTCCCAGGGCGAGACGTGAGTACTAAATAATCTAGTATAATGTCAGGGCAATATTACATAGCAGAGATGTTACTATGGTCTTGGTCAGGACGGCATCACATAGCAGACATGTTACTATGGTCAAGGTCAGGGTGACATTACATAGCAGACATGTTACTATGGTCAAGGTCAACATTACATAGCAGACATGTTACTATGGTCAAGGTCAACATTACATAGCAGACGTGTTACTATGGTCAGGGTCAGGGCAGGGCGACATTACATAGCAGACGTGTTACTATGGTCAAGGTCAGGGTGACATTACATAGCAGACGTGTTACTATGGTCAGGGTCAGGGCAGGGCGACATTACATAGCAGACGTGTTACTATGGTCAAGGTCAGGGCAGGGTGAGCCTGGCTGTGTGAGGGAGGTGTCTGACACCTCTCCCTGTTCGTGTGTTGCAGGCAGAGGGAGGCCTCCAAGGCAAGGCTGGGGATCCTGGGCCTAAAGGAGACAGAGGAGAGAGGGTGAGGAAAAATGTTACCCCTAATGTTCTCATACGAAAACATTGGACTGCTTTATAATTCATTTGCCATGAAAGGTTCAGTGGGTTTATTCCAACACTGTCTTTGTTCCATTGTGCGCAATACATCTGTTTGATTAGGAGGTAGACAGGCTCTCTTCAAAGATATTGTGTTCAAATACTAAGGCAGCCTCCCAGAATGCACCCTAATCCCCTACATAGTACACTATTTTTGACCAGGGTCCATTTGGGACGCATCCATGCTCAGCATATGTCAGACGTCACTGATCACAACAGTAAAGTCCCCATTCAGCCATAATTAATCAGTGTATGGCCCTGGTCAGACCTCACTGATCACAACAGTAAAGTCCCCATTCAGCCATAATTAATCAGTGTATGGCCCTGGTCAGACCTCACTGATCACAACAGTAAAGTCCCCATTCAGCCATAATTAATCAGTGTATGGCCCTGGTCAGACCTCACTGATCTCAACAGTAAATTCCCCATTCAGCCATAATTAATCAGTGTATGGCCCTGGTCAGACCTCACTGATCACAACAGTAAAGTCCCCATTCAGCCATAATTAATCAGTGTATGGCCCTGGTCAGACCTCATTGATCTCAACAGTAAAGTCCCCATTCAGCCATAATTAATCAGTGTATGGCCCTGGTCAGACCTCACTGATCACAACAGTAAAGTCCCCATTCAGCCATAATTAATCAGTGTATGGCCCTGGTCAGACCTCACTGATCACAACAGTAAAGTCCCCATTCAGCCATAATTAATCAGTGTATGGCCCTGGTCAGACCTCACTGATCACAACAGTAAAGTCCCCATTCAGCCATAATTAATCAGTGTATGGCCCTGGTCAGACCTCACTGATCTCAACAGTAAAGTCCCCATTCAGCCATAATTAATCAGTGTATGGCCCTGGTCAGACCTCACTGATCTCAACAGTAAAGTCCCCATTCAGCCATAATTAATCAGTGTATGGCCCTGGTCAGACCTCACTGATCTCAACAGTAAAGTCCCCATTCAGCCATAATTAATCAGTGTATGGCCCTGGTCAGACCTCACTGATCTCAACAGTAAAGTCCCCATTCAGCCATAATTAATCAGTGTATGGCCCTGGTCAGACCTCACTGATCTCAACAGTAAAGTCCCCATTCAGCCATAATTAATCAGTGTATGGCCCTGGTCAGACCTCACTGATCTCAACAGGGGGAGGGGGTTCTAAGCTAACATATGGATTTTGTAAAGATGTTCATACCAAGGATCATTTAGCTATTTGATTTAGAATTTTAAGACCCCTTAAGGTATCAACAAAAAAAATACATAAAAACATTATTGGATGAAACGTTGAATTTGGCATTACTGCTAATAGCCAATAGAAACACAATGAATAACAGATTCACTACATTGAGCAACAGATAGTCCAAAACAAAATCAAAAGGAAGTTTGTTCTGAAGTGTCTGTCCTATATCTGAACGATATAAGAAAGATCAGGAAATGTTTTTTTTTACATGTATTTATCCCCTTAGTTTAGGCACTAAACTATCTCCATATACTGTATACTTCCATTCATTTTTGAAACTGGTACCGGTACCTTAAGACTAGTCTTGTGAGGCTTGTGGGCGTCCTGGCAAAACGGAGAACCCCATGGTGCTCATGAGAGTCTCATCTTTCAATAGAGTGGTCCTCGTAGTTTTGTAGGCAAAACCGTTCGGACGATGCAGATCTTTTTTTGTGAGAAGACTGATTTTCGGGATGTTTCATGGTTTGTCAAACAACACTCTAGCTCTGCCACCTTTCACCGCAGATACAGAAGGGTGATATCGGCGGATGTGGTGGATTGAGACGCAGACCATGCAAAACCCCCCAGATATCTCTAACTTAAACAGACGGATTTTGATGGGGATTTTTTTATTATGTTCATTAGATTACAGTGGGGGGCGCGAAAATTGTAGGCCAAGGGTTAATCAGCCTATGGCCTTGGTCAGACCTCAATGATCACAACAATAAAGACCAATTCAGCCATAATGTTAAACCTAATCCCCTTCATCTGCTGTGATTAAGGAACAGAGGGTCAACACATACGTGACCAGGTAGACCCCTTGGTGAGAACATCAAACAGACCACTCATTGCAGCCACGCTCAGCGGTGCTGATTCCTCCCCGTGACATTGCCACCAGTGTCTGCTTGCACTGCAAGGAGATGATGAGCGATTAGACAGTGATGTTATAAATCTGAAGGTGTTTGGGGGAAAGTAGTTCCTCTGATCCGTGTTCCTCTCTCTCTCTCTCTCTCACCAGGGCCCTCCAGGATTACCAGGGGAGCGCGGCCAGCCTGTGAGTACGGCAAGGCTGTTCACGCGTGAACACACACACAGGCACGCACGCAAGCAAGCGCCAGGGTTTCCATGTTAGCCGGCAGTTGCCAGCTTTTGGCCGATAAAAAAAAAAGAATGGAAAGTTGATTGATAAAACTGTTGCCGGCCAAAATGATGGGGATTTGAGAAATCCCATTGCAAAATAACGCTTTTTAGTCAATGATGGGAATACCAGTCTATGGAAATACATTTGCCCATCATGCTTAGCGGCCTATAGGTTCATTTGCATAATATCGTGGAATTAAATTGGCCTGTGTGTATTTTCGTTAGTCATCATGCATCTTATTTATCCAACAGAACTATTACACATGCCCAGCATCCAGAGCCTATTCTGAGCTGGGTTTCTCCTGCTGCTCCTCAGCTGGTTGCTGTTGTAGTAAAACCTGCTTTTATAAGCCCAGTCATTGTGCAACAATTCTAAATGCAATCGGGTGTTAAAAACAGTTTTGGTGCACAATTAAAAATAGCTACTATTTTTATTTCTCAACTTGTAATTGAAGCGCGCCTCCCATTCAAATCAAATCAAATGTTATTTGTCACATGCGCCGAATACAACAGGTGTAGACCTTACAGTGAAATGCTTACTTACAAGCCCTTAACCAACAATGCAGTTTTAAGAAAGAATAACAAACAAAAATCACACAAAAAAAACAATATAAAATAATACGAAATAAAAGTAACAAATAATTAAACCATTCAAGTGCAGGCAACAGGCTATCAGCGAGTCACCCACCACTTTACAAAGCGAGCTGGAGGCAGGATGCATTTTGAAAACAGGCTTAATTGTTTAAAACCTGAATGTTTTATTTCATATGATGAGGCATGTCTTACCTTGCTTCAAAGTAGCCTATAGGCAAAATCCCACCATGGAAACGTAGAGGCAATTCTTTTATAAAGACTCCATAGGCAGCGGGTGAGTTTCAAGTTTGGGGAAGCCTACAATCTATCCTACCATTTCTACCATTCTGCATGGCAGTTATGATTTTCATATGCACATTTTCGTGGGAACAGTTTCACTTCAATAATAATGGACACATTGATACACCGTGAGCTAAAGAAATGAGCCAATGGAACTCATAGCCTATAGGCCAATGCAGCAGCAGGCCTATGACTTCCATTGCTCTTTCACACTGAGGATTGGTGATTATCGAGGGGGAGATTGTTGGAAAGATTTTTCAAAAAAGCTTACTGAGAGGAGCTATAGAACAAAAAGAAACCTTGCTACATTTATGTGCAGCAGGCCAGGTACTTCTATGGGTGCTCAACATTATCAGGACAGAGAAACCAGACACATGCTCATTGCTCACATGAAGCACTCCAAACAAAAGACAATAAAAAACAAAAAGACAGATCTCGTAAATGATGGTTATGAAATTGTTGGAGTCTAGCTTGAAATACACATATTCATGTTACCATACTAAAACGTATTGATTACTTTACATGTATAATGAATGTACAGTATATGTTGGGGTCAATGGAGGGTGGATAAGAACTAGGAGTGAGGAAAGTTACTGAGTGAGACAATGGGGGGAGGCAGGAAGTTTAAATACCGAACTTGTTTTTGCATGGATTCCACAACGCGGTTAGCTTTTAACAGCTAGGACCGCTATTTCTTGTCCCGGAATCCCACTTAACTGACAGGTTAAAATTTCCTTTAAACAGCCGCTAACCTAGCTAAGCTGCTAACGTTATCCATCAAGCTAACGAAGTTAGTCCCTGATGAGTTTTCCAATGGAGTCCTCTTTGTCTGGAGAAGTAAATGAACGGTTCCAGCGCTGTAGGAGCTGTATCTACTACGGTTTGTTTCGGGACAAACTGGATCACTCAGAGTTCCAATGCGACAATTGTTCGCTTGCTGAAGATTATAGGCTTGAGGTGGCTTCCTTGATCACACAGGTCGCCAGCCTACGTAAGAAACTGGGGAAAACGCAGAGTGGAATGTTTACCTTTATAGGCTGGTGGCTGGACGGCATTCGCGCTTGTTGAATGCATCTCCGTCTTGTCGTTTGTCGTTATCCGACTGGCCGGTGCTGCCCGGAGTTCTTTCGCCAAGGGAGCCATCTCCTGCCCTCTCCTCCCCCATCTGATAGCGGAGTCGAAGGAGCACAGCAAGAGGAGCATGGCAATCAACAAACAGTCTACACTCCCAACGAAAGGCCCGGAGCAGATACAAACAACGAATAGTTTCGCCGCCCTGGAGCCTGATCTTCCTGCTACCTTCGTCGCTGAGGGTACCTGTGTCTGTGGCCGCTGTGCCTACTCCTACTCCTTCCCCTACGATTTGTAAGTCGACGTCAGCAACCTTCCGTCCCTGCACCATCCTGTGAAGTGTGGGAGTGGGCGGATTTCCTCGTCCTTCTCGCCAGCTGTGATTTTGGACAGCTCCATGGTAAGAAATGTGATTGTTCCTGGTGCAAAACGATGTCCTATCCCGGAGCTCGAGTAAATTACATTAATAAGCTGCTCCCGAATGTACTACGCCAGGACATGGACATTGATTCTATCATAGTCCATGTGGGTTTTAATGACATTATGAAGGGCAGCTCTGAACTGTTGAAACTGGATTTCAAAGAGCTGATTGACTCTCTGCTAGACACAATTAAAAGACCCATCATATCTGACCCTGTGCCCTCTCCGAATCGTGGCATTGAACGCTTTAGCAGGATTCTTTCTCTTCACAACTGGCTACGTGATTATTGCAGCTCAATGGGTGTAACTTTTGTTGACAATTTTGATACCTTCTGGAAACAAAACACGTGTTATAAGGAGGATGGGATCCACCCAAATCATTTGGGTTCCTGGATCCTTTCACAGCTTTATAAGGCTGCGTTGAGACAATGACTTATCAATGACCCAAGTCCAGCTCAGTTAATCCCTACCATTGTGTCGCCGAGTCATCATATTGCTTTAGTAAATGTACATTATACCAGGGCCATTGAAGACACAATGTAAGTAACCTAATTTATGTCCCTCTAACTGCCCTGAATGCCTCTGCTGATCCTACAGCTATTGTATGAACCAGATTTATACTGTTAGCACTGAGGCGGTGTGCCCTAGTAGGAAGTCCACTGTGTGCAGCTCACCCTGCACTAACGTAAATAACATGAGAATATCAACTTCTGCTAAGCTTCCCAGTAAAGCAATGAAAACAAGCAAGCATCCCAGAAAAGTGCTGGAAATAACCCACGTTAACATATGTAGCCTAAATTAATAACATGCTAGTAACAGATTACATTCATATTCTGATCTCTGAAACTCACTTAGACAATACCTTTGATGATACAGTGGTAGCAATACAAGGTTATAACATTTACAGACATTACAGAAATGCCAGTGGTGGAGGTGTTGCTGTTTATATTCAGAACCACGTTCCTGTAAAGATTAGATAGGATCTCATGTTAAATACTGTTGAAGTAATATGGCTACAGGTTCATCTGCCTCACCTAAAGCCCATTCTTGTGGGAAGCTGCTATAGACCACCAAGTGCTAATAGTCAGTATCTGGATAACATGTGTGAAATGCTTGATAATGTTTGTGATATCAACAGAGAGGTACATTTTCTGGGTGATTTAAATATTGACTGGCTTTCGTCAAGCTGCCCACTCAAGAAAAAGCTTCAAACTGTAACCAGTGCCTGCAACCTGGTTCATGTTATCAGCCAACCTACCAGGGTAGTTACAAACAGCACAGGAATGAAATCATCAACATGTATTGATCACATCTTTACAAATGCTGCAGAAATGTGCTTGAAAGCAGTATCCAGATCCATTGGATGTAGTGATCACAATAAAATAGCCATATCTAGGAAAACCAAAGTTCCAAAGGCTGGGCCTAATATAGTGTATAAGAGGTCATACAATAAGTTCTGTAGTGATTCCTATGTTGATGATGTAAAGAATATTTGTTGATCCGTGATGTGTAATGAAGAGCAAACAGACGTTGTACTTGACACATTTATTAAATTGCTTATCCCAGTTACTAATAAGCATGCACCCATTAAGAAAATGACTGTAAAAACGGTTAAATCCCCGTGAATTGATGAGGAATTGAAAAAATGTTATGGTTAAGAGGGATGAGGCAAAAGGAATGGCAAATAAGACTGGCTGCACAACCGATTGGCAAACATATTGCAAATTGAGAAATCATGTGACTAAACTGAATAAAAAGAAGAAGAAACTGCACTATGAAACAAAGATAAATGACATAAAGAATGATAGTAAAAAGCTTTGGAGCACCTTCAATGAAATGTTGGGAAAAAAGGCAAACTCAGCTCCACCATTAATTGAATCCGATGGCTCATTCATCACAAAACCGACTGATATTGCCAACTACTTTAATTATTTTTTCATTGGCAAGATTAGCAAATTTAGGCATGACAGCAACAAACGCTGACACTACACGTTCAAGTATATCTGACCAAGTTATAAAAGACAAGAATTGTAATTTTTGAATTCCATAAAGTGAGTGTGGAAGAGGTGAAAAAATTATTGTTGTCATTCAACAATGACAAGCCACCGGGGTCAGACAACTTGGATGGAAAATTACTGAGGATAATAGCGGACAATATTGCCACTCCTATTTGCCATTTCTTCAATTTAAGCCTACTAGAAAGTGTGTGCCCTCAGGGAAGGGAAGGAGGGAAGCAAAAGTAATTCTGCTACCTAAGAATAGTAACGCCCCCTTTACTGGCTCAAATAGCCGACCAATCAGTCTGTTACCAACCCAGAAACAGAGCAAGTTGAGGATTGTAAACTGTCAAGGTCAAAACATATTGATACAACAGTAGCTAAGATGGAAAGAAGTCTGTCCATAATAAAGCACTGCTCTACCTTCTTAACAGCACTATCAACAAGGCAGGTCCTACAGGCTCTAGTTTTGTCGCACCTGGACTACTGTTCAGTCGTGTGGTCAGGTGCCACAAAGAGGGACTTAGGAAAATTGCAATTGGCTCAGAACAGGGCAGCACGGTTGGCCCTTGGATGTACACAGAGAGCAAACTTTAACTTTAATAATATGCATGTCAATCTCTCCTGGCTCAAAGTAGAGGAGAGATAGACTTCATCACTACTTGTATTTGTGAGAGGTATTGATATGTTGAAAACACCAAGCTGTCTGTTTAAACTACTAGCACACAGCTCAGACACCCATGCATACCCCACAAGACATGCCACCAGAGGTCTCTTCACAGTCCCCAAGTCCAGAACAGACTATGGGAGGCGCACAGTACTACATAGAGCCATGACTACATGGAACTCTATTCCACATCAGATTTAAAAAAACAGATAAAAATACACCTTATGGAACAGCGGGGACTGTAATGCAACACAAACATAGGCACAGACACATGCATACACACACATGATAACATATGCACTCTACACACATGTACACATGGATTTTGTGTTGTAGATATGTGGTAATGGAGTAGGGGCCTGAGGGCACACACTTAGTGTGTTGTGAAATCTTTTATGAATGTATTGTAATGTTTTTTAAATTGTAAAACTGCCTTAATTTTGCCTGACCCCAGGAAGAATAGCTGCTGCCTTGGCAACAGCTAATGGGGATCCATAATAATTACAAATACAAATACATTCTGTCAAACATATTATTGTTAAATCTCATGGATCCTATGGAGGGAGGCATAGGGCAACAGTCTGGTTTCAGTCACTGATAAGGACAGACGTGGATAAGGGAGGAGAGGAATTCGGCCCGAGGTCAGGTCAGATTAAGTGAGAAGAAACAGTACTATCTCACACACATATACTTCCATGCCCACGAAGGTTCAAGCATGAGGCAGGGCAATGACTACACCAGTGAGAGGAACCAATTAAGTTCCTGACTAGCAACAGAGATGTATTGGCTGTCTAGGTACAAGGAGTTGACTCCTCCTAGTAGGAGGGTATAAATATTTGTGCTTGTGTAAACATGTGTTTGTCTTTGCAACTGTTTGACCCAGTGGGTGAATAAACTTGATTTGAGCTTGTACTAGTTGTCGGTGAGTTTACTCTGTCAAAACCTAACAAAATAAACCAAAAGTGTAACAGGTTGTGAACTCTGCAAACAACATTTCCACTCCGAGAATGAGAACAGTAAATTACTTTAATTAATACATGTATTAACAGAAATTAAAGTAAGCAAATGACAGGGATTAAAAGTACATTTATTACTGGTGACATATGTAATGGGGAATTTATTAAAAATAAAAATAAAATAAAAAAAGGCTAAAGAATTCAGACAATGAAACAATGAAGGTGCAAGAATTGGTGGGAGACAGCTGAGCCATTCTGGACAGAGACTGGCCTACAGTGGGGAAAAAAAGTATTTAGTCAGCCACCAATTGTGCAAGTTCTCCCACTTAAAAAGATGAGAGAGGCCTGTAATTTTCATCATAGGTACACGACAGACAAAATGAGAAAAAAAAATCCAGAAAATCACATTGTAGGATTTTTTATGAATTTATTTGCAAATGATGGTGGAAAATAAGTATTTGGTCAATAACAAAAGTTTCTCAATACTTTGTTATATACCCTTTGTTGGCAATGACACAGGTCAAACGTTTTCTGTAAGTCTTCACAAGGTTTTCACACACTGTTTGTCACGGTTTCGGCCGAGGCTGCCTCTCTTCCTTGTTCGGGCAGGCTTCGGCGTTCGTTGTCTCCGGAATACTAGCTGCCACCGTTGGATGTTTCATGTTCGTTTGCTTTTGTCTGTTTGTTGTGACACCTGTTTCTCGTTTAGCGTAATTAGTGTCCTATAAGTTTCTCGTTGTGTTTGTCTAGTGTTGTGTGTTATTGTATTCTTGCTGTCGTAGTGTTGCTTGTTTGTTGCATTCTCGCTCGGTTGAGCTTTTCTCCACTACGTTGGAGAATTTTTCGCACATGTGTAGTGCGCCGTTATTTTGTCGCCTTCGTGCGTAATTTCGCCTTCGGGCAAG
This sequence comes from Coregonus lavaretus, assembly GCF_964263955.1. NCBI lineage: Eukaryota > Metazoa > Chordata > Actinopteri > Salmoniformes > Salmonidae > Coregonus > Coregonus lavaretus. The sequence continues at coordinate 38,400,403 of NC_140017.1, read as the reverse complement.
TGTGGTTATATTTTCCTTGTTGGAAATATTACTAAAGTCTTTTGGACTATACTTTGGTGTCCTGCGCTTGATTCCACCACTACACCCACCTACAGCACTTGACACTGTTGCTGGTATTTTGGCCCATTCCTCCATGCAGATCTCCTCTAGAGCAGTGATGTTTTGGGGCTGTCGCTGGGCAACACAGACTTTCAACTCCCTCCAAAGATGTTCTATGGGGTTGAGATCTGGAGACTGGCTAGGCCACTCCAGGACCTTGAAATGCTTCTTACGAAGCCACTCCTTCGTTGCCCGGGCGGTGTGTTTGGGATCATTGTCATGCTGAAAGACCCAGCCACGTTTCATCTTCAATGCCCTTGCTGATGGAAGGAGGTTTTCACTCAAAATCTCACGATACATGGCCCCAATCATTCTTTCCTTTACACGGATCAGTCGTCCTGGTCCCTTTGCAGAAAAACAGCCCCAAAGCATGATATTTCCACCCCCATGCTTCACAGTAGGTATGGTGTTCTTTGGATGCAACTCAGCATTCTTTGTCCTCCAAACACGACGAGTTGAGTTTTTACCAAAAAGTTCTATTTTGGTTTCATCTGACCATATGACATTCTCCCAATCCTCTTCTGGATCATCCAAATGCACTCTAGCAAACTTCAGACGGGCCTGGACATGTACTGGCTTAAGCAGGGGGACACGTCTGGCACTGCAGGATTTGAGTCCCTGGCGGCGTAGCGTGTTACTGATGGTAGGCTTTGTTACTTTGGTCCCAGCTCTCTGCAGGTCATTCACTAGGTGTGTGGTTCTGGGATTTTTGCTCACCGTTCTTGTGATCATTTTGACCCCACGGGGTGAGATCTTGCATGGAGCCCCAGATCGAGGGAGATTATCAGTGGTCTTGTATGTCTTCCATTTCCTAATAATTGCTCCCACAGTTGATTTCTTCAAACCAAGCTGCTTACCTATTGCAGATTCAGTCTTCCCAGCCTGGTGCAGGTCTACAATTTTGTTTCTGGTGTCCTTTGACAGCTCTTTGGTCTTGGCCATAGTGGAGTTTGGAGTGTGACTGTTTGAGGTTGTGGACAGGTGTCTTTTATACTGATAACAAGTTCAAACAGGTGCCATTAATACAGGTAACGAGTGGAGGACAGAGGAGCCTCTTAAAGAAGAAGTTACAGGTCTGTGAGAGCCAGAAATCTTGCTTGTTTGTAGGTGACCAAATACTTATTTTCCACCATAATTTGCAAATACATTCATTACAAATCCTACAATGTGATTTTCTGGATTTTTTTTACCTATGATGAAAATTATACTAAATATACTAAAGACACATTATAGCTTTCAATTTTGTGTAGATGAGGGATATAAATTTTTAAATATAGTATACATCTAATCTAATTTTTCATTGTCCTGTCATGATGGAAAGATCCCTAACCCTATAACCTGGACACCCACCTGAGCGACCCATACACCAAAGAGAAGTTCCCATCTCTTTTATGGACCTGCTGTGAGTATGCAGCCTAAAAAGAGAAATAAATGCGGTCAGAGACCTACTTGAGCAGCACCGCCCCCTCAAGATTCTGAGCCTGCCTGGCAGGGTTGGTCCTACAAAGCCAGAGCCCCCTGATGGGAGAGCATAATATACAAGGAAATTCTCAAAGCTGCTAATGAGAACCTTGACGACCTTTTACCTAGCCGGTGGGGATTCCGGTGGGGTCGCCCACCCAGGTAGTGGCAGTGCTGGCAACACTGGCTGCAGTAATCCATGGGGAGGGGGTCACACTCGGACAATCAGAGAGGGGGTTTATCATTGTGGCCCAGGTGGCACAAAATAATCAAAGGTCTGACCGCATGGAGATGCTTGGGAAAATGGTTACAACAGGGGATCAGAGTGTTTGTGTCTCAGGTGAAGAGGGTGGATCTGATCTCCATCACCTAGGACTTGACATAGATTAAGTAGATTAATCAAATCTCAATTGTTATCAATTTCTGCTCAATCTGCATGCTTTCTCAATCAGCTTTAACTGTATGTGCACTCGTAGATCAAGTTATTTCTCGAGTTGGGCTCTGGGATATAACAGCCGTTGAGTATCGGATTTTATGGTGGATTGTGGAGGAGGGGGGTTGAGTGTGTTGGAGTATGTGAGTATGTGCGTGTGTGATGTCTGGCATCTGTTGTGGGGGGGTGGGGATGTTGGGGGGGGGGGGGGGGGGGTATGGGATGGACCGCAGGAATTATTTGCTAGGATAATAATTGCTTGTCAATTAATTAAATGTAATACAATGGCAATCCGGGTTATATGTTAGAATCCTATGCGTGAACTGCCGACATTATTACGCATATTAATTGATAATGATGGAAAATAGGATATGCATAATAAAAAATAAAAAATAGTTATATAGATATATATATATATAGAGGTGAAAGCATTGGAAATGCTTTTGGCGGTTAATCTGCTTCTGTTTTGTGGGTGGCACTGTGTGCTGTTTTCGATGGATGGGTCCTGGCCTCTCGGGGCCTTAGGGATATGGAGGGACGTGGGTGGGATGCTGATCACTGGGATGACGGCTCAACTTGGGATGGGGAGGGGCTTTAGCGGGGGAATTAGTGGAGAACAATTGAAGGGTTACTCCGTAGCAATGCAAATATCATGGTACAGCTATATGGACACTCAATCATTACGCTATTTTTTATTGGTAAATTTACAAACATATATAATGATAAATAGACTTGAAACTTGTATCTCATTATGGTGTATGGTGAAATAAGTATAGCCAGTTATAATTGTAATGGCTTAGCTGATAATAACAAAAGAAGAACAATATTTACATGGCTCAAAGAGAAGGAATATAATATCTATTGTATACAGGAAACTCATTCAACAATTCGAGATGAAGTAGCGTGGAAAAAAGAATGGGGGGGGGAAATATACTTCTCCCATGGGCAAAGAAATTCAAAAGGGGTGATGATATTAATTAATAGTAATTTCGATCCGAATGTGCAAATTGTCCAAATAGATACGCAAGGTAGATGGATTATTTTAAATATGGTATTGGACCATAAACAGATATGGCTCATTAACCTTTACGGACCAAATAATGATGATCCACAATTCTTTGACAATATATATAATACATTATCAAGCCTGCAAGCAACTCAAGACAATATTATTATGGTGGGGGATTATAATACTGTTTTAAATAGCTCAATGGACCGAAAAGGAAATCACACCACAAACAATCACCCACATGCTCTTAAGGAAATTGTGAATGTCATGGATACATTAGAACTAGTAGATATATGGAGGCTTAAATATGCTGATCTAGTGAGATATACATGGCGGAGACTGAATCAAGCTAGTCGTCTTGACTTCTTTCTTATCTCATTCTCGTTGGCACCAAAAGTAAAAAAAAGTGTTGATAGGGGACAGAATGCGGTCGGACCATCATATAATAGGCATATACATTACTCTGACTGAATTTCCACGTGGGCGAGGATATTGGAAATTTAATCAAAGCCTATTGGATGATAATTTATTTATAATTAGAACAAAGGAATTTATAACTGACTTTTTCCAACATAACATAGGTACAGCGAATCCCCTTATTGTTTGGGACACCTTTAAATGTGCCTTTAGAGGCCATGCAATTCAGTACTCATCTCGAAAACAAAAGCAATTTAGGTCAAAATAGTTTATACTAAGAAAGGAAATAGAAAGTCTAACAGAACAGATAGATGGCAATAAAAACTGTAACATAGAGGCTCAGAATAAATTAGAGGAAAAACAAAAAGAAATGGAAAAACTTATTCATGAAAGATCAAGTGTAATATATTATAAAAATAAAGCAAACTGGATGGAATATGGGGAAAAATGCACAAAATTCTTTTTTAATCTTCAACATAGGAATGCTACCAAAAAGAACTTAATGAAACTGGTTACAATTGACGGAGTCACCCATAATTCACCAAATGATATTTTGAAGGAAGAAACAAAGTACTTTAAGCATATGTTTTCTTTTCAGTCGCCTCCATCTCCTCTAACTGAAGCTAATTGTAGAGATTTTTTTTCTATTGATAATGTCAAATTAACAGCCACACAGAAAGACTCATGTGAAGGTGAAATTACAGAGGAGGAACTTCTGGATGCAATTAAAGACTTTAAGTCCGGGAAAACTCCAGGGTTGGATGGCATACCAATCGAGGTATACCAAACCTTTTTTGATATACTAAGAGGACCGTTATTAGCATGTTTTAACCACTCCTATGTAAATGGTAGATTATCTGACACTCAAGAAGAAGGTCTGATCTCATTATTACTGAAACAGGATACAAGTGGAAAATATAAAGATCCAGTCCATTTACAAAATTGGAGGCCCCTTACACTTCAGTGTTGTGATGCAAAAATCCTAGCAAAATGTATAGCACATAGAATTAAAAAGGTATTGTCGGATATTATTCATTCTAATCAGACAGGTTTTCTACATGGAAGATACATTGGAGATAATATAAGGCAAGTATCGGAAACAATAGAACACTATGGAAAATATGGGAAACCAGGCCTGCTATTCATAGCAGACTTCGAAAAGGCATTTGATAAAGTTCGACTGGGGTTTATATATAAATGCCTGGAGCATTTCAATTTTGGAGAATCTCTTATAAAATGGGTCAAAATCATGTATAGTAACCCTAGGTGTAAAATAGTAAATAATGGCTATTTCTCAGAAAGTTTTAAACTGTCAAGAGGAGTGAAACAAGGTTGTCCACTATCGGCATATCTATTTATTGTGGCCATCGAGATGTTAGCTATTAAAATCAGATCCAATAATAATATCAGAGGATTAGAAATACAGGGCTTAAAAACAAAGGTGTCATTGTACGCAGATGATTCATAGTTTCTTTTAGATCCACAACTAGAATCCCTCCACAGCCTCATAGAGGATCTAGATAAATTTTCTAACCTTTCTGGATTAAAACCAAATTATGACAAATGTACTATATTACGTATTGGATCACTAAAAAATACAATTTTTACATTACCATGTAGTTTACCAATAAAATGGTCTGATGGTGATGTGGATATACTCGGAATACATATCCCAAAGGAAATAAATGATCTCACTTCAATAAATTTTAATAGAAAGTTAGCAAAAATAGATAAGATCTTACTACCATGGAAAGGAAAATACCTGTCAATTTGTGGAAAAATCACCCTGATTAACTCTTTAGTATTATCCCAGTTTACCTATTTGCTTATGGTCTTGCCTACGCCTAGCAAACAGTTTTTTAAATTATATTCGAAAAAAATATTCAATTTTATTTGGAACGGCAAGCCAGACAAAATTAAAAGAGCATATTTATATAATGAATATGAATTCGGAGGACAGAAATTATTAAATATTAAAGCATTAGACCTATCACTAAAATCTTCAGTCATCCAAAAGTTATACTTAAATCCGAACTGGTTCTCAAGCAAATTAGTAAGATTGTCTCACCCACTGTTCAAGAAAGGCCTTTTTCCCTTTATTCAGATTACAACCTCTCACTTTCAGTTATTTGAAAAGGAAATAATCTCCCAAATGTCACTATTTCTAAAACAAGCCATAGAAAGTTGGTTGCAATTTCAATTTAATCCTCCAGAAACGACAGAACAAATAATGCAACAAATATTGTGGTTAAATTCAAATATACTAATTGACAAAAAACCTTTATTTTTTGACAGAATGTTTAAAAAAGGTATAATCTTCGTAAATGATATCATCGGTAGGACTGGTGGAGTTATGTCGCACATGCAGCTAACAAAAACATATGGAAATGTCTGCTCTACCCAAAATTACAACCAAATAATTGCAGCCTTACCGCAAAAGTGGAAGAGGAAAGTTGAAGGGGGAGAAAGTAAGAACTTGTCTGTCGGCCTTGCATTAAAGAACATAATTGGTTAAGGAAAACTGTGATAAATAAAAAAGTATATCAGTTTCACTTAAGGACCAAAGGATTGACAGCCGTCCCATATAGATTGCAAAATAGTTGGGAAGAGATCTTTGACGTACCGATCCCATGGCATAGTGTTTATGAACTGACACGCAAAACGACACCGGATTCAAAAATTAGAATCTTTCAATTTAAATTATTATATAAAATTCTTGCTACCAATAGAATGTTATTTATATGGGGGATACAATCTTCCCAGCTCTGCAGATTTTGCTGTGAAGAGACAGAATCATTAGATCATTTGTTTTGGTTCTGTCCATTTGTAGCTTGTTTTTGGACACAGGTCCAGGAATGGCTAAAGGATTGCAATATTTACCTGGAACTAACCTTGCAGATAGCATTACTGGGTGATCTGAAAAGTCATAGTCAATCAATCAATAATATAGTAATACTTTTAGCAAAAATGTTTATTTTTAATTCACAATCTGTAGAAGCAATGAGAATAGAAAGGTTCAGAACTTTTGTAAAACATCACAGTACGGTTGAAATATATATGGCAAATAGAAATCCTATATGGATGGTGTTAAGAGATAGATGGGAGGTATTGAATAGAGTTGAAGGATGGGACTAATAACACATAACAACAAATAATAACAAAGATAGCTAATAATGTAAGCATACTGTGTCCATAATAAGTATATAGGTTGTATGTTGGGAGCTTTTGGGAAAGAGCACAGTTAGAAAGATATGGCATTTAGAAGCAAACCGGATGGACATCATGAAAATGATCGGAGAGGTTGAGAGTAGAAGAAGTTCAGGAGCAAAAAATATGTGTGTATATATATTTATATATATATATATATATATATATATATATATATATATAATTATTGTAAAATTAACTCTGTCCATAAGGTGTAGATAGTAAGTATAGACCGGAAGTGGAGGCCTGGGCGTTGTTGTTCGCTGGTTTGCTCCAGGTGGGGAAGGGATGGTGGGGTTGAAGGGTAATAAAGGGGAATATATATATAAAAAATGTTTAAAAAACATGGGGGATTGGAAGTGATGTAGACAATTACATTGATAGAAGATACAATATATCTGCAATATTAAGCTGATCCATTCCCCCCCAAAGAAAAAAAAAAAAAATATATATATATATATATATAAAAAATAAAAAAAAGACACATTATCTTCACACATATTTTATATGCTTTTCTCTGACAGCAACAACTCAATAGCCCAAATGGCAGGCTTCCCAAATGGCAGGCTTCCCAAATGGCAGGCTTCCCAAATGGCAGGCTTCCCAAATTGCCAGCTTGCGTCCTTACGAGCTTGTGATTTGAAACAATCCATAGTTATTTTTTTAAAGAAGCTAATGATCCTTGATTCCTTTGTGTCTAAGTCATGCTTGAATTCTTTTATTTATTTCTGTATAGACAGGAGTAATTATATAATTTTGGCAAATTTATTTCCATTTTCTTCCCTATCGGACCGACCGCTATGACATTTCTCTCCTGGTCTATTGGTTTTCATATCAACTTTCTATCATTGTCCAGAAGCCAAAGGCACAATCCTAGTTGTTGCATCTTTAGATTGCCCTTCTTTCTAAGTTTCTAACAGAGATTTTATTTTTTGTCCCACATGGAACCGCTATCATATGCGCTGTTGAGAATGGTGTTTTCCCGCGAATTGCATTTTGGCAAATGTTTGAAAATTATATTTTATTGGCTGCATCATTACATGAGTTGCATGTTCTGTTAAGATGCATTACTATAATCGAAATGTGATTTCTGTCATTCTGAGCACAGTGGATGGAGGCATTAATAGGTGATGCATCCAATGCAAATGTGACCGGTACATTTCTCAAATGGCCGGTAAATTAAAATATTCCCAGTCACGTTATCTGGCACCACATTTTCCTAACAGAAACCCTGGTACGCGCACACACACACATAAACACACACATAAACACACACACATAAACACACATACATGGATTTGACCTCCTAGTCTTGCACATAGTATTTCACACCACACTCAGATGTTATGCGTATTGTAGGTAGTATAGTGCGTGTCTGTTGCCTCTGTAATGATAATGTATGTGTCAATGTGTTTACAGGGGCAGTCTGGGCAGAAGGGGGAGCCAGGAGAGGGTTTGCCTGAGGTATGCACTGTATTGGACATCAGTAGATGTTTATATGCAGCTCCACTGAGTATTTATGGCTCTTTTTGCCCATGGAGTTGAGTGTGTGTCTGTCTCTGTCTGTCACTGTCTGTCTCTCAGGGGGGAACTGAGGGAGTGTGTCGGTCTCTGTCTGTCTCTCAGGGGGGCGCTGAGGGAGTGTGTCGGTCTCTGTCTGTCTCTCCGGGGGGAACTGAGGGAGTGTGTCGGTCTCTGTCTGTCTCTCCGGGGGGAACTGAGGGAGTGTGTCGGTCTCTGTCTGTCTCTCAGGGGGGAACTGAGGGAGTGTGTCGGTCTCTGTCTGTCTCTCAGGGGGGAACTGAGGGAGTGTGTCGGTCTCTGTCTGTCTCTCAGGGGGGAACTGAGGGAGTGTGTCGGTCTCTGTCTGTCTCTCAGGGGGGAACTGAGGGAGTGTGTCGGTCTCTGTCTGTCTCTCAGGGGGGAACTGAGGGAGTGTGTCGGTCTCTGTCTGTCTCTCAGGGGGGAACTGAGGGAGTGTGTCTGTGTGTGTCTCTGTCTGTCTCTCAGGGGGGCGCTGAGGGAGTGCAGCAGCTGAGGGAAGCTCTCAAGATCCTGGCAGAGAGAGTTCTGATTCTGGAACACATGATTGGCATCCACGGTAAAGGCGGAAGGAGTTCTAATTCTGGAACACATGATTGGAATCCACTGTAAATTGGGAGGGAGTTCTGATTCAGGAACACATGATTGGCATCCACGGTAAAGAGGGAGGGGTTTCTGATTCTGGAAGACATGATTGGCATCCACGGTAAAGGTGGAGGGGTTTCTGATTCTGGAAGACATGATTTGCATAATAGTATTGATTGGGTCCAGAGGATAGAGTGAGACTCTAATGTTTGTTGTCATGGTTTCTACCATTGTCCTTTTCTGAATGCAGAGAGTCCAGTGGAGTCAGGCTCTGGACTGGAGAGCCAACCAGACTCCTTCTCCTTCCCCACCATCAGGACCAGACAGGCCGAGTCCACCATCAAGACCAGACGACTTCAGCCTCTCCAACTCTCCTCCCGTTCCCAAGGAAACAATCTCCCTATAGTGGTGGTCAGACAGAGACGAGGTCATTTTTAAGACACCAATTAGTGTTTTTTTGGGGGGGGGTTGATCAGCTTTAAAAGTGCAGATAGATTGTATCTTCCATCAATGTAATTGTCTGCATCATTTCCAATCCCCCATATATTGTTTCGTAAATATATATACAGTGCATTCGGAAAGTATTCAGACCCCTTGACTTTTTCCACATTTTGTTACGTTACAGCCTTATTCTAAAATGTATTAAATTGTTTTTTTCCCTCATCAATCTACACACGATACCCCATAATGACAAAGCAAAAACTGGTTTTTATAAATTTTTGCAAATGTATTACGAATAAAAAACGTAAATATCACATTTACATAAGTATTCAGACCCTTTACTCAGTACTTTGTTGAAGCACCTTTGGCAGAGATTACAGCCTTGAGTCTTCTTAGGTATGAGCTTGGCACAGCTGTATTTGGGGAGTTTCTCCCATTCAGCAATGATAAATAGATATGCCGATAGTGGACAACCTTGTTTTACTCCTCTTGACAGTTTAATACTTTCTGAGAAGTTGCCATTATTTACTATTTTACACTCAGGGTTACTATATGTAACTTTAACCCATTGTATAAAAGATTCTCCAAAATGGAAATATTCCTGGCATTTATATATAAATTCCAGTCGTACTTTATCAAAAGCCTTTTCAAAGTCAGCTGTGAATACAATGCCTGGCTTCCCAGATTTGTCATAGTGTTCTATTGTTTCCATTACTTGTCTTATATTATCTCCAATGTATCGTCCATGTAAAAAACCTGTCTGATTAGAATGAATAATATCCGACAATACCTTTTTTAATTCTATGTGTTATGCACTATGCTAGAATTTTTGCATCACAACACTGAAGTGTAAGGGGCCTCCAATTTTTTTAATGGACTGGATCTTTATATTTACCACTTGGGTCCTGTTTCAGTAATAATGAAATCAGACCTTCTTGTTGAGTATCTGATAGTCTACCATTTTTATAGGAGTGGTTAAAACATGTTAATAACGGTCCTCTGAGTACATTTAAAAAGGTTTGGTATACCTCCACTGGTATGCCATCCAGCTCTAGTTTTCCCAGACTTAAAGGCTTTAATTGCGTCCAGAAGTTCCTCGTCTGTAATTTGGCCTTCACATGAGTCTTTTTGTCCAGCTGTTAATTTTACATTATTAATAGAAAAAACATCCATACAATTAACTTCAGTTAGTGGAGATGGAGGAGACTGAAACGAAAACATATGCTTAGAGTACTTTGCTTCCTCTTTCAAAATATTGTTTGGTGAATCATGGGTGACTCCGTAAATTATTTTTGGTATCATTTCATTTTCCCCGAAATTCCATCGAGTTCGCTTTATTTTTACATTATATTACACTTGATCTTTCTTGAATAAGTTCCTCCATTTCTTTTTGTTTTCCCTGTCTGCGTGTGTGCGCCCATGCGTATGCCCATATGTGTGTGTGTTGAGAGGGCAGAGGAGGTCAGGGGATAAATGGAAATGGAAAGATGTACTATCAAAAAAGCCTGCAGAAAGTAATCATCTACATATTCCATGACTGGATGTGCCATTTTTACAAATATACTAGTACTGTATTATTTATTCTGGGCACTAGTTGTACACATTTAATTAACATGTATTCATACTGCCTTAGATTTTACCTCTGTGGAAAACAATCGTTCAATTCATTGCTTAACATTAACTGAGCACTCTAGTTAATTTCCTTTATGTAATTAATGTCTATATTTCCCCTTCCTCTATTTAGAAACATCTGACAATGAACCATACAGCCTGATGTCATGCTGTGGTCAGTATGAAGGACTCCCTTCCCTTTCCTATTGTGCTAAACACACACACTGTCTGCTGTGCCTGTCTCCCTGTCTGTCTGTCTCCCTGTCTCCCTGTCTGCCTGCCTGTCTGTCTGTCTGTCTGTCTGTCTGTCTGTCTGTCTGTCTGTCTGTCTGTCTGTCTGTCTGTCTGTCTGTCTGTCTTCCTGTCTCCCTGTCTGCCTGTCTGTCTGTCTGTCTCCATGTCTGCCTGTCTGCCTGTCTGCCTGTCTCCCTGTCTGCCTGTCTGTCTGTCTGTCTGCCTGTCCTCATGTCTGCCTGTCCTCCTGTCTGCCTGTCTGTCTGTCTCCCTGTCTGTCTGTCTTCCTGTCTCCCTGTCTGCCTGTCTGTCTGTCTGTATGTCTCCCTGTCTGCCTGTCTGCCTGTCTGCCTGTCTGTCTGTCTGTCTGCCTGTCCTCCTGTCTGCCTGTCTCCCTGTCTGTCTGTCTGCCTGTCTGTCTGTCTGTCTGCCTGTCCTCCTGTCTGCCTGTCCTCCTGTCTGCCTGTCTGTCTGTCTCCCTGTCTTCCTGTCTCCCTGTCTTCCTGTCTGTCTGTCTGTCTGTCTGTCTGTCTGTCTGCCTGTCTCCCTGTCTGCCTGTCTGCCTGACTCCCTGTCTGTCTGTCTGTCTTTTTGCTTTCATCCTCTGTAAAACTCTCAGAACTGTGGTTTGACTTCTCTGAGAGCTGAAACCAGACTATGCTCTGTGCTGTTCTGCAGGTTTTTGGACAACCTTCCTGCTTACCTCATGTTTGCCTGTCAGATGCACTCTCCCCTCTCCCTTATTAAAGCTGAGGTGAAACATGACTGCCAAGCAGCGGCGCTAAAAATAAGTGAAATGAAATGGATAGCATCTGGTGCACACATATAAAATAAGTAAAAAGTGAAACAATTGTGTTTTGGCTCTGCTGAAACCACCTGGCTCAAACTCTGAGGTTCTGTCAGATGTCCTGCTTCTGTGGCTGGGTTCTGATCTGCTGTGGCTGTGTTCTGATCTGCTGTGGCTGGGTTCTGATCTGCTGTAGCTGGGTTCTGATCTGCTCTGGCTGTGTTCTGATCTGCTGTGGCTGGGTTCTGATCTGCTGTAGCTGGGTTCTGATCTGCTGTGGCTGGGTTCTGATCTGCTGTGGCTGGGTTCTGATCGACTGTGGCTGGGTTCTGATCGACTGTGGCTGGGTTCTGATCTGCTGTGGCTGGGTTCTGATCTACTGTGGCTGGGTTCTGATCGGCTGTGGCTGGGTTCTGATCTGCTGTGGCTGGGTTCTGATCTACTGTGGCTGGGTTCTGATCTGCTGTGGCTGGGTTCTGATCTGCTGTAGCTGGGTTCTGATCTGCTCTGGCTGTGTTCTGATCTGCTGTGGCTCGGTTCTGATCGACTGTGGCTGGGTTCTGATCTGCTGTGGCTGGGTTCTGATCTACTGTGGCTGGGTTCTGATCGGCTGTGGCTGGGTTCTGATCTACTGTGGCTGGGTTCTGATCTGCTGTGGCTGGGTTCTGATCTGCTGTGGCTGGGTTCTGATCGGCTGTGGCTGGGTTCTGATCGGCTGTGGCTGGGTTCTGATCGGCTGTGGCTGGGTTCTGATCTGCTGTGGCTGGGTTCTGATCGGCTGTGGCTGGGTTTTTTATTTTCATAGTTTTTTTATATTTATTAAGGAAGTCAGGCGGGGTCTCAACTTACTGTTAGTCAGGATATACAGTACAATACACCAGGTGCCATGTAGACGTGTGTTTGAGCATCAGCAGTTTCCTCTTGTTATGTCAGTCACTGACAGTGACTCTATTAGCCATGCCAGCTAGGTAAATTAGTTCAGCCAGTTATCTAAATCTTGCATGACCGGGCATGCAGGGGGCCCCCATTGATTTTGTTAATCACTCTCACTCTGTGGTCCTCTGTAGCTCAATTGGTAGAGCATGGCGCTTGTAACGCCAGGGTAGTGGGTTCGATCCCCGGGACCACCCATACGTAAAAATGTATGCGCACATGACTGTAAGTCGCTTTGGATAAAAGCGTCTGCTAAATATAATTTTTATTTTAATCTTTTTTTCATCGTTTTTATTTTAATTTTTAAAAAATTTAATCATATGAACATGGCATAAGTCGTGGCAAAATGTGTAGAATTTCTGGACATTTGCTTTAAAACTCAAAGAAAGTTATCTCCGCCCAATGGCAAAATTAGTAGATCGCATGAAATGAATAAAAAAGCTGCTAAATTTTTTGCCCCATGGAAAAATTTGTAGAATTGCAGAAAATGTGCTTTAAAACTGCAACATTTTCCCTATGCCCCATGGCAGGCAAAATGTTTAGAATCGCACGACATTAACTTTAAAGCTGAAGATTTCTCTCTGCCGCCGCCAAGAGGGAGGGGGGGGGGGGGGGTAACTAAAAATGTTTTGCCCACGAGTTGGGGGGCTCCCCAACCAAATCTCAGTTAGGGCCCGGAAATTCTAGAAACAGCCCTGAGATCTTGTGAGATCTTTACTGCAACCTGGCTAGCCCTCATCTTACCTCGACCTGGGATGCATCTCAGTAGTCGAAAGTGGCTTCCCTCACCTTGTTTCCTCCCTTCATAGGACTGATCTAAAAAGAACCGGCCGGGGAAAAAGCAAATCCACTTGTGGGGCTCTTACGAATTCCCATTCACTTGTCCTGTAATTTTGGATCAGTGAAAATTAAGGAGAGGAGACGAATAGAGGTAGCCACTATAGACTATTTAGATGTGCCCCTGAACTCCTCTTTACTAACTCTGTTTCCTCTGGTTGAGAATGGCCCTGAGACAGATTCTCAAAGCTAGCCCAAAGATAGCCCAAAGATAGCCCAAAGCTAGCCCAAAGATAGCCCAAAGATAGCCCAAAGATAGCCCAAAGATAGCCCAAAGATAGCCCAAAGCTAGCCCAAAGCTAGCCCAAAGCTAGCCCAAAGATAGCCCAAAGATAGCCCAAAGCTAGCCCAAAGATAACCCAAAGATAGCCCAAAGATAGCCCAAAGATAGCCCAAAGCTAGCCCAAAGCTAGCCCAAAGATAGCCCAAAGATAGCCCAAAGATAGCCCAAAGCTAGCCCAAAGATAACCCAAAGATAGCCCAAAGATAGCCCAAAGATAGCCCAAAGCTAGCCCAAAGCTAGCCCAAAGATAGCCCAAAGCTAGCCCAAAGTTAGCCCAAAGCTAGCCCAAAGTTAGCCCAAAGCTGAACAGGGTTCCTCCTCAGGCACTCGGCTAATTTACCGTGCCACAAGAATAAGGCTGTCAAGGTGTGTTTCACTTCAGCAATACTGGATCTGAGATCTGTATCCAGCCGGAGTGTCATTACTCTATAATGGATCTCTGGGAGACCAACATGTACTTGTCAGAACAAAATAATAACCTCTATTTAGTGAGACTGGTGGAATCTGTCTCTCTTGGCATGTCATTTTTCTGTCATGGGCTAGAAATATCTGTTATTGGTCACTGATCCTATATAGCCATTTAAGAGTGTATTTTCAAGTTCTTATATAGTGCAGTGTATGTTGATTTTATTACATAAACTACATTTTAATTGTAACACCTGTATCGAATACATTTCTCCAAGGATTTTGGAGACCTCCAGTTGCAACCATTAAGTGTGATTTAGTAGATGGATGGAAAAGGGAATGTCTCCTGTTACTGTTACTGTTTTTTTCTTCATGTTTCATTCTATTTGGTGTACGATTGGTAGGGCTATGTTATCATTCTTCAGTCTGTATTGTACTGAGTGGATGCGTACTGTATCCATCTCTCAATTAAACCCATACGCCTAGTCCCAAAACATGGAGTCACTGTCTGGCATACAGTTCTAATGTCCAGTGTTATTGGTGTTTGACACACAAAAACACACACACACACACACACACACAGAGGGAGACAACTAGAGAAGGAGAGAGGGAGACAACTAAAGAAGGAGAGAGGGAGACAACTAAAGAAGGAGAGAGGGAGACAACTAAAGTAGGAGAGAGGGAGACAACTAAAGAAGGAGAGAAGGAGAGAGGGAGACAACTAAAGAAGGAGAGAGGGAGACAGCTAAAGTAGGAGAGAGGGAGACAACTAAAGAAGGAGAGATGGAGACAACTAAAGAAGGAGAGATGGAGAGAGGGAGACAACTAAAGAAGGAGAGAGGGAGACAACTAAAGAAGGAGAGAGGGAGACAACTAAAGAAGGAGAGATGGAGACAACTAAAGAAGGAGAGATGGAGAGAGGGAGACAACTAAAGAAGGAGAGAAGGAGACAACTAAAGAAGGAGAGAGGGAGACAACTAAAGAAGGAGAGAGGGAGACAATTACCCCTAGTCACTACCTGTTGTTATAAACCCCTAGTCACTACCTGTTGTTATAAACCCCTAGTCACTACCTGTTGTTATAAACCCCTAGTCACTACCTGTTGTTATAAACCCCTAGTCACTACCTGTTGTTATAAACCCCTAGTCACTACCTGTTGTTATAAACCCCTAGTCACTACCTGTTGTTATAAACCCCTAGTCACTACCTGTTGTTATAAACCCCTAGTCACTACCTGTTGTTATAAACCCCTAGTCACTACCTGTTGTTATAAACCCCTAGTCACTACCTGTTGTTATAAACCCCTAGTCACTACCTGTGTTGTAGCAATACAGTACTCTAGGAAATCCCAGACCTAGAGTATGTCAGAACATGGTTAATGTAGGAGTCACCCTGTCTGCCTAGGGCAGGGAGGGGCAACAGGCGGCCCCCATTTTGTAGGCCCTCGGACCAATAAAAAAAACATATAACTGAGATGTCTGCTTGGTCATAAACAGATAGACATTAGGTTAACTATGATGTCTGTTTTGTCATAAAGAGCTAAACATTAGGTTAACTGAGATGTCTGCTGGGTCATAAACAGCCAAACATTACGAAGTTACTAATTTCACTTTGGATTTCGTCCTTCCTAACTCAGTTGCTGGAGATGAAAGAAACCGCTCAGGGATTTCACCGTGAGGCCAATGGTGACTTTAAAACAGTTATAGAGTTTAATGGCTATGATAGGAGAAAACTGAGGATGGATCAACAACATTGTAGTTACTCCACAATACTAATCTAAACGACAGAGTGAAATGAAGGAAGCCTGTACAGAATAAAAAAAACATGCATCCGGTTTGCAACAAGGCACTAAAGCAATACTGCAAAAACTGTGGCAAAGAAATTAACTTTTTGTCCTGAATACAAAGCGTTATGTTTGGGGCAAATCCAACACAATACAACAGTAAGAACCACTCTCAATATTTTCAATCATGGTGGTGGTTGCATCTTGTTATGGGTACATTATAATCTCACTTTGTTACACAACAAAATGTGGAACAATTCAAGGGGTGTGAATACTTTCTGAAGGCTCTGTTTAAAAATCTATTTTTCTCCGCCTCCCTTCATATCCCGTCTCTCTTTCCCGTCTCTCTTTCGCGTCTCTCTTTCCCGTCTATCTTTCCCGTCTCTATTTCCCGTCTCTCTCGCTCTTGTTGTTCCTCTATAGTGAACTGAGGCATGTTGATATGAGACTAGTGAACTGAGGCATGTTGATATGAGACTAGTGAACTGAGGCATGTTGACATGAGACTATTGAACTGAGGCATGTTGATATGATACTAGTGAACTGAGGCATGTTGATATGAGACTAGTGAACTGAGGCATGTTGATATGAGACTAGTGAACTGAGGCATGTTGATATGAGACTAGTGAACTGAGGCATGTTGACATGAGACTAGTGAACTGAGGCATGTTGATATGAGACTAGTGAACTGAGGCATGTTGATATGAGACTAGTGAACTGAGGCATGTTGATAGGAGACTAGTGAACTGAGGCATGTTGATATGAGACTAGTGAACTGAGGCATGTTGATATGAGACTAGTGAACTGAGGCATGTTGATATGAGACTAGTGAACTGAGGCATGTTGATATGAGACTAGTGAACTGAGGCATGTTGATATGAGACTAGTGAACTGAGGCATGTTGATATGAGACTAGTGAACTGAGGCATGTTGACATGAGACTAGCAGGCAGTCCACTGGGGGAACAGCTGCAGTCCTTTTGATCATTAATGAGATCAGATGTGTCTACACCACAGTGACTGAATATGCACTGAACTACACACACACACACGCGCACACACACACACACACACAGTGGGCCTGTGGTCCATGTGTTGGCTCAGCACGCAGCATGGTAGCTTGTTTGGTGGACGCATGGGAGTGAAGGGAGGGAGACAGTGGGTGAGCTTCTCTTTCTTTTATTATTTCCATCTGACAGCAAGATGGATTATTGCAATCACAGGATCCATCTGAGGTCCAGAGTGGAGGTCCATGGGATACAGCCATGGGAAAAACAGCCGTCAGATTACTGCTTCCCGCCCGCTACCATGGGAACACAGCTCTGTTTATTTGTTTTGGGGTTCTGTTGTTTCATACGCATTTATTTTCTCATGCCTTTGATGTACGGAACATGAACGTCTCCCAATAGAAATGTGTGTAGGCATTTTGTTTATGTGTTCAAGAGAGGAAATTAAGGAGAGAGGGAGAGAGGGAGACAACTAAAGAAGGAAAGAGGGAGACAACTAAAGGAGGAGAGAGGGAGACAACTAAAGAAGGAGAGAGGGAGACAGCTAGAGAAGGAAAGAGGGAGAGAGGGAGACAACTAAAGAAGGAGAGAGGGAGACAACTAAAGAAGGAGAGAGGGAGACAACTAAAGAAGGAGAGAGGGAGAGAGGGAGACAACTAAAGAAGGAGAGAAGGAGACAACTAAAGAAGGAGAGATGGAGACAACTAAAGAAGTAGAGAGGGAGAGAGGGAGACAACTAAAGAAGGAGAGAAGGAGACAACTAAAGAAGGAGAGATGGAGACAACTAAAGAAGGAGAGATGGAGACAACTAAAGAAGGAGAGAGGGAGACAACTAAAGAAGGAGAGGGGGAGACAACTAAAGAAGGAGAGAGGGAGACAACTAAAGAAGGAGAGAAGGAGACAACTAAAGAAGGAGAGAGGGAGACAACTAGAGAAGGAGAGAGGGAGGCAACTAGAGAAGGAGAGAGGGAGGCAACTAGAGAAGGAGAGAGGGAGGCAACTAGAGAAGGAGAGAGGGAGAAAACTAGAGAAGGAGAGAGGGAGACAACTAGAGAAGGAGAGAGGGAGAAAACTAGAGAAGGAGAGAGGGAGACAACTAAAGAAGGAGAGAGGGAGACAACTAAAGAAGGAGAGAAGGAGAGAAGGAGACAACTAAAGAAGGAGAGAGGGAGACAACTAGAGAAGGAGAGAGGGAGAAAACTAGAGAAGGAGAGAGGGAGACAACTAAAGAAGGAGAGAGGGAGACAACTAAAGAAGGAGAGAAGGAGAGAAGGAGACAACTAAAGAAGGAGAGAGGGAGACAACTAAAGAAGGAGAGAGGGAGACAGCTAGAGAAGGAGAGAGGGAGACAACTAAAGAAGGAGAGAGGGAGACAACTAAAGAAGGAGAGAGGGAGACAACTAAAGAAGGAGAGAAGGAGAGAAGGAGACAACTAAAGAAGGAGAGAGGGAGACAACTAAAGAAGGAGAGAGGGAGACGGCTAGAGAAGGAGAGAGGGAGACAACTAAAGAAGGAGAGAGGGAGACAACTAAAGAAGGAGAAGGGGAGACAACTAGAGAAGGAGAGAGGGAGGCAACTAGAGAAGGAGAGAGGGAGACAACTAGAGAAGGAGAGACGAGGCAACTAGAGAAGGAGAGAGGGAGACAACTAAAGAAGGAGAGAGGGAGAGAGGGAGACAACTAAAGAAGGAGAGAAGGAGACAACTAAAGAAGGAGAGATGGAGACAACTAAAGAAGGAGAGATGGAGACAACTAAAGAAGGAGAGATGGAGACAACTAAAGAAGGAGAGAGGGAGACAACTAAAGAAGGAGAGACGGAGACAACTAAAGAAGGAGAGAGGGAGACAACTAAAGAAGGAGAGAAGGAGAGAAGGAGACAACTAAAGAAGGAGAGAGGGAGACAACTAAAGAAGGAGAGACGGAGACAACTAAAGAAGGAGAGAGGGAGACAACTAAAGAAGGAGAGAAGGAGAGAAGGAGACAACTAAAGAAGGAGAGAGGGAGACAACTAAAGAAGGAGAGGGGGAGACAACTAGAGAAGGAGAGAGGGAGGCAACTAGAGAAGGAGAGAGGGAGACAACTAAAGAAGGAGAGACGGAGACAACTAAAGAAGGAGAGAGGGAGACAACTAAAGAAGGAGAGACGGAGACAACTAAAGAAGGAGAGAGGGAGACAACTAAAGAAGGAGAGAAGGAGAGAAGGAGACAACTAAAGAAGGAGAGAGGGAGACAACTAAAGAAGGAGAGACGGAGACAACTAAAGAAGGAGAGAGGGAGACAACTAAAGAAGGAGAGAAGGAGAGAAGGAGACAACTAAAGAAGGAGAGAGGGAGACAACTAAAGAAGGAGAGAAGGAGAGAAGGACACAACTAAAGAAGGAGAGAGGGAGACAACTAAAGAAGGAGAGAGGGAGACAGCTAAAGAAGGAGAGAGGGAGGCAACTAAAGAAGGAGAGAAGGAGACAACTAAAGAAGGAGAGAGGGAGGCAACTAAAGAAGGAGAGAGGGAGGCAACTAAAGAAGGAGAGAGGGAGACAACTAAAGAAGGAGAGAGGGAGAGAGGGAGACAACTAAATAAGGAGAGAAGGAGACAACTAAATAAGGAGAGAGGGAGACAACTAAAGAAGGAGAGGGGGAGACAACTAAAGAATGAGAGAAGGAGAGAAGGAGACAACTAAAGAAGGAGAGAGGGAGACAACTAAAGAAGGAGAGAGGGAGACAACTAAAGAAGGAGAGAAGGAGACAACTAAAGAAGGAGAGAGGGAGACAACTAAAGAAGGAGAGAGGGAGAGAGGGAGACAACTAAATAAGGAGAGATGGAGACAACTAAAGAAGGAGAGGGGGAGACAACTAAAGAATGAGAGAAGGAGAGAAGGAGACAACTAAAGAAGGAGAGAGGGAGACAACTAAAGAAGGAGAGGGGGAGACAACTAAAGAAGGAGAGAAGGAGAGAAGGACACAACTAAAGAAGGAGAGAGGGAGACAACTAAAGAAGGAGAGAGGGAGACAACTAAAGAAGGAGAGAGGGAGACAACTAAAGAAGGAGAGAAGGAGACAACTAAAGAAGGAGAGAGGGAGGCAACTAAAGAAGGAGAGAGGGAGACAACTAAAGACGGAGAGAGGGAGAGAGGGAGACAACTAAATAAGGAGAGAAGGAGACAACTAAATAAGGAGAGAGGGAGACAACTAAAGAAGGAGAGGGGGAGACAACTAAAGAATGAGAGAAGGAGAGAAGGAGACAACTAAAGAAGGAGAGAGGGAGACAACTAAAGAAGGAGAGGGGGAGACAACTAAAGAAGGAGAGAAGGAGAGAAGGACACAACTAAAGAAGGAGAGAGGGAGACAACTAAAGAAGGAGAGGGGGAGACAACTAAAGAAGGAGAGAAGGAGAGAAGGAGACAACTAAAGAAGGAGAGAGGGAGACAACTAAAGAAGGAGAGGGGGAGACAACTAAAGAAGGAGAGAAGGAGAGAAGGACACAACTAAAGAAGGAGAGAGGGAGACAACTAAAGAAGGAGAGAGGGAGACAACTAAAGAAGGAGAGAGGGAGACAACTAAAGAAGGAGAGAAGGAGACAACTAAAGAAGGAGAGAGGGAGGCAACTAAAGAAGGAGAGAGGGAGACAACTAAAGAAGGAGAGAGGGAGAGAGGGAGACAACTAAATAAGGAGAGAAGGAGACAACTAAATAAGGAGAGAGGGAGACAACTAAAGAAGGAGAGGGGGAGACAACTAAAGAATGAGAGAAGGAGAGAAGGAGACAACTAAAGAAGGAGAGAGGGAGACAACTAAAGAAGGAGAGAGGGAGACAACTAAAGAAGGAGAGAAGGAGACAACTAAAGAAGGAGAGAGGGAGACAACTAAAGAAGGAGAGAGGGAGAGAGGGAGACAACTAAATAAGGAGAGATGGAGACAACTAAAGAAGGAGAGGGGGAGACAACTAAAGAATGAGAGAAGGAGAGAAGGAGACAACTAAAGAAGGAGAGAGGGAGACAACTAAAGAAGGAGAGGGGGAGACAACTAAAGAATGAGAGAAGGAGAGAAGGAGACAACTAAAGAAGGAGAGAGGGAGACAACTAAAGAAGGAGAGAGGGAGACAACTAAAGAAGGAGAGAAGGAGTAAACTAAAGAAGGAGAGAGGGAGACAACTAAAGAATGAGAGAAGGAGAGAAGGAGACAACTAAAGAAGGAGAGAGGGAGACAACTAAAGAAGGAGAGAAGGAGAGAAAGAGACAACTAAAGAAGGAGAGAGGGAGACAACTAAAGAAGGAGAGAGGGAGACAACTAAAGAAGGAGAGAGGGAGAGAGGGATACAACTAAAGAAGGAGAGATGGAGACAACTAAAGAAGGAGAGAGGGAGATAGCTAAATAAGGAGAGAAGGAGACAACTAAAGAAGGAGAGATGGAGACAACTAAAGAAGGAGTGAGGGAGACAACTAAAGAAGGAGAGATGGAGACAACTAAAGAAGGAGTGAGGGAGATAGCTAAATAAGGAGAGAAGGAGACAACTAAAGAAGGAGAGATGGAGACAGCTAAATAAGGAGAGATGGAGACAACTAAAGAAGGAGAGAGGGAGACAGCTAAAGAAGGAGAGAGGGAGAGAGGGATACAACTAAAGAAGGAGAGATGGAGACAACTAAAGAAGGAGAGAGGGAGACAACTAAATAAGGAGAGAGGGAGACAACTAAATAAGGAGAGATGGAGACAACTAAAGAAGGAGAGAGGGAGACAGCTAAAGAAGGAGAGAGGGAGACAGCTAAAGAAGGAGAGAGGGAGAGAGGGATACAACTAAAGAAGGAGAGATGGAGACAACTAAAGAAGGAGAGAGGGAGACAGCTAAAGAAGGAGAGAGGGAGACAGCTAAAGAAGGAGAGAGGGAGAGAGGGATACAACTAAAGAAGGAGAGAGGGAGACAACTAAAGAAGGAGAGAGGGAGACAACTAAAGAAGGAGAGATGGAGACAACTAAAGAAGGAGAGATGGAGACAACTAAAGAAGGAGAGAGGGAGACAACTAAATAAGGAGAGAGGGAGACAGCTAAAGAAGGAGAGAAGGAGACAGCTAAAGAAGGAGAGAGGGAGACAGCTAAAGAAGTAGAGACGGAGAGAGGGATACAACTAAAGAAGGAGAGATGGAGACAACTAAAGAAGGAGAGAGGGAGACAACTAAAGAAGGAGAGAGGGAGACAACTAAAGAAGGAGAGAGGGAGACAACTAGAGAAGGAGAGAGGGAGACAACTAAAGAAGGAGAGAGGGAGACAACTAAAGAAGGAGAGAGGGAGACAACTAAAGAAGGAGAGAGGGAGACAACTAAAGAAGGAGAGAAGGAGACAACTAAAGAAGGAGAGAGGGAGACAACTAAAGAAGGAGAGATGGAGACAACTAGAGAAGGAGAGAGGGAGACAACTAAAGAAGGAGAGAGGGAGACAACTAAAGAAGGAGAGAGGGAGACAACTAAAGAAGGAGAGAGGGAGACAACTAAAGAAGGAGAGATGGAGACAACTAGAGAAGGAGAGAGGGAGACAACTAAAGAAGGAGAGAGGGAGACAACTAAAGAAGGAGAGAGGGAGGCAACTAAAGAAGGAGAGAAGGAGTAAACTAAAGAAGGAGAGAGGGAGACAACTAAAGAATGAGAGAAGGATAGAAGGAGACAACTAAAGAAGGAGAGAGGGAGACAACTAAAGAAGGAGAGAAGGAGAGAAGGAGACAACTAAAGAAGGAGAGAGGGAGACAACTAAAGAAGGAGAGAGGGAGACAACTAAAGAAGGAGAGAGGGAGACAACTAAATAAGGAGAGAAGGAGACAACTAAAGAAGGAGAGAGGGAGACAACTAAAGAAGGAGAGAAGGAGACAACTAAAGAAGGAGAGAGGGAGACAACTAAAGAAGGAGAGAAGGAGAGAAGGAGACAACTAAAGAAGGAGAGAGGGAGACAACTAAAGAAGGAGAGAGGGAGACAACTAAAGAAGGAGAGAGGGAGAGAGGGAGACAACTAAAGAAGGAGAGAAGGAGACAACTAAAGAAGGAGAGAGGGAGACAACTAAAGAAGGAGAGAAGGAGAGAAGGAGACAACTAAAGAAGGAGAGATGGAGACAACTAAAGAAGGAGAGAGGGAGACAACTAAAGAAGGAGAGAGGGAGACAACTAGAGAAGAAGAGAAGGAGACAACTAAAGAAGGAGAGAGGGAGACAACTAGAGAAGGAGAGAGGGAGACAACTAGAGAAGGAGAGAGGGAGACAACTAGAGAAGGAGAGAGGGAGAAAACTAGAGAAGGAGAGAAGGAGACAACTAGAGAGAGCATGAGAGACAGGAAGAGTTTTGTGTATAGTGTTGTTCACTGTAAGTCAATATGGCTCTCAAAATGTGACCGATTTCACACTGATTGTGTTAACCTCTTTGATCTCTTTATGTTCAGTAGAATATATTTTTTACTCTCCACTCTGCTGATGGTTAAAGAGAAACATCTGGTGCTACTAATTACAATGAGATTTATATGTACAGTATTTAGCCGTGGGCCCTATTGCAAGAAAACACTACTGAAATCAGCAGTGAGGAATTAGAGGATCCGGTGAAAAGGAATCTCCCCTCAGGTCACTCATCGTTATATACTGCAGCATCCCTCAGGTCACTCATCGTTATATACTGCAGCATCCCTCAGGTCACTCATCGTTACATACTGCAGCATCCCTCAGGTCACTCATCGTTGCATACTGCAGCATCCCTCAGGTCACTAATCGTTACATACTGCAGCATCCCTCAGGTCACTCATCGTTGCATACTGCAGCATCCCTCAGGTCACTCATCGTTACATACTGCAGCATCCCTCAGGTCACTCATCGTTGCATACTGCAGCATCCCTCAGGTCACTAATCGTTACATACTGCAGCATCCCTCAGGTCACTCATCGTTGCATACTGCAGCATCCCTCAGGTCACTCATCGTTGTTACTGCAGCATCACTTAATGGTAAAGGCCTGGGCTTAGAACACAGGTCAGAATGAGACTACTGACTCGAGAACACGTGTACACACACACACACGTTTGTTTTACTATCCTTGTGAGGACCAAACAATTGATTCCCATTCAAAATCCTATGTTCCCTAACTCCTAACCCTAAACCTAACTCCTAACCCTAATTATATCCCTAACCCTAATTGTAACCCTAAACCGAACCCTAAAATAGCCTTTTTCCTTGTGGGGACTGGCGAAATATCCCCACTTGTCAAAATGATCCTTGTTTTAAGGAACCAAAAACACAGATTGAATTCCTGAAATCTGGCTCTGCTTAAACATGCTGAACACATTGAAGCAGGCTCCCTGCTTCTTCCTAGCCCCCTTCAGAGTCATAGGACAGATGATAAGCGACCAGTTGATCACCAGAGCCAGCCCTGCACCGACCAGACCATGGGACACAGCAGGGTGCAGGAGCCTCAATCAACTACAGGTCAAACAAGGGATAGGCCTGTGTTTGAAGGCACCGTTACGCCGTTATGTTAGGCGCTACAGGTCAAACAAGGGATAGGCCTGTGTTTGAAGGCACCGTTATGCCGTTATGTTAGGCGCTACAGGTAAAACAAGGGATAGGCCTGTGTTTGAAGGCACCGTTATGCCGTTATGTTAGGCGCTACAGGTCAAACAAGGGATAGGCCTGTGTTTGAAGGCACCGTTACGCCGTTATGTTAGGCGCTACAGGTCAAACAAGGGATAGGCCTGTGTTTGAAGGCACCGTTACGCCGTTATGTTAGGCGCTACAGGTCAAACAAGGGATAGGCCTGTGTTTGAAGGCACCGTTACGCCGTTATGTTAGGCGCTACAGGTCAAACAAGGGATAGGCTTGACGCCTTGATAAGTTCCTTTCCTGAGGATGGCTCACCCCTCACAGTTTTGGGGGATTTCAACCTCGCTATTTCCACATTTCACTCATTTCTCTCTGCCTCCTTCTTTCCACTTCTCTCCTCTTTTGACCTCACCCTCTCACCATCCCCCCCTACTCACAAGGCAGGCAATACGCTTGACCTCATCTTTACTAGATGCTGCTCTTCTACTAATCTCACTGCAACTCCCCTCCATGTCTCCGACCACTACTTTGTTTCCTTTTCTCTCTCGCTCTCCTCCCACACTACTCACTCTGCCCCTACACAGATGGTAATGCGCCGCCGCAACCTTTGCTCTCTCTCTCCCACTACTCTCTCCTCTTCCATCCTATCATCTCTTCCCTCTGCTCAATCCTTCTCCCTCCAATCTCCTGATTCTGCCTCCTCAACCCTCCTCTCCTCCCTTTCTGCATCCTTTGACTCTCTGTGTCCCCTATCCTCCCGGCCGGCTCGGTCCTCCCCTCCAGCTCCGTGGCTTGATGACTCATTGCGAGCTCACAGAACAGAGCTCCGGGCAGCGGAGCGGAAATGGAAGAAAACTAAACTCCCTGCCGACCTGGCATCTTTTCACTCCCTCCTCTCTACATTTTCTTCCTCTGTTTCTGCTGCTAAGGCCACTTTCTACCACTCTAAATTCCAAGCATCTGCCTCTAACCCTAGGAAGCTCTTTGCCACATTTTCCTCCCTCCTGAATCCTCCCCCCCCCCGCCCCCCCCTCCTCTCTCTCTGTGGATGACTTCGTCAACCACTTTGAAAAGAAGGTTGACGACATTCGATCCTCGTTTGTTAAGTCTAATGACACTGCTGGTCCTACTCACACTGCCCTACCCTATGCTTTGACTTCTTTCTCCCCTCTCTCTCCAGATAAAATCCTGCGACTTGTGACTGCAGGCCGCCCAACAACCTGCCCGCTTGACCCCATCCCCTCCTCTCTTCTCCAGACCATCTCCGGTGACCTTCTCCCCTACCTCACCTCGCTGATCAACTCATCCTTGACCGCTGGCCATGTCCCTTCCGTCTTCAAGAGAGCGAGAGTTGCTCCCCTTCTCAAAAAACCAACACTCGATCCCACTGATGTCAACAACTACAGACCAGTATCCCTTCTTTCTTTTCTTTCCAAAACTATTGAGCGTGCCGTCTTTAGCCAACTCTCTTGCTATCTCTCTCAGAATGACCTTCTTGATCCAAACCAGTCAGGTTTCAGGACTGGTCATTCAACTGAGACTGCTCTTCTCTGTGTCACGGAGGCTCTCCGCACTGCTAAAGCTAACTCTCTCTCCTCTGCTCTTGTCCTTCTAGACCTGTCTGCTGCCTTTGATACTGTGAACCATCAGATCCTCCTCTCCACCCTCTCCGAGCTGGGCATCTCCGGCGCGGCTCACTCCTGGATTGCGTCCTACCTGACCGGTCGCTCCTACCAAGTGGCGTGGCGAGAAGCTGTCTCCGCACCACGTGCTCTCACCACTGGTGTCCCCCAGGGCTCAGTTCTAGGCCCTCTCCTTTTCTCCCTATACACCAAGTCACTTGGCTCTGTCATATCCTCACATGGCCTCTCCTATCATTGCTACGCTGACGATACACAACTAATCTTCTCCTTTCCCCCTTCTGATAACCAGGTGGCGAATCGCATCTCTGCATGTCTGGCAGACATATCAGTATGGATGACGGATCACCACCTCAAGCTGAACCCTGGCAAGATGGAGCTGCTCTTCCTCCCGGGGAAGGACTGCCCGTTCCATGATCTCGCCATCACGGTTGACAACTCCGCTGTGTCCTCCTCCCAGAATGCGAAGAGCCTAGGCGTGACCCTGGACAACACCCTGTCGTTCTCCGCCAACATCAAGGCGGTGACCCGCTCCTGCAGGTTCATGCTCTACAACATTCGGAGAGTACGACCCTGCCTTACACAGGAAGCGGCACAGGTCCTAATCCAGGCACTTGTCATCTCCCGTCTGGACTACTGCAACTCGCTGTTGGCTGGCCTCCCTGCCTGTGCCATTAAACCCCTACAACTCATCCAGAATGCCGCAGCCCGTCTGGTGTTCAACCTTCCCAAGTTCTCTCACGTCACCCCCCTCCTCCGCACACTCCACTGGCTTTCAGTTGAAGCTCGCATCCGCTACAAGACCATGGTGCTTGCCTATGGAGCAGTGAGGGGAACGGCACCTCTGTACCTTCGGGCTCTGATCAGTCCCTACACCCAAACGAGGGCATTGCGTTCATCCACCTCTGGCCTGCTGGCTCCCCTTCCTCTGCGGAAGCATAGTTCCCGCTCAGCCCAGTCAAAACTGTTCGCTGCTCTGGCACCCCAATGGTGGAACAAGCTCCCTCACGACACTAGGACAGCGGAGTCACTCACCACCTTCCGGAGACATTTGAAACCCCACCTCTTTAAGGAATACCTGGGATAGGATAAAGTAATCCTTCTACCCCCCCCCCCCCAAAAAAAAAAATTGTAAAGTGATTATCCCACTGGCTATAGGGTGAACGCACCAATTGGTGAGTCGCTCTGGATAAGAGCGTCTGCTAAATGACGTAAATGTGCCCTTGAGCAAGGCACTTAACCCTAATTGCTCCTGTAAGTCGCTCTGGATAAGAGCGTCTGCTAAATGACTAAAATGTAATGTAAATGTATAGGCCTGTGTTTGAAGGCACCGTTATGCCGTTATGTTAGGCGCTACAGGTCAAACAAGGGATAGGCCTGTGTTTGAAGGCACCGTTACGCCGTTATGTTAGGCGCTACAGGTCAAACAAGGGATAGGCCTGTGTTTGAAGGCACCGTTATGCCGTTATGTTAGGCGCTACAGGTCAAACAAGGGATAGGCCTGTGTTTGAAGGCACCGTTACGCCGTTATGTTAGGCGCTACAGGTCAAACAAGGGATAGGCTTGACGCCTTGATAAGTTCCTTTCCTGAGGATCGCTCACCCCTCACAGTTTTGGGGGATTTCAACCTCCCTATGTCCACATTTGACTCATTTCTCTCTGCCTCCTTCTTTCCACTTCTCTCCTCTTTTGACCTCACCCTCTCACCATCCCCCCCTACTCACAAGGCAGGCAATACGCTTGACCTCATCTTTACTAGATGCTGCTCTTCTACTAATCTCACTGCAACTCCCCTCCATGTCTCCGACCACTACTTTGTTTCCTTTTCTCTCTCGCTCTCCTCCCACACTACTCACTCTGCCCCTACACAGATGGTAATGCGCCGCCGCAACCTTCGCTCTCTCTCTCCCACTACTCTCTCCTCTTCCATCCTATCATCTCTTCCCTCTGCTCAATACTTCTCCCTCCAATCTCCTCATTCTGCCTCCTCAACCCTCCTCTCCTCCCTTTCTGCATCCTTTGACTCTCTGTGTCCCCTATCCTCCCGGCTCCTCGGTCCTCCCCTCCAGCTCCGTGGCTTGATGACTCATTGCGAGCTCACAGAACAGAGCTCCGGGCAGCGGAGCGGAAATGGAAGAAAACTAAACTCCCTGCCGACCTGGCATCTTTTCACTCCCTCCTCTCTACATTTTCTTCCTCTGTTTCTGCTGCTAAGGCCACTTTCTACCACTCTAAATTCCAAGCATCTGCCTCTAACCCTAGGAAGCTCTTTGCCACATTTTCCTCCCTCCTGAATCCTCCCCCCCCCCGCCCCCCCCTCCTCTCTCTCTGTGGATGACTTCGTCAACCACTTTGAAAAGAAGGTTGACGACATTCGATCCTCGTTTGTTAAGTCTAATGACACTGCTGGTCCTACTCACACTGCCCTACCCTATGCTTTGACTTCTTTCTCCCCTCTCTCTCCAGATAAAATCCTGCGACTTGTGACTGCAGGCCGCCCAACAACCTGCCCGCTTGACCCCATCCCCTCCTCTCTTCTCCAGACCATCTCCGGTGACCTTCTCCCCTACCTCACCTCGCTGATCAACTCATCCTTGACCGCTGGCCATGTCCCTTCCGTCTTCAAGAGAGCGAGAGTTGCTCCCCTTCTCAAAAAACCAACACTCGATCCCACTGATGTCAACAACTACAGACCAGTATCCCTTCTTTCTTTTCTTTCCAAAACTATTGAGCGTGCCGTCTTTAGCCAACTCTCTTGCTATCTCTCTCAGAATGACCTTCTTGATCCAAACCAGTCAGGTTTCAGGACTGGTCATTCAACTGAGACTGCTCTTCTCTGTGTCACGGAGGCTCTCCGCACTGCTAAAGCTAACTCTCACTCCTCTGCTCTTGTCCTTCTAGACCTGTCTGCTGCCTTTGATACTGTGAACCATCAGATCCTCCTCTCCACCCTCTCCGAGCTGGGCATCTCCGGCGCGGCTCACTCCTGGATTGCGTCCTACCTGACCGGTCGCTCCTACCAAGTGGCGTGGCGAGAAGCTGTCTCCGCACCACGTGCTCTCACCACTGGTGTCCCCCAGGGCTCAGTTCTAGGCCCTCTCCTTTTCTCCCTATACACCAAGTCACTTGGCTCTGTCATATCCTCACATGGCCTCTCCTATCATTGCTACGCTGACGATACACAACTAATCTTCTCCTTTCCCCCTTCTGATAACCAGGTGGCGAATCGCATCTCTGCATGTCTGGCAGACATATCAGTATGGATGACGGATCACCACCTCAAGCTGAACCCTGGCAAGACGGAGCTGCTCTTCCTCCCGGGGAAGGACTGCCCGTTCCATGATCTCGCCATCACGGTTGACAACTCCGCTGTGTCCTCCTCCCAGAGTGCGAAGAGCCTAGGCGTGACCCTGGACAACACCCTGTCGTTCTCCGTCAACATCAAGGCGGTGACCCGCTCCTGCAGGTTCATGCTCTACAACATTCGGAGAGTACGACCCTGCCTTACACAGGAAGCGGCACAGGTCCTAATCCAGGCACTTGTCATCTCCCGTCTGGACTACTGCAACTCGCTGTTGGCTGGCCTCCCTGCCTGTGCCATTAAACCCCTACAACTCATCCAGAATGCCGCAGCCCGTCTGGTGTTCAACCTTCCCAAGTTCTCTCACGTCACCCCCCTCCTCCGCACACTCCACTGGCTTCCAGTTGAAGCTCGCATCCGCTACAAGACCATGGTGCTTGCCTATGGAGCAGTGAGGGGAACGGCACCTCTGTACCTTCGGGCTCTGATCAGTCCCTACACCCAAACGAGGGCATTGCGTTCATCCACCTCTGGCCTGCTGGCTCCCCTTCCTCTGCGGAAGCATAGTTCCCGCTCAGCCCAGTCAAAACTGTTCGCTGCTCTGGCACCCCAATGGTGGAACAAGCTCCCTCACGACACTAGGACAGCGGAGTCACTCACCACCTTCCGGAGACATTTGAAACCCCACCTCTTTAAGGAATACCTGGGATAGGATAAAGTAATCCTTCTACCCCCCCCCCCCCCCCAAAAAAAAAATTTGTAAAGTGATTATCCCACTGGCTATAGGGTGAACGCACCAATTGGTGAGTCGCTCTGGATAAGAGCGTCTGCTAAATGACGTAAATGTGCCCTTGAGCAAGGCACTTAACCCTAATTGCTCCTGTAAGTCGCTCTGGATAAGAGCGTCTGCTAAATGACTAAAATGTAATGTAAATGTATAGGCCTGTGTTTGAAGGCACCGTTATGCAGTTATGTTAGGCACTACAGGTCAAACAAGGGATAGGCCTGTGTTTGAAGGCACCGTTACGCCGTTATGTTAGGCGCTACAGGTCAAACAAGGGATAGGCCTGTGTTTGAAGGCACCGTTATGCCGTTATGTTAGGCGCTACAGGTCAAACAAGGGATAGGCCTGTGTTTGAAGGCACCGTTACGCCGTTATGTTAGGCGCTACAGGTCAAACAAGGGATAGGCTTGACGCCTTGATAAGTTCCTTTCCTGAGGATGGCTCACCCCTCACAGTTTTGGGGGATTTCAACCTCCCTATGTCCACATTTGACTCATTTCTCTCTGCCTCCTTCTTTCCACTTCTCTCCTCTTTTGACCTCACCCTCTCACCATCCCCCCCTACTCACAAGGCAGGCAATACGCTTGACCTCATCTTTACTAGATGCTGCTCTTCTACTAATCTCACTGCAACTCCCCTCCATGTCTCCGACCACTACTTTGTTTCCTTTTCTCTCTCGCTCTCCTCCCACACTACTCACTCTGCCCCTACACAGATGGTAATGCGCCGCCGCAACCTTCGCTCTCTCTCTCCCACTACTCTCTCCTCTTCCATCCTATCATCTCTTCCCTCTGCTCAATCCTTCTCCCTCCAATCTCCTCATTCTGCCTCCTCAACCCTCCTCTCCTCCCTTTCTGCATCCTTTGACTCTCTGTGTCCCCTATCCTCCCGGCCGGCTCGGTCCTCCCCTCCAGCTCCGTGGCTTGATGACTCATTGCGAGCTCACAGAACAGAGCTCCGGGGAAATGGAAGAAAACTAAACTCCCTGCCGACCTGGCATCTTTTCACTCCCTCCTCTCTACATTTTCTTCCTCTGTTTCTGCTGCTAAGGCCACTTTCTACCACTCTAAATTCCAAGCATCTGCCTCTAACCCTAGGAAGCTCTTTGCCACATTTTCCTCCCTCCTGAATCCTCCCCCCCCCCGCCCCCCCCCTCCTCTCTCTCTGTGGATGACTTCGTCAACCACTTTGAAAAGAAGGTTGACGACATTCGATCCTCGTTTGTTAAGTCTAATGACACTGCTGGTCCTACTCACACTGCCCTACCCTATGCTTTGACTTCTTTCTCCCCTCTCTCTCCAGATAAAATCCTGCGACTTGTGACTGCAGGCCGCCCAACAACCTGCCCGCTTGACCCCATCCCCTCCTCTCTTCTCCAGACCATCTCCGGTGACCTTCTCCCCTATCTCACCTTGCTGATCAACTCATCCTTGACCGCTGGCCATGTCCCTTCCGTCTTCAAGAGAGCGAGAGTTGCTCCCCTTCTCAAAAAACCAACACTCGATCCCACTGATGTCAACAACTACAGACCAGTATCCCTTCTTTCTTTTCTTTCCAAAACTATTGAGCGTGCCGTCTTTAGCCAACTCTCTTGCTATCTCTCTCAGAATGACCTTCTTGATCCAAACCAGTCAGGTTTCAGGACTGGTCATTCAACTGAGACTGCTCTTCTCTGTGTCACGGAGGCTCTCCGCACTGCTAAAGCTAACTCTCTCTCCTCTGCTCTTGTCCTTCTAGACATGTCTGCTGCCTTTGATACTGTGAACCATCAGATCCTCCTCTCCACCCTCTCCGAGCTGGGCATCTCCGGCGCGGCTCACTCCTGGATTGCGTCCTACCTGACCGGTCGCTCCTACCAAGTGGCGTGGCGAGAAGCTGTCTCCGCACCACGTGCTCTCACCACTGGTGTCCCCCAGGGCTCAGTTCTAGGCCCTCTCCTTTTCTCCCTATACACCAAGTCACTTGGCTCTGTCATATCCTCACATGGCCTCTCCTATCATTGCTACGCTGACGATACACAACTAATCTTCTCCTTTCCCCCTTCTGATAACCAGGTGGCGAATCGCATCTCTGCATGTCTGGCAGACATATCAGTATGGATGACGGATCACCACCTCAAGCTGAACCCTGGCAAGACGGAGCTGCTCTTCCTCCCGGGGAAGGACTGCCCGTTCCATGATCTCGCCATCACGGTTGACAACTCCGCTGTGTCCTCCTCCCAGAGTGCGAAGAGCCTAGGCGTGACCCTGGACAACACCCTGTCGTTCTCCGCCAACATCAAGGCGGTGACCCGCTCCTGCAGGTTCATGCTCTACAACATTCGGAGAGTACGACCCTGCCTTACACAGGAAGCGGCACAGGTCCTAATCCAGGCACTTGTCATCTCCCGTCTGGACTACTGCAACTCGCTGTTGGCTGGCCTCCCTGCCTGTGCCATTAAACCCCTACAACTCATCCAGAATGCCGCAGCCCGTCTGGTGTTCAACCTTCCCAAGTTCTCTCACGTCACCCCCCTCCTCCGCACACTCCACTGGCTTCCAGTTGAAGCTCGCATCCGCTACAAGACCATGGTGCTTGCCTATGGAGCAGTGAGGGGAACGGCACCTCTGTACCTTCGGGCTCTGATCAGTCCCTACACCCAAACGAGGGCATTGCGTTCATCCACCTCTGGCCTGCTGGCTCCCCTTCCTCTGCGGAAGCATAGTTCCCGCTCAGCCCAGTCAAAACTGTTCGCTGCTCTGGCACCCCAATGGTGGAACAAGCTCCCTCACGACGCCAGGACAGCGGAGTCACTCACCACCTTCCGGAGACATTTGAAACCCCACCTCTTTAAGGAATACCTGGGATAGGATAAAGTAATCCTTCTACCCCCCCCCCCCCAAAAGAAAAATTTGTAAAGTGATTATCCCACTGGCTATAGGGTGAACGCACCAATTGGTGAGTCGCTCTGGATAAGAGCGTCTGCTAAATGACGTAAATGTGCCCTTGAGCAAGGCACTTAACCCTAATTGCTCCTGTAAGTCGCTCTGGATAAGAGCGTCTGCTAAATGACTAAAATGTAATGTAAATGTATAGGCCTGTGTTTGAAGGCACCGTTATGCCGTTATGTTAGGCGCTACAGGTCAAACAAGGGATAGGCCTGTGTTTGAAGGCACCGTTACGCCGTTATGTTAGGCGCTACAGGTCAAACAAGGGATAGGCCTGTGTTTGAAGGCACCGTTACGCCGTTATGTTAGGCGCTATGTCAGAGTGACTAGTTGAGAGGCAAAACTCGCTTAGGCAAGTCAAGTTCAAGTTTAATTTATTTTTAATTGCATACATTAGAATTTTCACATTCAAAAGTCTGAAATATCTTGGACTGAAACAACTGAACAAATCAGACAGCAGACAGGTGAGGAGAGGAACGTCGTGGACATTTGATAAATATAAATACACAGTAGCCTGGACAATATCTATGAGGGTGATTATAGCGGTGGATGCAGCTGCTGGTCAGTGTGTGTGTGTGTGTGTGTGTGTGTGTGTGTGTGTGTGTGTGTGTCAGGAATCTCCTTTGGTTAGCATTGCACATGTCTGGTGGGGTGGTGTAAGTAGCAGCTGGTCAGCTGATCATGTAAAGGCAGTATCAAGGCTACTGTGGTTTTAGGAAGGCTTCCAAAAGCAGCTGTCAAACAACCCACACCCACCCACTGATGAGGACAATGTCTCTGTTTTTTTATACAGTCTGACACAACTCACTTCATAACACTACTGAACCCTGACTAATAAAAATAAGTAACAGACATGTGAATCACAGTTCAGTGATGTTATAAAAAGTTTCTTCCTGTGATCCACTGCTTGCTAAATGGTGTTGAAGACAGTTCCTATGGTGTCCCTGCTGCAGACCGGGTTGTGGCTAGATACCTGACCAATCATGTTCACATATTGGAAGGTCAGAAAGCAGTCACAGGTCAGGACTCAAACCAGCGCTGAAGGTTGGTGATGGTGTTAGTCCGGAGTCTGTGGTTCCGCACGGCGCGGCACGCTGTGCAGTAATGCTCCGCCCAGAAGGTGGTCAGGTGCACGCTGTAGCTCCTCCCCCAGGCCAGGTGTCTCTGCAGGAGGGCGGGGCTCCGGCGCAGCAGCAGCAGGTATTGGGCGAGCAAGCGGGGAGAGGGGAAGTCGTCCACATGGATGAAGGCCTCAGGGGGGAGGAAGCGTTCGTAGTTTTCCCGCGGCGGCCCGAGAACTACAGGAACGGCCCCGGCCAGTAAGGAGTTCCAGAGCTTCTCGGTGATGTAGTCGGTGTGCTGTGAGTTCTCCAACGCCAGATAGAACTGGTAGCGTCTCACCGTGCGCACCACAGTGCTGTCCTCTGGCAGTGGCACACCTGCACGCCCGAACACATCCACGCCAACGTAGTTAGCCAGCCGGCGGTAGTACGCCACGCGGGCCTGCGAATCCGACCAGTTACTGATGACCCAGGCCAGTAGGTGGGGCCGCCGGGGGCCGTTGGCGTGAGGGCGAAGGCGGGGCACCAGGTAGCCGTAGGGGAGGAAGATGTCCGAATCTGCTCGGTAGGTCATGGTGAGGTTGAAGACGCCCTCGAACCGCCGCAGGCCACGAGTGTGAGACGGGGACTCAAAATTCATCCAGATCCACTTCTGGCCACGGGGCCGTGGGTCTGCCGGGAGTGCGGTGGCGTTGGTCGCTATCTCACGGTGGTGTATGATGACGGCGTCAGCCCCTTGGTACATGCGCCGGTCGTCGGTCAGTGTGCACCCACGGATCCCAAAGCGTGCCTCACAGTCCGGCAGTCTGCGGTAGTGGCCGAAGGGGTGCGTCCACAGGAGAAGGGTGACATCTCTGGGCTCACCTCCAGTGAGCGGGAGGGGTTGTAGTCGCGGGTCTGGGAGATTGAGCAAACACACTCCAAGGAGGAAAAAAAGCGTACAGCCGAGCGCGGCGAAACACACCCATGAGCATGACGTTCTCAGAACAGTCACTCTACGTGTTTTGCTTAGGCGCAGACCGGGGCGCTTAGAGGCTCTGTGAGAGGTAGAACGACCCCCTGTTACCCACTGAGTTATCTCCATGAAATCCATCAAACTTCCAGCCCTTATGTCCATTAACTCCAGAAGTTCTAGAAACTTAACGTCCACTTCCCTGTCACGTTCTCCTCTCCACGCACCTGGTGTAGCCTAGAATCTCTTTCACCTGGGATTCCAAGGAGAAAAGTTTACGGTCCTCCTTCTTTATGCCTTGGCTGTGAGAAAAACCAGTCGGCCCATTCTCAGGTAAACAGTAAGTCAGGCCTACTGTTCCTTTGTCTCTGGCTCTGTAAGGAGAGATAAGGATCTCTGCCACTGGAGTTTAATAATGTGTAGACTAGTTTTACCTAAGCTGTGTTGTTGGTGAATGCATGAGCAAACAGATACACCGTTCTGCGCAAACACTTGACGTGGCAGGCAGCATGCGACCTCCGGTTACCGGTGAATGGGGTCTTTGTAGCCCTCACGGGCTCTTTCAGGACAGCAAGAGTAAACACGCTGTCCCACAGGGCGAGGGCTGCTATGTAACCTAGAGGCAGCACTGCTTGGACCAACAACGATCTTACTTTATGGTTAAAACCCAGACCTCTTGGTAGAATCCATAGAACAGGGAGGCACAGGCTCAAGAAAAGCAAAGTGAACAAAATAGATAGACATAATTTAGAGGGGAAAAAAATCACAGATACTCCCAATTCTGTTATCTAATTAAATGTGTAATTCATGAGCGCAAATGTGGTAAACTGCATGCGTTTACTAATTTGTTAGAGGGTAATTATACAGGTGGGGTCTTTATTGATAACTGTGTTAGGCCTATACTGTGCTTGGACCCGGGGTTGGTACCGAAATTATTTTCCAGTCGTTTTGTTCTGAACAGAACCATTATAATTTTTTTGTTCCATTCCACTGTTCCGACTAGCAAAATAAAGATCTGAACTGGTTCCTTCCTGTTATTTTGAAACCTCTGAAATCGAGGTTAATATGGTGTGAGCAAGCTATAGATAGTAAATATTTGTTTACATGCATTGGTCAGACAAGTGTCGGGCTTTAACACAAACCCACATATAGTAGCCCCCCCCAAACAAAATATTCACAAAAGCAGTGCACTGGGCCTATACTACTCCTGTATTCAGGGCTGGTCCTGGCCATTCTGCTGCCCTAGGCGAGACAAAACTATTGCCACCCCTTCAAAACTAGAATAGTCTTAGTAAGCAAAATAAAGTTCAAAAGACATCTAAAATACTTATTTTCCAGAAGTTGAAGTTAAGTTTAATTTAGGTTATGAATGAAAGATGAAAAGGTATTTTCTGTATGTTTAAAATACATATTTTTCAGGACTTTGAAAAGGCATCTTTTCTGGACGATGAAAAATACGTATTTTCCGGAAGTTTAAATCAGGTTCATTTTCGGTTCTGAATGAAAGTTGAAAATAAGTAATTTATAGACGTCTACGTTTGGGCCAATTCAAGGCTGGTCAATCAATCAATCACACTTTATTTGCCAAATACAACAGGTGTAGACATTACAGTGAAATGCTTACTTACAAGCCCTTAACCAACAATGCAGTTTCTTTTAAAAAATAAAAAATTTAATAAAAAGTGTTAAGTAAAAAATAGATAAGTAAAAGATTCAAGCAAATAACTAAAGAGCAGCAGTAAAATAAATTGCAAATAGTCCGGGTAGCCATGATTAGCTGTTCAGGAGTCTTATGGCTTGGGGGTAGAAGCTGTTGAGAAGTCTTTTGGACCTAGACTTTGCGCAGAGAGAACAATCTATGACTAGGGTGGCTGGAGTCTTTGACAATTTTCCGGGCCTTCCTCTGACACTGCCTGGTATAGAGGTCCTGGATGGCAGGAAGCTCGGCCCCAGTGATGCACTGGGCCGTACGCACTATACGGCTGCCTATTCCTGCCTAATGAGGAGGCCGGCCTTGCCAGTATTAGCTGACCGATATAGCCCTCTGTAGCACGGGAAACATTTGCAGCATGGGGAGAAATCAACATGCGAGATGGCCTGAGGTTTGCATGTTATGGCCTGAGGTTTGCATGTTATGACCTGAGGTTTGCATGTTATGGTGAGAGTAGGCTACTTTCCTCTTGCGATGCTGATTTCCATACAGTCCACCAGGGGGATCCCTTCGCCCAGTATTGCTGTCATTTATTTTTAGGCCTCATCAATTGCTTTTGGTATTTCAGAGGTATTTATGAACAGAAGAACATACACTCAAACATATGACACACATCAAGGTGAAGAAAAGTGTATTTATATTAAAACCAAGGAAATGGCTCAAGGTCTTTAACCGGGTGCTTGTTTTAAAATGTATAGGCCTACCCATAATGCACTTTAGTCTTCTTAAAATTGTCTGGCCTCCAGAGAATCCATATTTTATTTAAATGAATGAATAAAATACCAGATAAGATGCAGAGAGAGAGAGAGAGAGAGAGATTGGAAAAGTGTGTAAGATTTGAGATGTGAGCTTTGTGTTCTTGTACAGCTCTGTGCTAGAAAAACAACCTACAAGCGAGACTAACTCTCTCTACAGACCTGTCAGGGTGTGCAGACTGCACAGACAGTCTCATTGTTCTG
Source organism: Coregonus lavaretus (assembly GCF_964263955.1). Lineage (NCBI taxonomy): Eukaryota > Metazoa > Chordata > Actinopteri > Salmoniformes > Salmonidae > Coregonus > Coregonus lavaretus. Next base: position 38,362,447 of record NC_140017.1, on the reverse strand, counting down.
TCCCGTTGTGTGAGAAGAGACACACACACACACACATGCACACTATGAGAGGAGGAAGCCAGAAGCAGAACGTCTCCAGTGGAGTCCCCAATCCATTCCCAACATCTAGTCCCTATTTCCCCCCTCTGAGAGCGACAGCTAGCAGCCCAGTCAGTAGTACTTCCCATTTCCCATAAGGAGCCTTGTACTCTCCGCATTATTTAGCTATTCTTTCATGTGAACAGTTCTATTTCCAGACAATAATTTTTGTTCATACATACAAGGAAGAGTCTTGCATGAATGACTTAGAACACTGACTGAACACCATGTTGGGATGAAGCTAAACTGGTTTCCTGCACAGATAGATCTGATTGGTTAGTGCTGGTAAGGTCAATAATCCATTAAAGTATTGGCAGAAGACTAACCAACTAGACACCACCAGTAGAGATGCAGTATATTCCAGAATACTGAGGCTCTCTGCTCTTCCCTTCTACATTTTAGCTGGTCTGCCTGTCCTGCAGATGAAGATAACAGGACATTACATCGTCAATGTGTTTGTCTTCCGGTCGTGTGTGGTTGTGTGTGATGACACACGCCTCAGGATGGGCCCCAGGCTCTTCACTCATCTCTAGCGATTTTCTCTTTCTATACATTTCTCTTTTTTTCTCCCTTTCCCAGGGGATGGGATGTCTCAATTATTTCCAGGGAGGCCCCAGAGAGAGAGAGAGAGAGAGAGAGAGAGAGAGAGAGAGAGAGAGAGAGAGAGAGAGAGAGAGAGAGAGAGAGAGAGAGAGAGAGAGAGAGAGAGAGAGAGAGAGAGAGAGAGAATGCAGAGGGGGCTCTGAGAGTGCGCTGATCACTGAGGCCCTCGCTGACCCCTGACCTTCATCTTGACATCAGAGGTGACCCCTGGGGTCAAAGGTTGTGTGAATGTGCCGTTCCGGCGATTCACTCCACCGCCGGACGATGATGATCTTGTTCAGCCTTCCCTAGCTGTCTGACGTGATTACTGGGGCGGCAGATAGCCTAGCGGTTAAGAGCGTTGGGCCAGTAACTGAAAGGTTGTTGGTTCGAATCCGTGAGCCGACTAGGCACTTAACCCTAATTGCTCCTGTAAGTCGCTCTGGATAAGAGTGTCTGCTAAATTACTAAAATGTACATGTGGTGGTGATCTCAACCCCAGGCCCCACAGGGCCACACATCCATCTCTGCCTCTCCCCCACAGCCACGGCCGGGGCCTGCTAAGAGCATCAGCCCTCACAGGCTTAGTTAATGAGGAGAGAAAGTGAGACAGTGGTGAAAGGTTGTGGGTGAGAGACAGAAGATCTGTTTGTTTCAACAGCACACTCTGGAAAGGAGATATGGCTGACGGCCCCTTTCAGCCTTGGAATTCAGATCGGCTGTACATTTACATTTTAGACATTTAGCAGACGCTCTTATCCAGAGCGACTTAAAGTTAGTGAGTGCATACATTTTCATACTACATAAACTGCTTGCTCAAAGTAAAATTAAAAATGACACATCAGCAGATCAAGCACATCCAGAAGCTAACATATACAATATTCTTTGCTCCATCTGATCTCACTACACAAACAATCGAGTTCCCCCTTCCTGTGGCTCCTTTGTGAGATAAGTCAAGAATAACAACAGAAACCCATAACCCTGTAGGTGTTCTCACCAATGTGTCTTTCTGGTTGGACTGGGGAGCATCTCACCCTACCTAGGACAAGTCTAAGTCGACAGACAGAACAGCACCACATGAGGAGGGGGATTTATTAACTAAACAGCTCTTCTCCCGGAATTATGGCCTTAAGTCAAGTATGAAACTACATATCAGCCCTGAACTCCCTCACTTAGAATAGAAACAAACTGTTGCCAGGCTCACAAAGACGCCATTAAAAGCCTCATTAGCCTAAAGGGTTGTCAGTTGGGTGGCCTCCACACAAATAACTCAATTGGAAAATGCAATCAGCCCTCCAGTTGATAAAAAGTCTAAAAATACAAAACAATGCAACACTTTAAAGAACCAATGCAGCTGTTTTTATCTCAATATCAAATCATTTCTGGGTAACAATTAAGTACCTTATTGTAATAGTTTTTCATTAAAATGCTCAAAAAGAAACAAAAATAGCTTTTTTTAGCATCAAAACGGATTGCCGCGTTCAAAACAGCTAGGAACTTAGATCTTGGAACTCGGAAATCTCAAACTTCAGTGCATTCAAGACAACTAGGAACTCTGCAAAAAACTAGCTCCAACTTGGAAAAATCGTCATCCAACTCAGAATTCCAAGTCGGAAACTCTGGAATATTTCTAGAGCTCCAACTTTCCGACTAGAGGATCACTGACATCATGATTTGGCCTAGTTTTTTTCAGAGTTCGCAGTTGTATTGAAAGCACCATATTTCTCACGCAATAATTTTGCTAGGACTGTCTGGGAGTAGTCTGAGCGGGGAGGGGAAAACTGAAAACAAGCTGTTATTGGCAGCAAGGTTTAACTCTCTTTGTTATAGGTCTATTAACTAATTTACCGCCTGGTGATGTCACCAGGCAAGCTGAAGCTCCACCCATGCTGTCACGTCTCCTCCCGTTGCTCCCCTCCGGCGCTCTGATTCGCCGGTCTACTGAGCCACCGGTCTGAGCGCACCACCTCGGCAACACCGGAATGGAAACCCAACGCACCCTAATCACCTCCAGCGCACCTGCACCTCATCATCTCATCACCACCCCTATAAAGCCCTGGACTGTTCAGTGTTGTGTTGTGTGTGATTGTTAGTGTCTTGTCGTGTACTCGCTCTTTGTTGTTCTCTTGCTCAGTGTTAAGTAAACCTTTACGTTGTTGATTCCTGCGTCTGCGTCCTGCCTCTTCGTATCCTCAGTACTCGTCACACATGCAAAACCTGCCGAATAGAAGGTCCTGTGTAGATTGTATGTTTAACCAGAAACTATCAGGAAATAAGACTGATCTATTTTTTCACATTTTTACAGTGTTTTTTAAAATTGTTATCATTATTTCATTTTTTATATGGGGTAGATCAGCTTTAATATTGCAGATAGATTGTAACTTCCATCAATGTAATTGTCTGCATCACTTCCAATCCCCCATATGCTTTTTTTCTTGTAAATATATATATATATATATATATATACATACATACACATACAGTGGGGAGAACAAGTATTTGATACACTGCCGATTTTGCAGGTTTTCCTACTTACAAAGCATGTAGAGGTCTGTAATTTTTATCATAGGTACACTTCAACTGTGAGGGACGGAATCAAAAAATCCAGAAAATAAAACAAAAAAAATCCTAAAAAATAAGAAAAATCCAAAAATCCAGAAAATCACATTGTATGATTTTTAAGTAATTATTTTGCATTTTATTGCATGACATAAGTATTTGATACATCAGAAAAGCAGAACTTAATATTTGGTACAGAAACCTTTGTTTGCAATTACAGAGATCATACGTTTCCTGTAGGTCTTGACCAGGTTTGCACACACTGCAGCAGGGATTTTGGCCCACTCCTTCATACAGATCTTCTCCAGATCCTTCAGGTTTCGGGGCTGTCGCTGGGCAATATGGACTTTCAGCTCCCTCCAAAGATTTTCTATTGGGTTCAGGTCTGGAGACTGGCTAGGCCACTCTAGGACCTTGAGATGCTTCTTACGGAGCCACTCCTTAGTTGCCCTGGCTGTGTGTTTTGGGTCGTTGTCATGCTGGAAGACCCAGCCAAGACCCATCTTCAATGCTCTTACTGAGGGAAGGAGGTTGTTGGCCAAGATCTCGCGATACATGGCCCCATCCATCCTCCCCTCAATACGGTGCAGTCGTCCTGTCCCCTTTGCAGAAAAGCATCCCCAAAGAATGATGTTTCCACATCCATGCTTCACGGTTGGGATGGTGTTCTTGGGGTTGTACTCATCCTTCTTCTTCCTCCAAACACGGCGAGTGGAGTTTAGACCAAAAAGCTCTATTTTTGTGTCTCATCAGACCACATGACCTTCTCCCATTCCTCCTCTGGATCATCCAGATGGTCATTGGCAAACTTCAGACGGGCCTGGACATGCGCTGGCTTGAGCAGGGGGACCTTGCGTGCGCTGCAGGATTTTAAGCCATGACGGCGTAGTGTGTTACTAATGGTTTTCTTTGAGACTGTGGTCCCAGCTCTCTTCAGGTCATTGACCAGGTCCTGACGTGTAGTTCTGGGCTGATCCCTCACCACGAGGTGAGATCTTGCATGGAGCCCCAGACCGAGGGTGATTGACCGTCATCATGAACTTCTTCCATTTTCTAATAATTGCTCCAACAGTTGTTGCCTTCTCACCAAGCTGCTTGCCTATTGTCCTGTAGCCCATCCCAGCCTTGTGCAGGTCTACAATTTTATCCCTGATGTCCTTACACAGCTCTCTGGTCTTGGCCATTGTGGAGAGGTTGGAGTCTGTTTGATTGAGTGTGTGGACAGGTGTCTTTTATACAGGTAACGAGTTCAAACAGGTGCAGTTAATACAGGTAATGAGTGGAGAACAGGAGGGCTTCTTAAAGAAAAACTAACAGGTCTGTGAGAGCCGGAATTCTTACTGGTTGGTAGGTGATCAAATACTTATGTCATGCAATAAAATGCAAATTAATTACTTAAAAATCATACAATGTGATTTTCTGGATTTTTGTTTTAGATTCCGTCTCTCACAGTTGAAGTGTACCTATGATAAATTTTACAATAATTATATTTTGTTTGTTTTTACCCCTGAACTTCCTCTACCCTCAACCTTAACCTCTCCGATCATTTTCATGATGTCCATCCGGTTTGCTTCTATATGCCATATCTTTCTAACTGTGCTCTTTCACAAAAGCTCCCAACCTACAACCTATATACTTATTATGGACACAGTATGTCTTACATAGTTATCTTGTTGTTATTAGTTGTTGTTAGTTATTAGTCCCATCCTTCAGCTCAATTCAACACCTCCCATCAATCTCTTAACACCATCCATATTGGATTTATATTTGCCATATATTTTTCAACTGTACTGCGATGTTTCACAAAAGTTCTGAACCCTTCTATTCTCATAGTTTCTACAGATTGTAAATTGAAAATAAACATTTTTGCTAAAAGTATTATTATATTATTGATCGACTGACTATGACTTTTCAGATCACCCAGTAGTGCTATCTGCAGGGTTAGCTCCAGATAAATATTGCAATCCTTTAGCCATTCCTGGACCTATGACCGAAAACAAGCTACAAATGGACAGTACCAAAACAAATGATCTAATGATTCTGTCTCTTCGTAGCAAAATCTGCAGAGCTGGGAAGATTGTATCCCCCATATAAATAACATTCTATTGGTAGCAAGAATTTTGTATAATAATTTAAATTGAAAAATTATACGTTTTGAATCCGGCATCGTTTTGCTTATCAGTTCATAAACACTATGCAATGGAATCGGTACGTCAAAAATCTCTTCCCAACTATTTTGCAATCTATATGGGATGGCTGTCAATCCTTTGGTCCTTAAATGAAACTGGTATACTTTTTTATTTATCACAATTTTCTTTCACCAATTATGGTCTTTAATGTAAGGCCGACAGACAAGTTCCTTACTTTTTCCCCCTTCCACTTTCCTCTTCCATTTTTGCGGTAATGCTGCAATTATTTGGTTGTAATTTTGGGTAGAGCAGACATTTCCATATGTTTTTGTTAGCTCCACCAGTCCTACCTATGATATAATTTACGAAGATTATACCTTTTTTAAACATTCTTTCAAAAAATAATGTTTTTTTTTTTATCAATTAGTATATTTTAGTTTAACCACAATATTTGTTGCATTATTTGTTCTGTCGTTTCTGGAGGATTAAATTGAAATTCCAACTAACTTTCTATGGCTTGTTTTAGAAATAGTGATATTTGGGAGATGATTTCCTTTTCAAATAACTGAAAGTGAGATGTTGTAATCTGAATAAAGGGAAAAAGGCCATTCTTGAACATGGGGTGAGACAATCTTACTAATTTGCTAGAGAACCAGTTCGGATTTAAGTATAACTTTTGTATGACTGAAGCTTTTAGTGATAGGTCTAATGCTTTAATATTTAATAATTTCTGTCCTCCGAATTCATATTCATTATATAAATAGGCACATTTAATTTTGTCTGGCTTGCCGTTCCAAATAAAATGGAATATATTTTTTTCTCATATAATTTAAAAAACTGTTCGCTAGGCGTAGGCAAGACCATAAGCAAATAGGTAAACTGGGATAATACTAAAGAGTTAATCAGGGTGATTTTTCCACAAATAGACAGGTATTTACCTTTCCATGGTAGCAAGATCTTATCTATTTTTGCTAACTTTCTATTAAAACATATTGGAGTGAGATCATTTATTTAATTTGGGATATGTATTCCGAGTATATCCACATCACCATCAGACCGTTTTATTGGTAAACTACAGTACATGGTAATGTAATTTTTTTTATTTTTTAGTGATCCAATACGTAATATAGTACATTTATCATAATTTGGTTGTAATCCAGAGAGGTTAGAAAATGTGTCTAGATCCTCTATGAGGCTTTGGAGTGATTCAAGTTGTGGATTTAAAATAAAACATGAATCATCAGCATACAATGACACCTTTGTTTTTAAGCCCTGGATTTCTAATCCCTTGATATTATTGTTGGATCTGATTTGAATAACTAACATTTCGATGTCCATAATAAATAGATATGCCGATAGTGGACAACCTTGTTTTACTCCTCTTGACAATTTAAAACTTTCTGAGAAATAGCCATTATTTACTATTTTACACCTAGGGTTACTTTACATTCTTTTAACCCATTTTATAAGAGATTCTCCAAAACTGAAATGCTCCAGGCATTTATATATAAACTCCAGTCGTACTTTATCAAATGCCTTTTCAAAGTCTGCTATGAATAGTAGGCCTGGCTTCCCAGATGTTTCATAGTGTTCTATTGTTTCATAGTGTTCTATTGTTTCATAGTGTTCTATTGTTTCATAGTGTACAATTGTTTCATAGTGTTCTAGTGTTTCATAGTGTTCTAGTGTTTCATAGTGTACTATTGTTTCATAATGTACTATTGTTTCATAGTGTTCTATTGTTTCAGTGTTCTATTGTTTCATAGTGTTCTATTGTTTCATAGTGTTCTATTGTTTCATAGTGTTCTATTGTTTCACAGTGTTCTATTGTTTCACAGTGTTCTATTGTTTCACAGTGTTCTATTGTTTCATAGTGTTCTATTGTTTCATAGTGTACTATTGTTTCAGTGTTCTATTGTTTCATAGTGTTCTATTGTTTCATAGTGTTCTATTGTTTCATAGTGTTCTATTGTTTCATAGTGTTCTATTGTTTCATAGTGTACTATTGTTTCATAGTGTTCTATTGTTTCATAGTGTTCTATTGTTTCATAGTGTTCTATTGTTTCATAGTGTTCTATTGTTTCATAGTGTACTATTGTTTCATAGTGTTCTATTGTTTCATAGTGTACTATTGTTTCATAGTGTTCTATTGTTTCATAGTGTACTATTGTTTCATAGTGTACTATTGTTTCATAGTGTACTATTGTTTCATAGTGTTCTATTGTTTCCAGTACTAGCCTTATATTATCTCCAATGTATCGTCCATGTAAAAAACCTGTCTGATTAGAATGAATAATGTCCGACAATACCTTTTGAATTCTATGCGCTATACATTTTGCTAGGATTTTTGCATCACAACACTGAAGTGTAAGGGGCCTCCAATTTTTTCTAATGGTCTGGATCTTTATATTTCCCACTTGTATCCTGTTTCAGTAATAATGAAATCAGACCTTCTTCTTGAGTGTCTGATAATCTACCATTTACACAGGAGTGGTTAAAACATGCTAATAACGGTCCTCTGAGTATATCAAAAAAGGTTTGTTATACCTCGACTGGTATGCCATCCAACCCTGGAGTTTCCCCAGACTTTTGCAGTGTTAGTTTCATCAGCTGTTGTACAATATAATACAAAACACATGAAAAAAAATGAGTTTTAACTGCACTGGACCTTTAAGTCAACAATGCAATGGCTTACGGCGTGAATGATTACGACTGCCAATGGGTCCTAATTTGGTGTGTGCATGTGTGTCCTCCTACTATTACACATTTTATTGATAAGCACTGGAAGTGCACAGCCTAAAGATAAGTTATGACAATCGTAAAAAAATCTTAGGATAAATGGTTAAAGTTGTCATTAAAATATACAAAACCAATGATGTATGTAAGTAAGACATGTAAGCATGTGCTTTCTGAGTGAAAACCAAACAGTATACACTTACCCTTTCTGATAACCAGGTGGCGAATCGCATCTCTGCATGTCTGGCAGACATATCAGTGTGGATGACAGAATCACCACCTCAAGCTGAACCTCGGCAAGACGGAGCTGCTCTTCCTCCAGAGGAAGGACTGCCCGTTCCATGATCTCGCCATCACGGTTGACAACTCCGTTGTGTCCTCCTCCCAGAGTGCAAAGAGCCTTGGCATGACCCTGGACAACACCCTGTCGTTCTCCGCTAACATCAAGGCGGTGATCCGATCCTGTAGGTTCATGATCTACAACATTCGCAGAGTACGACCCTGCCTTACACAGGAAGCGGCACAGGTCCTAATCCAGGCACTTGTCATCTCCCGTCTGGATTACTGCAACTCGCTGTTGGCTGGGCTCCCTGCCTGTGCCATTAAACCCCTACAACTCATCCAGAATGCCGCAGCCCGTCTGGTGTTCAACCTTCCCAAGTTCTCTCACGTCACCCCGCTCCTCCGCACACTCCACTGGCTTCCAGTTGAAGCTCGCATCTGCTACAAGACCATGGTGCTTGCCTACGGAGCTGTGAGGGGAACGGCACCTCCGTACCTTCAGGCTCTGATCAGTCCCTACACCCAAACGAGGGCATTGCGTTCATCCACCTCTGGCCTGCTGGCCCCCCTACCTCTGCGGAAGCACAGTTCCCACTCAGCCCAGTCAAAACTGTTCGCTGCTCTGGCACCCCAACGGTGGAACAAGCTCCCTCACGACGCCAGGACAGCGGAGTCACTCACCACCTTCCGGAGACACTTGAAACCCCACCTCTTTAAGGAATACCTGGGATAGGATCAAGTAATCCTTCTACCCCCCCTTACCCCACCCCCAAAAAAAATTTGTAAAGTGGTTATCCCACTGGCTATAAGGTGAATGCACCAATTTGTAAGTCGCTCTGGATAAGAGCGTCTGCTAAATGACGAAAATGTAATGTAAATGTATCAAATAACTAAGAAAGAGCATCAGTTGTTCGCGAGCCATGTAGAAATCCAGTCCACATTTTACCCTCTAGAAAATTGCCAGCTCCCACACTACTCCGTGGCAGTATTCAATACAGTAGGTTCCCGTTCAATAAAGTCCATTCCTCGACACTGTTCAATAAGCGAAGGGACTGTTCGATAGCTCCGCTCCGTGTTTTCTGCTCTTCCACTGAACCCTAACCCTCTCTCTCTCTGTCAGCTTCTCATTCCGTCTCAATATGCCTCAAGATGGCGGCCAATGCGGGATCAATGTTTCAATATTGGAAACGCTTTGATTTACAACTACTGCAGGTCAGTCTTTTCTACTTTGAGTTGCTTCGTACAATTTCATTTTTTTTGCTAAGTTCGCTGCGTTGACAATATGTTTTGGGTTCGAATGGCTTTTCTGTCGGTATTTCGATCCGCTTGTAGAGAGACCTCTTTTCGCATTGATGAAAGTGGCTTTCTCGCTGATCAGAAATTGATCCTCTTTGTTCAATTCCCATCGATCGGCTGGTGCCCTGGCGATGGCGTGGGGGGGTAACGTCGTTACCGCATAAAAACACAATTCTGGGTCCGGAGCAGACCATAATATCCCCCAGAAATACACGCATGTCTCCTTGTCAACTTTTTTAGCATGAAGTAGCTAGGCAGCTAACTGCTTGTTAGCTTGGTCTGGAGCTTGGGTTTGTTGGTCTTTGGAGAAAAAACATGAAGTGCGTCTACGATGGTGGCGCTGTGATCAGTGATGTCCTCTGGAGCTGTCAGATCAGACCCAAACGCTTAGACAAGTTTGAGTTTGACGGTAACTTTCTAGCCCAATAGATTTGAACACATTCGGCTGCATTTGAGTGATAACTGACCTAACTAGCTAGTTGTTTTTGCTAACATAGCTAAAGCTAGGTTGTGTTGTTGTCGACTCGGATAAGTTGCAGCAGTTCCGTCCAGGCAGCAGCTTGCTAAACCCTTATTACGCGCTCTTCTCATCTGGCATTATATTACATTTTTAACGAACACAAAAATATTAGTGTTGCAAATTGTATCGGTATGCCAGATCGGTGCCACATGTGGCTTACTTACTAGCAATCTACGTTATATTTGTGGCATAACATGAATTCTTTTTTTAGTCAGGAAGGTTCTCAATTCGGTGGGGGGTGGAAATGCACCATGTTGGGAGGAAAGAAACAGCCGATTTGTAGTAGGGGAAGAATGAATATATCTATGACTGTAAGTCGCTTTGGATAAAAGCGTCTGCTAAATGGCATATTATTATTATTATCACGTTCAATAGGGCTGTAGTCTAAATGTGTGCTTGGCCATATGCTGACTATGCTGCACTCATGCGCTATAATCAAGGCTCATCTCCGTTTATCCAAATGTATTTGATCCCTTCTGCTGTTGCCTGTGATTCATCTACAGATGAAATTATTTCAGTAACTTGCATCCTCCCTCCCTTTCCGTCCTCTTTTTATTTTTTTTCTCCCTCTTTGAAGTGGAGTGTCCACATTTGTCTGGGATCTGGCTTTTGATACATTGACTGCCAGCGCAGTGCACTGCACTGCACAGCCAGGACATGAAATATGCATCACACAAGTTTGTGATAAGGCCCTGGGTAAATATGGCAAAGGCCCATCAGAAGCTGTTAGTCAGGACAGTGAATCTGGTTGCGTGCAGAGCAGAGGCCAGCAGGCCTATCTGGAGGAGAGGAACCAGCCAGAGCTGTGTGCTCTCAGAACGTTCACTGGCTATTATTGATTACATCTTATTTACTGGCCCTCGCACTGTGCTTCCTGCTCCCACTGTGCTTCCTGCTCCCACTGTGCTTCCTGCTCCCACTGTGCTTCCTGCTCCCACTGTGCTGCCTGCTCCCACTGTGCTGCCTGCTCCCAATGTGCTGCCTGCTCCCACTGTGCTGCCTTCCAAGGAGAATCTCTGATCATCACGGCCTGTCTGTCTGTACTCAGGCTTGTCAGTTGTTTGCAAACTTGTTAGCTGCCTCCCTTTGATCAGAAACTGGTGCTTATAGTGGTGGATTCTGCCAGAGGAGTCATGCCCATAGGGGGCACAGGTGCACCCTCAGATCTGTCCTGTAAAAAATAAAATAAAATCCACCTAGCAATTTTATGAAGTTGGCTTTAGCTAGCCTATTTAGGTTCCCAATTCCCACTAGCTGCCAAGAAGCCATTTCAGGCTGTCAATCAAGTTATCCACACCCGTCACTGTATATATATTTTCTGTTGTATTTTTGACTTTATGTTTTGTTTACCCCATATGTAACTATGTATTGTTGTTTTTTATCACACTGCTTTGCTTTATCTTGGCCAGGTCGCAGTTGTAAATGAGAACTTGTTCTCAACTGGCTTACCTGGTTAAATAAAGGTGAACAAATAAATAAAAACTATTATAGCAGCCATCTTGTCTGAGTATCTTAGGTGGCAGACTTAAGGTTGGTAGACTAGAAAAGCTAAATGTACTGAATAATACTTGCATTCCTTTAAATCTTTTACCCAGATTTTAGCAGAGATTCAGAGAATCATATTTTGTTTATTTAAAAAAAGAACCACCCGTCAGAATACAGATGGCTCAAGAATTATGCTTAAATATGCAGAAAAAGATACATATTTTTTTACATTGCAATATGATTATGGCTCTAGATTGCAGGAAAAATGTGTTTCGGGTGTTTGAAAAATTCAAAATTCTCCAACTTACGGACGGGGGGGGGGCACCTCCGAACCTCTCCCCAGCCATCCTCACATACTTTGTGCCCCCTCAGAGTTTTTGGGTGCATGACTCCCCTGTGTGCTGCTGCATTACATTGGGTCGTTTTTTTGGGGTCATATATTCTGTAACAGCAGCACAACCGAACCAACATCAATAGCTGTTGCGTGTGTCCAGGGCTTAAATAGCAGCCTGCCTGTTTATGGCCATTAAAACCTCATTTGATCTGTGGCACTTTTTATTCCCTCAATGAGAAACAGCTACTGGACAAAGAGTGCTTTGAGCTGTTAGTTAGTCTGTCTCTGGCTCCCCGGGATAGAGAGTACTTTGAGCTGTTAGTTAGTCTGTCTCTGGCTCCCCGGGTTAGGGTTAGAGAGTGCTTTGAGCTGTTAGTTAGTCTTGTCTCTGGCTCCCTGGGATAGAGAGTGCTTTGAGCTGTTAGTTAGTCTGTCTCTGGCTCCCTGGGATAGAGAGTGCTTTGAGCTGTTAGTTAGTCTGTCTCTGGCTCCCCAGGTTAGAGTGCTTTGAGCTGTTAGTTAGTCTGTCTCTGGCTCCCTGGGATAGAGAGTGCTTTGAGCTGTTAGTTAGTCTGTCTCTGGCTCCCTGGGATAGAGAGTGCTTTGAGCTGTTAGTTAGTCTGTCTCTGGCTCCCCGGGATAGAGAGTGCTTTGAGCTGTTAGTTAGTCTGTCTCTGGATCCCTGGGATAGAGAGTACTTTGAGCTATTAGTTAGTCTGTCTCTGGCTCCCCGGGTTAGGGTTAGAGAGTGCTTTGAGCTGTTAGTTAGTCTTGTCTCTGGCTCCCCAGGTTAGAGTGCTTTGAGCTGTTAGTTAGTCTGTCTCTGGCTTCCTGGGATAGAGAGTGCTTTGAGCTGTTAGTTAGTCTGTCTCTGGCTCCCCGGGATAGAGAGTGCTTTGAGCTGTTAGTTAGTCTTGTCTCTGGCTCCCCAGGTTAGAGTGCTTTGAGCTGTTAGTTAGTCTGTCTCTGGCTCCCTGGGATAGAGAGTGCTTTGAGCTGTTAGTTAGTCTGTCTCTGGCTCCCCGGGATAGAGAGTGCTTTGAGCTGTTAGTTAGTCTTGTCTCTGGCTCCCCAGGTTAGAGTGCTTTGAGCTGTTAGTTAGTCTGTCTCTGGCTCCCTGGGATAGAGAGTGCTTTGAGCTGTTAGTTAGTCTGTCTCTGGCTCCCCGGGATAGAGAGTGCTTTGAGCTGTTAGTTAGTCTGTCTCTGGCTCCCCAGGTTAGAGTGCTTTGAGCTGTTAGTTAGTCTGTCTCTGGCTCCCTGGGATAGAGAGTGCTTTGAGCTGTTAGTTAGTCTGTCTCTGGCTCCCCGGGATAGAGAGTGCTTTGAGCTGTTAGTTAGTCTTGTCTCTGGCTCCCCAGGTTAGAGTGCTTTGAGCTGTTAGTTAGTCTGTCTCTGGCTCCCCGGGATAGAGAGTGCTTTGAGCTGTTAGCTAGTCTCTCTGGCTCCCTGGGATAGAGAGTGCTTTGAGCTGTTAGCTAGTCTGTCTCTGGCTCCCTGGGATAGAGAGTGCTTTGAGCTGTTAGTTAGTCTGTCTCTGGCTCCCTGGGATAGAGAGTGCTTTGAGCTGTTAGTTAGTCTGTCTCTGGCTCCCTGGGATAGAGAGTGCTTTGAGCCTTTAGTGTCTGTCTCTCCCAGGTGTTTATGACTCTAAATGGTAGTGTTACTACGTCTGCAATTCTTTTAGTCGAGATCTCACTGGAAAATAGATGGTGACAATGAATACAGATGGAGAAGGTTTTAACACCCCTAATGCCAGTCCATTACAGCTACGTTAGTTAGTTTCTTTACAAGGCATCATCTTTTCCCAGGCGTTTTTTAACGGTGTGGCCAGGCATCATGTATTTGTTCCTACCGGAGATGCCTCGAAGTGAGACAGGGTGGCGATGCCTCGAAGTGAGACAGGGTGGAGATGCCTCGAAGTGAGACAGAGTGGTGATGCCTCGAAGTGAGACAGGGTGGTGATGCCTCGAAGTGAGACAGGGTGGTGATGCCTCGAAGTGAGACAGAGTGGTGATGCCTCGGAGTGAGACAGGGTGGTGCTGCCTCGAAGTGAGACAGGGTGGTGATGCCTCGAAGTGAGACAGGGTGGTGATGCCTCGAAGTGAGACAGGGTGGTGATGCCTCGAAGTGAGACAGAGTGGTGATGCCTCGAAGTGAGACAGGGTGGTGCTGCCTCGAAGTGAGACAGGGTGGTGATGCCTCGAAGTGAGACAGAGTGGTGCTGCCTCGAAGTGAGACAGGGTGGTGATGCCTCGAAGTGAGACAGAGTGGTGATGCCTCGAAGTGAGACAGGGTGGTGATGCCTCGAAGTGAGACAGAGTGGTGATGCCTCGAAGTGAGACAGAGTGGAGATGCCTCGAAGTGAGACAGAGTGGTGCTGCCTCGAAGTGAGACAGAGTGGTGCTGCCTCGAAGTGAGACAGGGTGGTGATGCCTCAAATATACCCAATATGGTACCTTCTTAAAAGTGTCCATAAAATGTGGCTAATTCATACACTACATGGTCAAAAGGATGTGGACACCCCTTCAAAATAGTGGATTGGGCGTTTTCAGCCACACCCGTTGCTGACAGGTGTATAAAATCGAGCACACAGCCATGCAATCTCCATAGACAAACATCGGCAGTAGAATGGCCTTATTGAAGAGCTCAGTGACTTCCAACGTGGCACCGTCATAGGATGCCCCCTTAACCAACAAGTCAGTTCGTCAAACTTCTGCCCTGCTAGAGCTGCCCCGGTCCAACTGTAAGTGCTGTTATTGTGAATTGGAAACGTCTAGGAGCGTCAACGGCTCAGCCGCGAAGTGGTAGACCACAGGTGTAGAGAGGCCATGCATCCATGTGCACCGTGTTGATCTGATCAGCCGTCTCTGGTTGGCGAAGATGAAAACTGATCTAGGGACAGTTCTAGTGTTTTACCTCTTAATGGTTAAGGTTAGTTTAGGCGATGGTAAGCCGATCCAAGAACTGCATTTAGGGGCAACCTCCATCATGAGTGGTTTAAATCGCTCAGCGGCTGGTCTGGTGTTGGCTGGTCTGGTGTTGGCTGTTAATTTAGGAGGTGGTCTGGACTCAGACCGGTGACCTGGGGTGGATATTTGTACTCCTCTGTTGCTACACAGAGAGTAGAGGAGATGGGCTTTATGCCTTTGCTATGGCTCTCTGCCCAGTGACGGACGCTGGCACGGCTGGTGTGTGTGTGTGTGTGTGTTCATATCTCTGTGCATACACAGTTTGTCATCAGCCTTGTGTTACCTTGGAGGGCTTTTGTTGTGTTCCATATAGAACTGAAGATGATGTTTAGGTGGCAGTTGGCATTGGTGTGTGTTGCCATGCCGACTTCATCCCCTCATCACCATCATCATGGTCCCAGTATAGAGCTATCCTCAGTGCAGAAACTTAAGCTGAAATATACGCCTATTCTTGCTTGTAGTGTGAGCATCACCCCACACAGCCCCCCTACCTCACCCACAGGTTATAAACTCAGCAAAAAAAATAAACATCCTCTCACTGTCAACTGCGTTTATTTTCAGCTAACTTAACATTTGAGCTTAACATTTGTATGAACATAACAAGATTCAACAACTGAGACATAAACTGAACAAGTTCCACAGACATGTGACTAACAGAAATGGAATAATGTGTCCCTGAACAAAGGGTGGGTCAAAATCAAAAGTAACAGTCAGTATCTGGTGTGGCCATCAGCTGCATTAAGTACTGCAGTGCATCTCCTCCTCATGGACTGCACCAGATTTGACAGTTCTTGCTGTGAGATGTTACCCCACTCTTCCACCAAGGCACCTGCAAGTTCCCTGACATTTCTGGGGGGAATGGCCCTAGCCCTCACCCTCCGATCCAACAGGTCCCAGACGTGCTCAATGGGATTGAGATCCGGGCTCTTCGCTGGCCATGGCAGAACACTGACATTCCTGTCTTGCAGGAAATCACTCACAGAACGAGCAGTATGGCTGGTGGCATTGACATGCTGGAGGGTCATGTCAGGATGAGCCTGCAGGAAGGGTACCACATAAGGGAGGAGGATGTCTTCCCTGTAACGCACAGTGTTGAGATTGCCTGCAATGACAACAAGCTCAGTCTGATGATGCTGTGACACACCGCCCAGACCATGACGGACCATCCACCTCCAAATCGATCCCGCTCCAGAGGACAGGCCTCGGTGTAACACTCATTCCTTCGACGATAAATGCGAATCCGACCATCACCCCTGGTGAGACAAAACCGCGACTCGTCAGTGAAGAGCACTTTTTGCCAGTCCTGTCTGGTCCAGCGACGGTGGGTTTGTGCCCATAGCCGACGTTGTTGCCTGTGATGTCTGGTGAGGACCTTCCTTACAACAGGCCTATAAGCCCTCAGTCCAGCCTCTCTCAGCCTATTGCGGACAGTCTGAGCACTGATGGAGGGATTGTGCGTTCCTGGTGTAACTCGGGCAGTTGTTGTTCCCATCCTGTACCTGTCCCGCAGGTGTGATGTTCGGATGTACTGATCCTGTGCAGGTGTTGTTACACGTGGTCTGCCACTGCGAGGACGATCAGCTGTCCGTCCTGTCTCCCTGTAGCGGTGTCTTAGGCGTCTCACAGTACCGGACATTGCAATTTATTGCCCTGGCCACATCTGCAGTCCTCATGCCTCCTTGCAGCATGCCTAAGGCACGTTCACACAGATGAGCAGGGACCCTGGGCATCTTTCTTTTGGTGTTTTTCAGTCAGTAGAAAGGCCTCTTTAGTGTCCTAAGTTTTCATAACTGTGACCTTAATTACCTACCGTCTGTTAGTGTCTTAACGACCGTTCCACAGGTGCATGTTCATTTAATTGTTTATGGTTCATTGAACAAGCATGGGAAACAGTGTTTAGACCCTTTACAATGAAGATCTGTGAAGTTATTTGGATTTTTACTAATTATCTTTGAAAGACAGGGTCCTGAAAAAGGGACGTTTCTTTTTTTGCCGAGTTTATGTCCATGGTATCGCATCGGGACAAGTAAACCAGAGGATTTCCTAGGATGTCGGGGCTTGCCAGACAGTGACGCTAAAGTCAGTGACTCTCGTCTCGTCAGTCAGTGTAGCCTACCGAATCGCATCGCTGAGAGAGCCGTTCCTTTGGTTCCCTAATTTGCATTGGATACTGATAGGCCTAGTCTTTTTGGAGATCACCTGCAGATACGTTATGAAAACATTCGATGAAGATGGTGAATCATCACTGCAGGAACAACAGGTAGTGGAGAGCCTCATTCTGGTCCAAATAGGATCATCAGGGCACTCAAGGAATCCAGGCATTAAAACGGAATTCAACAATATAAAATGTTTTATTGATCATAGTAGGGAATCAACAAGTTTATCATAAGAAATGAACAGAATGCATCAGTGATTCGTATTTCCTGTAACTTTCTGAAGAGGCAACATGTGTGTGGTGTGTGTGTCTACCACTTTGTGTAGCCATTAGCGATGATGCTAATGAAAATTGTCTTCTTGTCGATAGAAAACGGTCTTCTGGTCACTAACTCTACCCACATGTACAAATTACCTAAATTACCTCGACTAGCCGGTGCCCCCGCACATTGACTCTGCACCGGTACCCCCCTGTATATAGCCTCCCTACTGTTATTTTATTTTACTGCTGCTCTTTAGTTATTTGCTTTTATAATTTTTTGCTTAACACTTTTTTTTATTTGTTTTACTTTGCATTGTTGGTTAAGGGCTTGTAAGCATGTGGCAAATAAAATTTTATTTGATTTAATTAGAAAGGCTTTCCTAAAAACCTTTTCAATTAAATGTTGGAAGGTCCTGCACAGTCATCCCATTTCCCAAGTAAAAATAGCCTATGAATGACCAAAACAATATTTGAACACTATTAAAATGCTCAGAATTGAAGAACTGTATACCATCTCTCTCATCTCATGGTCCTCTGTAGCTCAGCTGGTAGAGCACGGCGCTTGTAACGCCAAGGTAGTGGGTTCGATCCCCGGGACCACCCATACACAAAAATGTATGCACGCACGACTGTAAGTCGCTTTGGATAAAAGCGTCTGCTAAATGGCATATTATATTATTATTATTATTATCTCTAATGAGGAAGCCTGATAGAACAGGCTGAGTAGGCGGGGAGATTATATTCATGAGCTCGCCTTGACTGACAGCTCTTTGAAACACCCTTGTGGTCGTTGCCAGGTAACAAGGTAAACAATGGGTCACATGTCATTCCAAGCCTAAATAGTATACCTCACCCCATTTTCTCTTCACAGTGCTCTCATGGTCAACAGAGCTGATCAAGGGACTGTTGGATATCAGAAAAACAGCAGTTTTGTAACTAATTACAGAATACAGTTCACTGATACACTTCTTGAATGAGTAAAGCCTGAGACATAAGGAAATGTACATGAAAACAGCATACAGTAAGTGTACTGGACAATTTATTGATGCCTCTGCATTAGCATTATAAATGACTATGTCCAGAATTGTATGTATCGATCAGACATTTATTTGATCATTTACAATAGACCAGCGTAGCCAAAATATTGATCAGCATGAACACTCATGAGATGTAAAGGTGAGACATCATTTGACAGATACTTTTTTTTATTTCAGCCATAAGCCTAATATAGGGACCCAGCCAGCCTACAGTGTGCAGGACCCCATTGATTCCTACAATTTGTAACACTAATCTCCCATCCGTATGCTTGAAATAAACTATACAAAGTAACAATGTGATAATCATATCACGTAAAAGTGAATTACATTGACATTTTAGTCATTTAGCAGACGCTCTTATCCAGAGCGACATACAGGAGCAATTAGTGTTAAGTGCCTTGCTCAAGGGCACATCGACAGGTTTTTCACCTAGTCGGCTCGGGGATTCGAACCAGCAACCTTTCGACTACTGGCCCAACGCTCTTAACCACTAAGCTACCTGCCGCCCCGATTACTTAGACTTTAGGAAATGCAACCAACTACAGAGATTGATGGGGAGGGGAGGGGAGGGGGGGAGGATGTGGAGCCATGTACCCTGCTTCCATCAAGCAGGCTTCAGATGGACAGATCAGGCATACAGGTGTCCTGGGATGAACTGCTTGTAGAACGTTAAATTATCACTATGGCATCCAGACAGAACACCGTGTGCGTTTTCCAGCACGCTGGTAAGTAGCTTGCTAGCTAAAAGTCACAACACAGATGAAGGGGTTAGTTACCAGTATTGATCTGTCACCTTTTGCTTTAGAGCTCCTTTCGGCAAAACATGTTGAACCCTGGGGTGCTTGGCTGGCTACTTTTTCTATTTGGCTGGCTACTCTGTACTTGTGGAGAACACTGCTATAGATGACCCCAGGATAATTCTGATATCGGTGCTTGGTTGAAAGTCCAAGGCTTGAATTCTGATATAGCAGTCTTCTAATAGGTCACACCGCTGTGACTTATGATGTATATCAGGGCTTGAGACTGGATCCATAACTGGCATTTGAACACATCACCTCCTCTCTCTTCTCTCTCTCTCTCTCTCTCTCTCTCTCTCTCTCTCTCTCTCTCTCTCTCTCCCCCCTCTTCATACTATGGCTCCCCCTCTCTCACCACAATACTCTCTCTTCCTCTCAGGCTCCCTCTCTCCCCCCCTCTCCCCTCATAATACTCTCCATCCCCAGCTCCTGAAGAGTTCAGTTCAGTGAAGGCTAACAGTCTTTTCCCACCAGGACCCTGAGCTAAGCCCTGTTGTAATGCAGTGGCCAGTCTGCTCAGCAGTTAGGGTTGTATTGATTTGCTTTAAAGGGGGGATGTTCTCTGTGTGTCCAGTCCACAGGGGCTCTAAATGTTTGATAGGTTCAGGGAGGTCATTTTTTTTAGATGTCTTAAGTGGTGTTTCAT
This sequence comes from Coregonus lavaretus, assembly GCF_964263955.1. Lineage (NCBI taxonomy): Eukaryota > Metazoa > Chordata > Actinopteri > Salmoniformes > Salmonidae > Coregonus > Coregonus lavaretus. Next base: position 38,342,579 of record NC_140017.1, on the reverse strand, counting down.
GGTATGCCGAAACGTCTGCATATTAGCGCAGCCCCATTATAGCGTGAAAAGCCTGCTCCATTGCTAGAGCTGTCTGGGCTGCATTATCTTCCCACTCACGCTGCACAGAAGTTAACACACTTGAATAATGCGACACGGCATGTGGAAATGTTGAAACTGTTACTGTTCGCAAAACAATGTCCATACAGGCTAGAACACTTTTTACAATGCAAGACGATACCAGCTTCAATTATAGGCTAACTTTCCTTGCAAGCTTACAGCTGAATTCACTACCCTAGGTACTTTGTTTGTGACAATATGCAGACCATAATGCAAAATATGCTGATTTTCAAAGCTGATTGTCACCAAAAATGTTTCCCTCACCACCAAAAACGAATTCACTTCTTTGTCTTTCTTTGCCCCTCTTCTGGTTTCCACTAAATTCCACATTCTGCCTTGCAAATGTCATTACTTTTTAAAGAGACACTTTTAGAAAAGAAGAGATTTGCTTCTTCTATGCAAATGTTGTTAATCAGTACAATTTAAATATTCTCTCAGCATTTACCAATAAAATAAGTTCTAAATGGAAGGGATCGTTTGTCATCTGTAGCCGGATGATATCAGCTAAAATTAGCTCAATAACTCAGTGCATGCACACTCCTATTGAATAATACGCATTCACCTGTATTGTCAATAGACCTAGGCTACAAATTGTTTTACGTAGTTTATCAATAGAGATTTGCCATTCAAATGAATGATTACCATTGTGTTGTTGTTTTTGTACTTTGATTGGTAAAAACAAAGTCAGATTGATTGTATAATTAATTATATTAATGCGTACATGGCTGTCTCAAAACAATGGACATATCTTTTCAAATGTAGTGATATTGAACTCTAAAGACGCCCTACGATTGGGAGCAGTAGCTGAGTTGATCTGTCTGGATCAAATGCTATTCTGTTACTTTGGCTAATACGCCTTAGTTAGATATAACATTTGAAAAGATCAACTCGGCAAAAACTTCAAAAGTAATGACAGATTTCTTGAGTCAGATTTTAATTCTGACTATTTTGAGGAAGTGTATACTGGCTACGTTGTCACAAAATGGACAAACAGTACTATTGCTGCTTTTTTTTCGTTTTTCAAGCGAAGGTCTTTCAAGGGACTATGCTAGCACGCGCGTTTGGTTCGCCTAGCCGAGTTCAGCCAGGCCCCAGCCGGACCGAAGCGTGCTGACGCCATGTTCAGTTAAGAGATGGCTACACCAGGTCTGTGTGTTTCTCCTCACCCTGTACCGTAGCATTTTGCAGGGGATGTGGATATTTTCCCCACTGTTTACATTTCAGTTATAAAACACTGACTCCTGGAAGTGTTATGTTTACTCTCGTCTTCCCTCACCTTTTCTAATGTTGGTCTTGGGCTCCGCTCCATTTTGACAAGGGTGAAAAGCGATGCTAGAGTCGGGGCTGCCGTGGTCCTGCTGCCGCCAACCCGGAGAGGGTTACGGGCTGCCTCTGTCAGGCCTCTAAATATAACACGTACACAGACCACTGGGCTCAGCACAAAACCTGCTCCGACCCAATTATGATGATTCAACTGCCTGTATACATATAATTTTTTTTACATCATTCAGCAGACGCTCTTATCCAGAGCGACTTATCACTTTTTTTTTTTTTTTTTTTTTTTTTTAATGGGGGGGTGGGGGAGGGGGGGGTGTGGTAGAAGGATTGCTTTATACTATTCCAGGTATTCCACGTATACACGTGTGTGATGTGCTTAGCTTGCATACTGATATTTATCTTATCATTGGCAGTTAGGCTAAAACATCCAAATGGACCTTATCATACTGTGGTAGAAGAACATCTTGACATTCCGGTTAAGGAGGGAGATATTAGTTGCTGCACGTGACACTATTAAACATCCCACTTTGCATGGACTAACCGCTTTTGGAATGCTGCCCATGCAAAGTGGGCGTGCAGTCAGTTTAAACTGTTTAGGCCTAAACCTCCGTAGCACTCAATGGGTGAATACAGGAAGCTTTTAATCAAGGCAGATGTGGCAGGATAAAATACAGGCCTGCCTAGGCCTAATTTGTGTGCTGTTACTGGCTTTGCTCTGTGGTTGTCCCAAGGTAATCTATGATGTCGTTCGATTCCAACGGTTGCTTTATTGACCTTTTTTTTCCCCAGACAGTGCTTTAACCTTTTGAACTCAGCAGCTGTTATACTTGAACTGGGGTCAGAGGTCATTTGACCCATTTACCCAGCCGTGAACCAGCGGCTCGCTAGCCTGACCTTTAGAGCAAACAGATGATGGCCTTGCCATCTGCCCAGTCTCAATGATCTTGACTTTGAACTTGAACAACTGTAGCAAAAGGCTAGTGTTGAGTGTTGAACTAATGGACTCCTGTAATAACAGGCTAGTGTAGAGTGTTGCACTAATGGACTCCTGTAATAACAGGCTAGTGTGGAGTGTTGAACTCCTGTAATAACAGGCTAGTGTAGAGTGTTGAACTAATGGACTCCTGTAATAACAGGCTAGTGTAGAGTGTTGAACTAATGGACTCCTGTAATAACAGGCTAGTGTAGAGTGTTGAACTAATGGACTCCTGTAATAACAGGCTAGTGTAGAGTGTTGAACTCCTGTAATAACAGGCTAGTGTAGAGTGTTGAACTCCTGTAATAACAGGCTAGTGTAGAGTGTTGAACTACTGAACTCCTGTAATAACAGGCTAGTGTTGAGTGTTGAACTAATGAACTCCTGTAATAACAGGCTAGTGTTGAGTGTTGAACTACTGAACTCCTGTAATAACAGGCTAGTGTTGAGTGTTGAACTACTGAACTCCTGTAATAACAGGCTAGTGTTGAGTGTTGAACTACTGAACTCCTGTAATAACAGGCTAGTGTAGAGTGTTGAACTAATGAACTCCTGTAATAACAGGCTAGTGTAGAGTGTTGAACTCCTGTAATAACAGGCTAGTGTTGAACTAATGAACTCCTGTAATAACAGGCTAGTGTTGAGTGTTGAACTACTGAACTCCTGCAATAACAGGCTAGTGTTGAGTGTTGAACTAATGGACTCCTGTAATAACAGGCTAGTGTAGAGTGTTGAACTAATGGACTCCTGTAATAACAGGCTAGTGTAGAGTGTTGAACTCCTGTAATAACAGGCTAGTGTAGAGTGTTGAACTCCTGTAATAACAGGCTAGTGTAGAGTGTTGAACTCCTGTAATAACAGGCTAGTGTAGAGTGTTGAACTCCTGTAATAACAGGCTAGTGTAGAGTGTTGAACTACTGAACTCCTGTAATAACAGGCTAGTGTTGAGTGTTGAACTAATGAACTCCTGTAATAACAGGCTAGTGTTGAGTGTTGAACTACTGAACTCCTGTAATAACAGGCTAGTGTTGAGTGTTGAACTACTGAACTCCTGTAATAACAGGCTAGTGTTGAGTGTTGAACTACTGAACTCCTGTAATAACAGGCTAGTGTAGAGTGTTGAACTAATGAACTCCTGTAATAACAGGCTAGTGTAGAGTGTTGAACTCCTGTAATAACAGGCTAGTGTTGAACTAATGAACTCCTGTAATAACAGGCTAGTGTTGAGTGTTGAACTACTGAACTCCTGCAATAACAGGCTAGTGTTGAGTGTTGAACTAATGGACTCCTGTAATAACAGGCTAGTGTAGAGTGTTGAACTAATGGACTCCTGTAATAACAGGCTAGTGTAGAGTGTTGAACTCCTGTAATAACAGGCTAGTGTAGAGTGTTGAACTCCTGTAATAACAGGCTAGTGTAGAGTGTTGAACTCCTGTAATAACAGGCTAGTGTAGAGTGTGTAACTCCTGTAATAACAGGCTAGTGTAGAGTGTTGAACTCCTGTAATAACAGGCTAGTGTTGAGTGTTGAACTAATGAACTCCTGTAATAACAGGCTAGTGTAGAGTGTTGAACTAATGGACTCCTGTAATAACAGGCTAGTGTGGAGTGTTGAACTCCTGTAATAACAGGCTAGTGTAGAGTGTTGAACTAATGGACTCCTGTAATAACAGGCTAGTGTAGAGTGTTGAACTAATGGACTCCTGTAATAACAGGCTAGTGTAGAGTGTTGAACTCCTGTAATAACAGGCTAGTGTAGAGTGTTGAACTAATGGACTCCTGTAATAACAGGCTAGTGTAGAGTGTTGAACTCCTGTAATAACAGGCTAGTGTAGAGTGTTGAACTCCTGTAATAACAGGCTAGTGTAGAGTGTTGAACTACTGAACTCCTGTAATAACAGGCTAGTGTTGAGTGTTGAACTAATGAACTCCTGTAATAACAGGCTAGTGTTGAGTGTTGAACTACTGAACTCCTGTAATAACAGGCTAGTGTTGAGTGTTGAACTACTGAACTCCTGTAATAATAGGCTAGTGTTGAGTGTTGAACTACTGAACTCCTGTAATAACAGGCTAGTGTAGAGTGTTGAACTAATGGACTCCTGTAATAACAGGCTAGTGTGGAGTGTTGAACTCCTGTAATAACAGGCTAGTGTAGAGTGTTGAACTAATGGACTCCTGTAATATCAGGCTAGTGTAGAGTGTTGAACTAATGGACTCCTGTAATAACAGGCTAGTGTAGAGTGTTGAACTCCTGTAATAACAGGCTAGTGTAGAGTGTTGAACTAATGGACTCCTGTAATAACAGGCTAGTGTAGAGTGTTGAACTCCTGTAATAACAGGCTAGTGTAGAGTGTTGAACTCCTGTAATAACAGGCTAGTGTAGAGTGTTGAACTACTGAACTCCTGTAATAACAGGCTAGTGTTGAGTGTTGAACTAATGAACTCCTGTAATAACAGGCTAGTGTTGAGTGTTGAACTACTGAACTCCTGTAATAACAGGCTAGTGTTGAGTGTTGAACTACTGAACTCCTGTAATAACAGGCTAGTGTTGAGTGTTGAACTACTGAACTCCTGTAATAACAGGCTAGTGTAGAGTGTTGAACTAATGAACTCCTGTAATAACAGGCTAGTGTAGAGTGTTGAACTCCTGTAATAACAGGCTAGTGTTGAACTAATGGACTCCTGTAATAACAGGCTAGTGTAGAGTGTTGAACTAATGGACTCCTGTAATAACAGGCTAGTGTAGAGTGTTGAACTCCTGTAATAACAGGCTAGTGTAGAGTGTTGAACTCCTGTAATAACAGGCTAGTGTAGAGTGTGTAACTCCTGTAATAACAGGCTAGTGTAGAGTGTTGAACTCCTGTAATAACAGGCTAGTGTTGAGTGTTGAACTAATGAACTCCTGTAATAACAGGCTAGTGTAGAGTGTTGAACTAATGAACTCCTGTAATAACAGGCTAGTGTAGAGTGTTGAACTCCTGTAATAACAGGCTAGTGTAGAGTGTTGAACTCCTGTAATAACAGGCTAGTGTAGAGTGTTGAACTAATGAACTCCTGTAATAACAGGCTAGTGTAGAGTGTTGAACGAATGGACTCCTGTAATAACAGGCTAGTGTAGAGTGTTGAACTAATGAACTCCTGTAATAACAGGCTAGTGTAGAGTGTTGAACTCCTGTAATAACAGGCTAGTGTTGAGTATTGAACTCCTGTAATAACAGGCTAGTGTTGAGTGTTGAACTACTGAACTCCTGTAATAACAGGCTAGTGTGGAGTGTTGAACTAATGAACTCCTGTAATAACAGGCTAGTGTAGAGTGTTGAACTAATGAACTCCTGTAATAACAGGCTAGTGTAGAGTGTTGAACTCCTGTAATAACAGGCTAGTGTTGAGTGTTGAACTACTGAACTCCTGTAATAACAGGCTAGTGTTGAGTGTTGAACTACTGAACTCCTGTAATAACAGGCTAGTGTTGAGTGTTGAACTACTGAACTCCTGTAATAACAGGCTAGTGTTGAGTGTTGAACTACTGAACTCCTGTAATAACAGGCTAGTGTAGAGTGTTGAACTAATGAACTCCTGTAATAACAGGCTAGTGTTGAGTGTTGAACTACTGAACTCCTGTAATAACAGTCTAGTGTAGAGTGTTGAGCTAATGAACTCCTGTAATAACAGGCTAGTGTTGAGTGTTGAACTCTTGTAATAACAGGCTAGTGTTGAGTGTTGAACTACTGAACTCCTGTAATAACAGGCTAGTGTGGAGTGTTGAACTCATGTAATAACAGGCTAGTGTTGAGTATTGAACTCCTGTAATAACAGGCTAGTGTAGAGTGTTGAACTAATGAACTCCTGTAATAACAGGCTAGTGTAGAGTGTTGAACTCCTGTAATAACAGGCTAGTGTTGAGTGTTGAACTCTTGTAATCACAGGCTAGTGTAGAGTGTTGAACTACTGAACTCCTGTAATAACAGGCTAGTGTAGAGTGTTGAACTAATGAACTCCTGTAATAACAGGCTAGTGTAGAGTGTTGAATTAATGAACTCCTGTAATAACAGGCTAGTGTTGAGTGTTGAACTCCTGGAATAACAGGCTAGTGTTGAGTGTTGAACTCCTGTAATAACAGGCTAGTGTAGAGTGTTGAATTAATGAACTCCTGTAATAACAGGCTAGTGTTGAACTAATGAACTCCTGTAATAACAGGCTAGTGTGGAGTGTTGAACTCATGTAATAACAGGCTAGTGTAGAGTGTTGAACTAATGAACTCCTGTAATAACAGGCTAGTGTAGAGTGTTGAACTAATGAACTCCTGTAATAACAGGCTAGTGTTGAGTGTTGAACTACTGAACTCCTGTAATAACAGGCTAGTGTTGAGTGTTGAACTACTGAACTCCTGTAATAACAGGCTAGTGTAGAGTGTTGAACTACTGAACTCCTGTAATAACAGGCTAGTGTTGAGTGTTGAACTACTGAACTCCTGTAATAACAGGCTAGTGTTGAGTGTTGAACTCTTGTAATAACAGGCTAGTGTTGAGTGTTGAACTACTGAACTCCTGTAATAACAGGCTAGTGTGGAGTGTTGAACTCATGTAATAACAGGCTAGTGTTGAGTATTGAACTCCTGTAATAACAGGCTAGTGTAGAGTGTTGAACTAATGAACTCCTGTAATAACAGGCTAGTGTAGAGTGTTGAACTCCTGTAATAACAGGCTAGTGTTGAGTGTTGAACTCTTGTAATCACAGGCTAGTGTAGAGTGTTGAACTACTGAACTCCTGTAATAACAGGCTAGTGTTGAGTGTTGAATTAATGAACTCCTGTAATAACAGGCTAGTGTTGAGTGTTGAACTCCTGGAATAACAGGCTAGTGTTGAGTGTTGAACTCCTGTAATAACAGGCTAGTGTAGAGTGTTGAATTAATGAACTCCTGTAATAACAGGCTAGTGTTGAACTAATGAACTCCTGTAATAACAGGCTAGTGTGGAGTGTTGAACTCATGTAATAACAGGCTAGTGTAGAGTGTTGAACTAATGAACTCCTGTAATAACAGGCTAGTGTAGAGTGTTGAACTAATGAACTCCTGTAATAACATGCTAGTGTTGAGTGTTGAACTCCTGTAATAACAGGCTAGTGTAGAGTGTTGAACTAATGAACTCCTGTAATAACATGCTAGTGTTGAGTGTTGAACTCCTGTAATAACAGGCTAGTGTAGAGTGTTGAACTAATGAACTCCTGTAATAACATGCTAGTGTTGAGTGTTGAACTCCTGTAATAACATGCTAGTGTTGAGTGTTGAACTCCTGTAATAACAGGCTAGTGTAGAGTGTTGAACTAATGAACTCCTGTAATAACATGCTAGTGTTGAGTGTTGAACTCCTGTAATAACAGGCTAGTGTTGAGTGTTGAACTCCTGTAATAACAGGCTAGTGTAGAGTGTTGAATTAATGAACTCCTGTAATAACAGGCTAGTGTTGAACTAATGAACTCCTGTAATAACAGGCTAGTGTGGAGTGTTGAACTCATGTAATAACAGGCTAGTGTAGAGTGTTGAACTAATGAACTCCTGTAATAACAGGCTAGTGTGGAGTGTTGATCTCCTGTAATAACAGGCTAGTGTGGAGTGTTGAACTCCTGTAATAACAGGCTAGTGTAGAGTGTTGAACTAATGAACTCCTGTAATAACAGGCTAGTGTGGAGTGTTGAACTCCTGTAATAACAGGCTAGTGTTGAGTGTTGAACTCCTGTAATAACAGGCTAGTGTGGAGTGCTTAGGTAGTGTTGAGGTAGTAGAGACTAAACTATTTAAATGCAGAGATATTAGCCTTAAAGTAACTTTTGACATGGCATCGTGTCTCTATAATTTGTATTATGTTTTATTTATTTTTACATTTGAGTAGTTTAACAGACACTCTTATCTAGAGCAACTTACAATTAGTGCATTCATTCAATCAACACAAAAGTCGTCACAACTGAGAATGTCAGACTTGCTGCTACGTGCAGATGAACACTCAAGTTTGTGTGTTTTTCTAACAGTTGAGCAAGGAACATTTCTTGTATGTGGAGAGTCTCGTCTCCAACACTCAAAGGTTGAGTGTGGTCGTTTTATACCAGGGTCTTGCTGAGTGAATGGGTTTATGTGGACCATTCAGCTTGAATACCTTCAGGCTTATTATGCACATGGATTTGCCTCAGTCCACCTCTTGTGTGTGAATTGTGTCCATTCAATATAGAGGCATCAGTAGTGTCATTGGTTTCATGCTGTCAATGTGATTAGTCCTTTAGAAGGGATGCAGGGTAAAGGTGTCAGAATGCTTCAGTTTGGCACCTAGCCGAACTCCCCTAACCCAACGAGTGTGCTCGCGTACTCTCTTAAAAGACCCCTTTGTCCATTTTGAGACCGCCGTAGCCAGTATACGCTTCCTCAAAATAGTCAGAATTAATCTAAGAAATCTGTCATTAATTCGTTTTTTTGCTGAAGAGATCTTTCATCATACCCCTTTCAGACATATGGATTGTGGCGCCTTGAAAGCACCTCGGCTACTCCATGTTTGTTGGTCTGAAAGGGTACAATACAGCGTTTTAAATGCCGCCACGAACCCTCTGGAGATAGTTTGGAAGAGCCACTGAACGGGCATTTAGCCTGTCTGCAAAGTAATAAGCGGGACTGTCGTCCATCACTAGGCGACCAGAACGATCAATCAAATGCCTGCCTGCCTGCTGCCTGTGCGCACACCACTCGCTCCTAAGAAAAGTACTTTGAAGTTTATTAAATATAATGACTTATCAATACATTCAGTAGAGAACCCTACCATAAAAAAAAAACAGCAGAAAAGCAACACATCAATCAGCAATGTTTATTGTTGTCAGGGAAACAATACCGAACATTCTATGCAGGAGCAGAATTCTGTCTGAAAAAAAGATACAGAGGCTTCTGATGCCTCACTTAAAAAAAAAAAAATGTCAACTGTCGCTATCGACGCGTTGCTGTAGCGGTGTCCTAATGCATGGAAATGGTATTGAGTCGCGCAATTTGACATCTAACTAAGATGTTTGGTGCAGTATTTTTCTATGAAAACAACATTTGCATGAAAACGAGTCATTTTGTATATGCATGTGCCCGAACAGCCCCCCCAAAAAACTCACAGAAGACCAAAACTAACAACAATTTCACAACATTTCATCATAATACTCTATATGCACAAACTCTAACGAACTGTTTCGGCTGGGAAGCATGCGGACGACTTAAGCCTATGATAGAGGGAGGACCAGGCAGCCCACGGGGACTGTGTTGGCCGACCCTGAGTTTAGCCTCATGGTTATTAATAGAGCTGAACTCCCAGGGCCCTCGCTGATTAACTGCAGATGTGGGGAGCTGGGAGAGGAGGCCAGTCAGAATGAGCGAGAGGAGGATCACACACTGATTTGAAAAGTGGATCACTTTCTTGCAGCAGGAAAGGTATTTTCTGTCTGTTGTGTTTCTCATGAGCACTCAAAGCCTTTATGAGAACACTTCCACTTCCTGCCTTCTGTAACTATGGCAAACTTCATCTATTGACCATTGTGTGAGTGACTACACCTCCATGTAAAGGAGACTATGTTTAGGGTGTTATTCTCTCATCTGAGGTAGGCTTACGTTTTGCTCTAATCCTTCCCAGTGATGAGCGTTATGATTGGGGATAGAGTATTAATGGACTATCAGAACTACAGGGGACCCAGAATTACACTTTAGGGTCAACTTGATCCCAGTGTGCTCTGCTTCTCATCTGGAGCTGACTAATCCCCATAGCTCCCTCTCCCTTCACCCATTTTCCATTTGTTTTGCCCCATATCTGTACGCCCATCTCCATTCTCCTCTCAGTGACACAGAATGGCTTTTCGGCAGGATGGATGTAGAGGCGCGATGGTTCTCTCTCTCTCTCTCTGTCTCTCTGTCTCTCTTTGTCTCTGTCTCTCTCTTTCTCTGTCTCTCTTTCTCTGTCTCTCTGTGTCTCTGTCTCTGTCTCTGTCTCTCTGTGTCTCTGTCTCTCTCTCTGTCTCTCTGTCTCTCTGTCTCTCGGTCTCTCTCTGTCTCTCTGTCTCTCTTTGTCTCTGTCTCTCTGTCTCTCTCTCTCTCTTTCTCTGTCTCTCTTTCTCTGTCTCTCTGTGTCTCTGTCTCTGTCTCTGTCTCTCTGTGTCTCTGTCTCTGTCTCTGTCTCTGTCTCTCTCTCTGTCTCTCTGTCTCTCTGTCTCTCGGTCTCTCGGTCTCTCGGTCTCTCGGTCTCTCGGTCTCTCGGTCTCTCGGTCTCTCGGTCTCTCGGTCTCTCGGTCTCTCGGTCTCTCGGTCTCTCGGTCTCTCGGTCTCTCTCGGTCTCTCGGTCTCTCTCTCTCTCTCTGTCTCTCTGTCTCTCTGTCTCTCTTTGTCTCTGTCTCTCTCTCTCTCTTTCTCTGTCTCTCTCTCTGTCTCTCTGTGTCTCTGTCTCTGTCTCTCTCTCTGTCTCTCTCTCTGTCTCTCTGTCTCTCTGTCTCTCTGTCTCTCGGTCTCTCGGTCTCTCGGTCTCTCGGTCTCTCTCTCTGTCTCTCTGTCTCTCTGTCTCTCTGTCTCTCTGTCTCTCTGTCTCTCTCTGTCTCTCTGTCTCTCTTTGTCTCTGTCTCTCTGTCTCTCTCTCTCTTTCTCTGTCTCTCTTTCTCTGTCTCTCTGTGTCTCTGTCTCTGTCTCTCTGTGTCTCTGTCTCTGTCTCTCTCTCTGTCTCTCTGTGTCTCTGTCTCTGTCTCTCTCTCTGTCTCTCTGTCTCTTGGTCTCTTGGTCTCTCGGTCTCTCTCTCTCTCTCTGTCTCTCTCTCTCTCTGTCTCTCTGTCTCTCTCTCTCTCTCTCTTTGTCTCTGTCTCTGTCTCTCTCTCTCTCTGTCTCTCTGTCTCTCTCTCTCTCTGTCTCTCTCTCTCTGTCTGTCTCTGTCTCTCTGTGTCTCTGTCTCTGTCTCTCCTCTCTCGGTAGAGAGAGGAAGCCTCTGTTTGTAATTTGTGGTCTTTATTGTTGTTGAAACATATCACTACCCTCTGATCCCATCTCAGATCTCAATATCCTAGCCGTTCCACTCTGTAAACGCAGGAATGAAAAATCTAGCTCTTTTGAGGATGAATTACCCCTGGCTGTTTCCCTCTCCAGCCTCCCCTCACCACCTATGACCCACAACCCTCTGTTATACCTCCTCCATACTAAAACCATCCTACTCACTTCCTGCTATTGGCCCATATCACATCTTCTCCTGTGAGCCAGTATCCGCTAGCAGACACATTAGGTCAATATCTCTGTACCAACATACTAATAGCACAGCGATGGGTCAGACAGGTATCATCAATTAAGCTCATTGCTTGTTACCTGAAACAATCCATTGCACTTGTTTTTAGACTCTCCCTGCTCCACAGTCAGTTAATTCTCGAAGTCAGGCGAGGAAACTCAATGAACCCTCATTGTCAGTAGGCAGGATACCATTGACCTGGGTTTATTCGACAAAAGCAGTGTCACAAAAAAAAAAAATCATTCCGACACGTGTAATGGAGACGGCAGATATAGGAGACATTTTCTAAAGATCAAATGATGGGAACTGTGTTTATTTTAAATAAATTATTAATGCCGAATAATTTTGAAGGTACGCGGGGCACGTGATGTCATAACCTAACTGTAAAGCTTCACTCCACATTTAATTCTAAATGCCTACTGCTTTCCAAATCAACGTTTCAACTATAAAATAATGTTTCTTTGCTGGACAAGGATTGTCCAGACTTTCAAGAATGCCTGAATAGCTTCGCCTTACTCTTCTGCTTGGCTGGCAAGTTTCACCCATACGATTATTTCAGATCTACAGGAGTGCGAGTTTCACCGTGGCGATATGTTGGCACATGGGAATTATTAGAATGTGGCAAATATGAGTCAATTATTGCTTTCTTTCTTTCCATGCTGGCTTTCGCGGGCTACCTGAGACATTAAACAGATAGGTGGGAGGGCATACAGGCTGTTGCCAATTTTATTAATGCGCAATATGCCTAAATGGGTGATGGAAACACTTAAACAACTTCAATTTTATTCAACACTGTACATCCAGGTGTTTTTATTCAACACTGTACGTCCAGGTGTTTTTATTCAACACTGTACGTCCAGGTGTTTTTATTCAACACTGTACGTCCAGGTGTTTTTTATTCAACACTGTACGTCCAGGTGTTTTTATTCAACACTGTACGTCCAGGTGTTTTTATTCAACACTGTACGTCCAGGTGTTTTTATTCAACACTGTACGTCCAGGTGTTTTTATTCAACACTGTACGTCCAGGTGTTTTTATTCAACACTGTACGTCCAGGTGTTTTTATTCAACACTGTACGTCCAGGTGTTTGTATTGACACAGGATAGTTCCGTGAAACGTACCGTAACAGGCAGTTGTCGCGTCTATTTTCTATGCAAACTTTCTAAATGTCGACAAAAATTCACTGGGCAAGTTCATGGAAACATAGCTAACGTCACCCTCCGTGTCAATTCCCCCTGCAAAGTCTTCTTTACTGAAAGAAAGTCTCTTCTAGAACGTTCTGATTCTGATTGAGAGATGATTTAATAATTTAGAGGAGGGCTTTATCAGAGCGAACTATACTGTGTGAATAAAACAACACAATCTGTCATTTAAGAAGTGGTAATAGAAATATGGCCGAGCTGAGGAGGGCGTCTTGCCGGTTCCTGCTAGACTTCGCTTTTTAATATGTTAATTATTACTTTATTTGCTCAGAAAGTCTTATGCTAAAAATTTTATTATATTCTACAGAGCCATTTATTTTATGATCGTATTCTTGTCTTTTATTTTTTTTATTTCACCTTTATTTAACCAGGTAAGCCAGTTGAGAACAAGTTCTCATTTACAACTGCGACCTGGCCAAGATAAAGCAAAGCAGTGCGATTTAAAAACAACAACAACACAGAGTTACATATGGGGTAAAACAAAACATAAAGTCAAAAATACAACAGAAAAAATATATATACAGTGTGTGCAAATGTAGTAAGTTATGGAGGTAAGGCAATAAAATAGGCCATGGTGCAAAATAGTTACAAACACTGGAATGATAGATGTGCAAGAGATGATGTGTAAATAGAGATACTGGGTGTTGCATTGAGATGGAACCTGAAAGTAAGCATTTGGTTGGACGGTGGTATACCAGGTGTATCTAATAAAGCTTCAAACTAGCTGTATGAACTAATGTCTGGGTTTAGTCCTGGGTTTGGTCCTGGGTTTGGTCCTGGGTTTGGTCCTGGGTTTGGTCCTGGGTTTGGTCCTGGGTTTGGTAAGCTCTGATGGCAGATATGGATCTGTGTTAGCAATAGACCAAACAAACCACAGCTCTGCTACTAGCTACATCGCTAAGGGCCCGCAGCCTCCTGGGGCCATGTCTAAACTTGACATTTCATGCAGCTTTAGTATTCTGATCATAAAAGATTCAGAACGCGTCATTGCGTCTACACCTACATTGAAATGTCTACCGTGTCCACAGTGTGTCCGGATTCCCTTTTCCTGCGCTATAGTCAAATGCCAGATGGTGGAATAGGCTAAACTGATGGCAGTAGCTAACTACTGTAGCTAACTAGCCAGCTAACCTCTGTAGCAAGCTAGCAGGCAACGCTAAAGGGATTGCAAACGGGTTAGCATAACTGTAACTGTTTTTCTAAATATTAGCTAGCTGGCTAGTATTTATGAGGCCAGCAAACACGTTCCTCACGTGCTAGGAATGTATTTCCTCCAACGCTATATTGAAAAGGTGCCTCTCAGTCCCAAAACACACCTTTTCTGGAGACTTGTGGGAGGAGTGCTGATGACTTGTGGGAGTAGTGCTGATGACTTGTGGGAGGAGTGCTGATGACTTGTGGGAGGAGTGCTGATGACTTGTGGGAGGAGTGCTGATGACTTGTGGGAGGAGTGCTGATGACTTGTGGGAGGAGTGCTGATGACTTGTGGGAGGAGTGCTGATGACTTGTGGGAGGAGTGCTGATGACATGTGGGAGGAGTGCTGATGACTTGTGGGAGGAGTGCTGATGACTTGTGGGAGGAGTGCTGATGACTTGTGGGAGGAGTGCTGATGACTTGTGGGAGGAGTGCTGATGACTTGTGGGAGGAGTGCTGATGACTTGTGGGAGGAGTGCTGATGACTTGTGGGAGGAGTGCTGATGACTTGTGGGAGGAGTGCTGATGACTTGTGGGAGGAGTGCTGATGACTTGTGGGAGGAGTGCTGATGACATCGCCCACTGCATGCACTTTCGGTAGCCTGATTGCTACCAGACTGAGGAGAAATCCACGCACAATGCATCCCTGACCACCTCCTGAAGTGGTCAGCCAGATCTGAACACAATGCATCCCTGACCACCTCCTGAAGTGGTCAGCCAGATCTGAACACAATGCATCCCTGACCACCTCCTGAAGTGGTCAGCCAGATCTGAACACAATGCATCCCTGACCACCTCCTGAAGTGGTCAGCCAGATCTGAACACAATGCATCCCTGACCACCTCCTGAAGTGGTCAGACAGATCTGAACACAATCAGACCACAAAGCGACGTTTGTTGCGTCTAACGTCGTCTTTTCAATGCGATCTTCGTATTCTGATAGCAGAAGTCGTCTCGTAAGTGTTCAAATGCAGACACGACCGTAGACAGGCTAGCCAGCACAGCACTCTCACTCTCTGACAAGCCCTTTTCCACAGCAATAACCTGAGGTTTACCGCTCACACAAATGAAACCGTGGCAGAGGCCAATCACCGTCACTATGTGATGTCTGTGGAAAGGTCGTTGGTGAAATGAAAGTTTGCCTCCATGCGAACAGACCAAGATGGTTTACCTACTAGCTTAGATCTAGTAGATTGGTGTTCTAGGCAGCTGTGGCTCATCACCTGTCTCTATATGAGGGGATGACAAGTCAGCCCACGCTCAGCTCTCTGTGGTTACTGCTAGTCTCTTATCTCCTGTCTTCTGTTCTGTGGGGGTGTAACCTAGTCTGTGACTCGCTAACCCCCCCCCCCCCCCATATCAGCCGTGGTTTAGTCTGATGCACTGAGAGCAGGTTGGAAGTGGAGCAGAATGGGGGAGACCATCGGAAGGGGGGGGGGGGATAAACCATCTGTATCCTCCACTACGGTCTTACCACACCACTCAGGCATCTGAGAGGAAACACTTCCACCTGTGAAGAGAAAGAGGGAGCCTTCAAAGTATTCATAACCCTTGACTTATTCCACGTTTTGTTGTTACAGCCTTAATTCTAAATGGATTAAATAGATCCCTTAACGATTTTCCCCTCTTCATGTAAAGATTACCTAATGCACTGACTGTTTTTAAATCAGAACTACGAAAAATATTTTGTACGGAGAACCTGGCAGTCGAATAGCCCCAATCAGCAGTTAGATGTGAGTTGTGTCCTCTCCAGTAACCTACACAGCTCTGCTGGTAAAACACCATTTTCTACAGCGCATTTGGTAACCATGACCCAGCAAATGTACGTTGGTTGTCCCTCAATTTAATATTGCGAAAGCCATTTAACAAACATCTGAATGCTGAAGGCGCCTGCAGATGTCGCCTACGAATGTTAGAACAGAGGGTAGGCCTACCTCTGGTCGGCGCCAGCAGCTGCGTCTCCCACACTGTGCTCACAGTTATCTGACTTGTAGATTCATTTAATACGTGGTCCTCTGTAGCTCAGCTGGTAGAGCACGGCGCTTGTAACGCCAAGGTAGTGGGTTCGATCCCCGGGACCACCCATACACAAAAAAATATATATGCACGCATGACTGTAAGTCGCTTTGGATAAAAGCGTCTGCTAAATGGCATATTAATATTATTATTATTATTATTATTATTATTATTATTATTATTATTATACATGCAGAAAGGTTTGATAGGCTGAAGAAGAGGGACGCATCAATTCAGTCTCAACAGATTAGAGGTATTTTCGGAACAAGGCAGGAAAACAATTATATGAGTAAAAAAAAACATTAGTGAACCGGTGATTCGCACCTTAGGTTTTCTTACCTATGCACGCTTCATCTGGATCGGTTTGGGCTCCCGCGGACCGACGCACTCGCATCTTAAGGATTTGAACCCGGGGACCGATGCCTATAGGTGAATCATTACATCCCTAGCATATAAACCTGTAGCTCAATTGGTAGAGCACGGCGCTTGTGACGCCAGGGTAGTGGGTTTCGATCCCCGGGACCACCCCATACGTAAAAATGTATGCGCACATGACTGTAAGTCGCTTTGGATAAAAGCGTCTGCTAAATGGCATATTATTATTATTATTATTATTATATTATACTACAGCACACCGTGATCTGAGTAGATTCCCCTTGCTTGGGGTGAGGGTTACAACCCCTTTACGGCGCCTCAGTCCTTTGTTGCTCTACAACCACCCTTCTAAAAGGCCGTCCATTCTCTCCCAGTAACAAAAAACCTGTTCTGTATATTCTAATGTTATTCTGTACTAGCCCTGAGTTTAATTCAGTGTTGTGAATACATTATCGTTATGAGGAATGAATTAGGCTTTGGCAGCACCCCGTGTGTGTGTGTGGTGGGGGGAGGGTTAAATCAGATTCTGTTTTAATGGTCACTTGAAATAATAAGCGTGTCCTCTCCGCCTCGCTTGAATCCATATTGATGCAGGCCCGTGTGATTATGCCTAATTCATGTGAACACAATGTGTTTGCACTTGAGTTGGATTAGAAGGCAGTAGCCTACAGGCCAAACTAGGAAGTGGTGACCCAGAAGGAGATTTCCTGGTATAACTGGTACTTTGCATAGCGTTGAGACCTCGTGGAAGGAAACCAAGACGTTCAAATGATATCTAGATTCTGTGGTTTAGCAGAAGTCCTCGTGGTCCTGTCAGCATCACACACTCCTTTACCAGGGGTCGCGTTAGAGTACAGAAATCTGTATTTTCAAAACGCACACCATCAACCAATCTGCGTTTTAACCCATTTCACCTTAGTTTTATATTGAAATTCAAGTGTTTTTTTCTTTTCTTCAATTGAGTGATCAGAGACGTGCAACTGTTTTCCGTCGCAGAAACATACATTAGTGCAACACATTCGGCAGAAAATAGCACTGTACTTCTGTGAAGCTGTTTGAAGCTATTTGTCTAGCAGCCACACAAGTAAGTTGAGCGTACAATGAAAATGCAAGGTATTTTTTTGCAAAAACGATGCATGGCCATCATATTTCTAATGTTAATCATAGAAAGAATGTAAGCAGCTGCATTTCCTAATGTTTTGTTTGAAGTTAATCTTGCATTTACCGGAGAAAAGTAGGCTAGACCGAGAAAAGTACCGGAGAACATCAGTCTTGAGCGCTGTCTGCCTTAGAGAATTCTCATCCGAGTGGAGAAGTGCAACTGAAGCACAACATTAGTCTGAAGCAGAAATGACAATAAGAACCATTTTAGGTCTTTTGTGTATTTATTTTTTCCCCCATGAAAAAACGCATAATTCTGTGTTCACGCCACCCCTGTTTACTCTCTTTCAGCCCCTCTGTCCATCTGTCCCTCCTCCTCCCTCTCTAGTCGAGGCTATATCTCTCCCTGCCGTAAAGCTACAGCCTATGTCTGGTAGTGTTTTGGCTGTGTTGTGGCTGCAGTCTCTCTAGGGAACATCGGTAATCTGTTCCAGCAGCATTTGTGGCCGACGAAATGAACCTGGCCAAGCCCTGCTGCTCTGAGACTGACGAGCCTGGCCAAGCCCTGCTGCTCTGAGACTGACGAGCCTGGCCAAGCCCTGCTGCTCTGAGACTGAGACTGACGAGCCTGGCCAAGCCCTGCTGCTCTGAGACTGAGACTGACGAGCCTGGCCAAGCCCTGCTGCTCTGAGACTGAGACTGACGAGCCTGGCCAAGCCCTGCTGCTCTGAGACTGACGAGCCTGGCCAAGCCCTGCTGCTCTGAGACTGACGAGCCTGGCCAAGCCCTGTGCTCTGAGACAGACGAGCCTGGCCAAGCCCTGCTGCTCTGAGACAGACGAGCCTGGCCAAGCCCTGCTGCTCTGAGACTGACCAGCCTGGCCAAGCCCTGCTGCTCTGAGACAGACGAGCCTGGCCAAGCCCTGCTGCTCTGAGACTGACCAGCCTGGCCAAGCCCTGCTGCTCTGAGACAGACGAGCCTGGCCAAGCCCTGCTGCTCTGAGACTGACGAGCCTGGCCAAGCCCTGCTGCTCTGAGACAGACGAGCCTGGCCAAGCCCCGCTGCTCTGAGACTGACCAGCCTGGCCAAGCCCTGCTGCTCTGAGACAGACGGGCCAAGCCCTGCTGCTCTGAGACTGACGAGCCTGGCCAAGCCCTGCTGCTCTGAGACAGACGAGCCTGGCCAAGCCCTGCTGCTCTGAGACTGACCAGCCTGGCCAAGCCCTGCTGCTCTGAGACTGAGACAGACGAGCCTCGGACACGTATTACACAGCTCTTATTGGCCCTTTGTGTTGGCGTACCAATCAGATCAGAGAGGTTGGTGGAGGAGGGTTAATTGGCTAGTTACCTACTGTACAGATCACACGGGATCACAGTCAACTCGTTGCCGATGTGAACTTTGTAAAATCATGAAAGTGGAGCTCTTAACACCTGTAAATGTAATGAATGCTTTGTCAGTGTAGAGACATACTAAAGGCCAGGGTTTCCCAAACCTGGTCCTGGGGCCCCCTCTCTGTGCAAGTTTTGTTTTTTTGCCCCAGCACTACACAGCTGACTCAAATAACCAACTCATCATCCAGCTTTGATTATTTGAATCAGCTGTGTAGTGCTAGGGCAAAAACCAAAAGGGGGGGACCTCAGGACCGTTGTTTGGGAAAGCCTTCTATAGGCTAGACACAGGGGTGTGGTGTCTGGTTAGTTATGTAAGAGGACTCTAGACCTGAGGGATCAGTCTGGCTTTACACCCACTGGGATCTGGACTGGGAAGAGATGGATCTAGGATAGAATAGAATAGGATGGGTGGTTAGGATTTGTCATTTATTTTGATGGGAAACTCTATACTGATATTCCCATTGCAGGAGTCTAGACGGAAATTAGGTGTGTGTGGGTTTCTGAGTGTCTAGAGATGCTCTAGATTGGCCTCTATGGGCCCTTATGGTAATTTGTGTAAAATAAATAACTTAATATTCAAGTTATTAGTTATGTGTTTGCATAATGACCAGCAGCATAATCACTCTCCTGGAGGAGAGGAGAGGAGAGGAGAGGAGAGGAGAGGAGAGGAGAGGAGAGGAGAGGAGAGGAGAGGAGAGGAGAGGAGAGGAGAGGAGAGGTGAAAATACTACAGAGACAAAACACACAATGACACATCATTGTCAGGACTTGGCCCGGCTGGAGAAACTCATAAAGATCTATTCATAGCACAGTAAAATAGCTGACCACTGAGGAGAGGGCTCCTGTCCAGACCACCGAGGATAGGGCACCTGTCAAGACCACTGAGAGGTTTGGCAGGTGCTGTGTATGGACTGTGGGAGGGTGGCACAGTGTGGTCTGGAAAAGGCTGCTCTAACATTATAGAATAGCAGTGGCATTGCATAGACTAGCTTTTCTTGGCATGGAATGTCATAAAGTTGTCTTCCCATGCCAATGATGCTGTGTCAGCAGAGTTCAGCTGAGGGGTGGTCTGCTCTTCAGCTGAGGGGTGGTCTGCTCTTCAGCTGAGGGGTGGTCTGCTCTTCAGCTGAGGGGTGAAACATACACTACCGTTCAAAAGTTTGGGGTCACTTAGAAATGTCCTTTTTTTCGAAAGAAAAGCAATTTTTTTGTCCATTAAAATAACATCAAATTGATCAGAAATACAGTGTAGACATTGTTAATGTTGTAAATGGCTATTGTAGCTGGAAACGGCTGATTTTCAATGGAATATCTACATAGGCGTACAGAGGCCCATTATCAGCAACCATCAGTCCTGTGTTCCAATGGCACGTTGTGTTTGCTAATCCAAGTTTATCATTTTAAAAGGCTAATTGATCATTAGAAAACCCTTTTACAATTACGTTAGCACAGCTGAAAACTGTTGTGCTGATTTAAAGAAGCAATAAAACTTATTGAGACTAGTTGAGTGCCTGGAGCTCAATTGGTAGAGCATGGCGCTTGTAAAGCCAGGGTAGTGGGTTCGATCCCCGGGACCACCCATACGTAAAAATGTATGCACACATGACTGTAAGTCGCTTTGGATAAAAGCTAAATGGCATATTATATTATATTATATTATATCAGCAATTGTGGGTTCGATTACAGGCTCAAAATGGCCAGAAACAAATAACTTTTTTCTGAAACTCGTCAGTCTATTCTTGTTCTGAGAAATGAAGGCTATTCCATGCGAGAAATTGCCAAGAAACTGAAGACCTCGTATAACGCTGTGTACTACTCCCGTCACAGAACAGCGCAAACTGGCTCTAACCAGAATAGAAAGAGGAGTGGGAGGCCCGGTGCACAACTGAGCAAGAGGACAAATACATTAGAGTGTCTAGTTTGAGAAACAGGCACCTCACAGGTCCTCAACTGGCAGCTTCATTAAATAGTACCCCCAAAACACCAGTCTCAACGTCAACAGTGAAGAGGTGACTCCGGGATGCTGACCTTCTAGGCAGAGTTGCAAAGAAAAAGCCATATCTCAGACTGGCCAATAAAAATAAAAGATGGGCAAAATAACACAGACACTGGACAGAGGAAGATTGGAAAAAAGTGTTATGAACAGACGAATCGAAGTTTGAGGTGTGAGACATTTGTGAGACGCAGACCAAATGAAAAGATGCTGGAGGAGTGCTTGATGCCATCTGTCAAGCATGGTGGAGGCAATGTGATGGTCTGGGGGTGCTTTGGTGGTGGTAAAGTGGGAGATTTGTACAGGGTAAAAGGGATCTTGAAGAAGGAAGGCTATCACTCCATTTTGCAACGCCATGCCATACCCTGTGGACGGCGCTTGATTAGAGCCAATTTCCTCCTACAACAGGACAATGACCCAAAGCACAGCTCCAAACTATGCAATAACTATTTAGGGAAGAAGCAGTCAGCTGGTATTCTGTCTATAATGGAGTGGCCAGCACAGTCACCGGATCTCAACCCTATTGAGCTGTTGTGGGAGTAGCTTGACTGTATGGTACGTAAGAAGTGCCCATCAAGCCAATCCAACTTGTGGGAGGTGCTTCAGGAAGCATGGGGTGAAATCTCTTCAGATTACCTCAACAAATTGACAACTAGAATGCCAAAGGTCTGCAAGGCTGTAATTGCTGCAAATGGAGGATTCTTTGACGAAAGCAAAGTTTGAAGGACACTATTATTTCAATTAAAAATCATTGTTTCTAATCTTGTCAATGACTACATGTCCTATTCATTTTGCTATATTTCCTATTCAAACTAATTTCATGTATATTTTCATGGAAAACAAGGACATTTCTAAGTGACCCCAAACTTTTGAACGGTAGTGTAATTGTCTGTTTTTTATTCTGCTACCCAATCTCAAATCAAAGCCCTAATCCTACAGTGTCTCTTAACAACATCTGTGTGTGTGTGTTTCAGAGAGAATTAGACACCACCGCCACCCAGCTAGCCAACAGACAGGATGAGAGCGAACAGTCCAGGAAGAAACTCATCGACCAGAGCCGCGACTTCAAGAAGAACACACCAGAGGTGACGCGCGCACACACACACACGCACGCACGCACGCACGCACACACACACATTTTAAATGCTCTATTTGAATCCATAAATCACATTTACAGTTTTAGAAGGATTTAAACGTATGAAAGGTCACGGATATCTGGACACTTATGGATATAGAACGTATCACCTTCTCCATACAGCTAGGCTGACCTTAACAGCTGACACAGAGCAGTACCATCTTCCCCAGAGGAGGACTGGGAAATATAGACATGCAAAGTTCCCAAAATAGTGCTTCCTTTTTACCCCCCACTCTGGATTGAATGACCTGTTCTTTATCTGTGGTTAAATGTGTTATGTGACATTCCTGCTGAGTGGAATCGTGAGGGAATTCTGTCTGTCTTGTTTCTCCCGGCGATGCCCCTGGGTATTGTGTGTTTCCAAGGCAACTTAATTGTTCAAACACAGAGATCGCATAAAGCCCTGAGTTGATTATCCCTTTTATACCATGGCTTTAATTTAACACATTTGCTGCTTGAAATGTGTTCATTTGCAGGTAGAAATGTGTTCAACATCCACTGAATTAGCTAGCAAGTTTACTGGATAGCGACAATAGTTGCCATGGTAACCAAACAAACAGACTTGCTAGTTTAGCTAACCAAACCATTAGTTCTATTATGAAAATTGAATTCAACAATGCCAATAATGTTTCGACTTCTGCTTTCAAAAGCAGATCAAACATTGAACATGTAAGAATGAGTTATAGCCATCGAATTCTACTGTGTGTTCAGTGGCAATTTTAGCATGTAAATCTTGGTGGGGCAAAAAAAAAAAAATACATGTGGGATGCATGCCAGCAAAGCCACTAAACAATACATGAATTACATTATAATGGTGACAGACGGTGCCCACAAACTGTAATGGCCTTCATAAAGCTGTCTCAACAGCAGAGTCCCAACAGCAGTCCCAACACCTTACCACTGCTACACCTGGCTATCAGCGGAGCCTTGTCTGGCAGCGGAACAGTTCATTCAGCCTCATTTACTGCCTTTAAAAAAAACATAGCTGATATGGCTGACTTGCTTAAACAAATGTGGTTTCTACTAACAATTGAGATGTACAAACTATGGCATAAGGGGATGACAAGCAGAAAAGAGGCAATCCGTAATTTTGATTAAGACATTAACGAGCGAGCTAGGACTGACGTAGTCAATATAACTATTTGTTCAGCACTTTTGAAATGTACAGCAACAGAATTCAGAACATGGGCCGTTCTTAGTGTTCTCCCTGTACACCAAGTCAGAACCGTAGGATAAATAAAGGGGGCATATAAGCAGACAATGAAAGCTCTTACAATATTTGATGATTACCTTTCTCTAAATAAAACAGGCTATAGGCTACATGTGCACCACCAAGTCAGAACAGTAGGCAAAATTAAGAGGGGAAAATAGACCAAATTATTAGGGCGAGGCACATGGGCTACTAACAGCTTACTACACAAAATACACTTAGTATTACTTTCTTAGCTACAATATACATATCTCCCTGGCAATATTACATAATTTATGCAGCAGCATACAAGACATTGTTGGACTCACCTTGTTGTGCTCACTTGAACAGGAAGGTGGTGCGACGGTCCTTCGTGGGCTAAGTTTGTCATCAAATTTGTCTGGCATTCTCTGGATTTATGGTGCTTTCAAGACAACTGGGAACTCTGACAAAAACAAGGTTGGATCATGACGTCAGTGATCTTCAGGTCGTAGCTCTAGAAAGAGTCCCGAGTTCCGGATTTACAATTCCGAGTTGGATGACCGTTCAGAACGTATTTTCCCAGTCGGAGCCCGTTCTTTCACCCCCCGAGTTCCCAGTTGTCTTGAACTCACTGAAGTCAAGTTTTCGCAGTTCCGAGTTAACAGTTGTTTTGAGCATGGCACAAATCATGCTTCGTTGACAGCATGGCCAATGTTGAATGTTTATCATTTTAAATTTGGAAAAGGGACCCTTAATCCCAGATTTGGGACCACACAGCCACTCCACTGAATAGCAGGCTAGTGATTGCTTTGCAATGCTTGCAGATAGCCACTGATTCCTTCCAAACCACTCATTGTTGAATTTGCTATTTCCAACTTGTTGTGGAATGTTTATGGCCGATGAGCACCGATACGTTTTATCTATAATTTCGATTCATTATTTATCTTCTTATGACAAGGATTAAAAAGGATTTGCCAGTAGGATTGTCGACTTGATTCATGATGATGACTGCTAGCTAAGATTTTGACATGATCAGTCCAATCAAAGCTACTGTAGATATAACGTGATTTGACATCATTTTATCTGTGTCCAATGACCTTGAGCATTCTTGGATGGGCACTTCTAATGTAACTCTATGGCAGCACCCAAGGGGCTTTAATTTTTTAGCTCTACCCTTAGATTTGGCGGTGAAGTAGTGTCCCCATGAGTGACAGAACACTGAGCCAATCACGGAGCAACTAGAGAACATTACCAACACCTACGCTCCGTATTTTCCACTGGCTGCCCCACCACCACAGAAAGCACTGAGCTAGGCTGAAACACCTGCATTTTGGAGCTGCCTTACAAACACGGTCTTTTTTTCTTTTCTTGAGTATGTGGCTTTATTAACTCAATGTTGTTGTTTTTTTACATTGTTTGCAAACGGTAGATGGCGCCGGAGAAGATGGCTGCCGTTTTACAGCCCTCTAACCAATTGTACTATTATGTGTGTTTTTTCGAGTTATTTGTAATTTATTCTGTACATAATGTTTCTGCCATCGTCTCTTATAACCAAAAAGAGCTTCTGGATATCAGGACAGCGATTACTCACCTCGTATTGGACGAAGATTTGTTATTCAACGAGTCGGACGCGAAGGATATCATACAGACACCCGACAAGGCCCAAATGCCCGTCATTCGCATGAGAAAGAGACGGAGATATCGTGGACGTAGGTCGGGGTGCCTTGTAAGGATCCGACGGCGAGCGAGTAAACTGCCTCTTCCATCAATCCTACTAGCCAATGTTCAATCATTTGAAAATAAATTAGATTACCTAATATTACGGTTATCCTACCAACGGGACATTAAACACTGTAATATCTTATGTTTCACCGAGTCGTGGCTGAACGACGACATGGACAACATACTGCTGACGGGATATACGCTACATCGGCAGGATAGAATGGCTGACTCCGGTAAGACAAGGGGTGGCGGTCTGTGTATATTTGTAAACAACAGCTAGTGCACAAAATCAAATACTAAGGAAGTCTCGAGGTTTTGCTCGACTGAGGTAGAGTATCTTATGATAAGCTGTAGACCACACTATTTACCAAGAGAGTTTTCATCTATATTTTTCATAGCTGTCTATTTACCACCACAAATCAATGCTGGCAGTAAGATTGAACTCAATGAGCTGTATAAGACCATAACTAAACAGGAAAACGCTCATCCAGAGGCAGCGCTCCTAGTGGCCGGGGACTTTAATGCAGGGAAACTTAAATCCGTTCTACCTAATTTCTACCAGCATGTTAAATGTGCAACCAGAGGAAAAAAAACTCTAGACCACCTTTACTCCACACAGAGAGACACGTACAAAGCTCTCCCTCACCCTCCATTTGGCAAATCTGACCATAACTCTATCCTCCTGATTCCAGCTTATAAGCAAAAACTAAAGCAGGAAGCACCAGTGACTCAGTTAATAAAAAAGTGGTCAGATGACGCAGATGCTAAGCTACAGGACTGTTTTGCTAGCACAGACTGGAACATGTTCCGGGATTCTTCAGATAGCATTGAGGAGTACACCACATCAGTCACTGGCTTCATCAATAAGTGCATCGATGACGTCATCCCCACAGTGACCGTATGTACATACCCCAACCAGAAGCCATGGATTACAGGCAACATCCGCACTGAGCTAAAGGGTAGAGCTGCCGCTTTCAAGGAGCGGGACTCTAACCCGGACGCTTATAAGAAATCCCGCTATGCCCTCAGACGAACCATCAAACGGGCAAAGAGTCAATACAGGACTAAGATTGAATCGTACTACACCGGCTCTGACGCTCGTCGGATGTGGCAGGGCTTGAAAACTATTACAGACTACAAAGGGAAGCACAGCCGCGAGCTGCCCAGTGACACAAGCCTACCAGACGAGCTAAACCACTTCTATGCTCGCTTTGAGGCAAGCAACACTGAAGCATGCATGAGAGCACCAGCTGTTCCGGATGACTATGTGATCACGCTCTCCGTAGCCGATGTGAGTAAGACTTTTAAGCAGGTCAACATTCACAAGGCCACAGGGCCAGACGGATTACCAGGATGTGTACTCCGAGCATGTGCTGACCAACTGGCAAGTGTCTTCACTGATATTTTCAACATGTCCCTGACCATAGTCCCCGTGCCCAAGGACTCTAAGATAACCTGCCTAAATGACTACTGACCCGTAGCACTGACGTCTGTAGCCATGAAGTGCTTTGAAAGGCTGGTCATGGCTCACATCAACACCATTATCCCAGAAACCCTAGACCCACTCCAATTTGCATACCGCCACAACAGATCCACAGATGAAGCAATCTCTATTGCACTCCACACTGCCCTTTCCCACCTGGACAAGAGGAACACCTATGTGAGAATGCTATTCATTGACTACAGCTCAGCGTTCAACACCATAGTACCCTCAAAGCTCATCACTAAGCTAAGGATCCTGGGACTAAACACCTCCCTCTGCAACTTGATCCTGGACTTCCTGACGGGCTGCCCCCAGGTGGTAAGGGTAGGTAACAACATATCTGCCACGCTGATCCTCAACATGGGGGCCCCTCAGGGGTGCGTGCTCAGTCCCCTCCTGTACTCCCTGTTCACCCATGACTGCATGGCCAGGCACGACTCCAACACCATCATTGAGAGCATCCTGACTGGTTGCATCACCGCCTGGTACGGCAACTGCTCGGCCTCCGACCGCAAGGCACTACAGAGGGTAGTGCGTACGGCCCAGTACATCACTGGGGCCAAGCTTCCTGCCATCCAGGACCTCTATACCAGGTGGTGTCAGAGGAAGGCCCTCAAAATTGTCAAAGACTCCAGCCACCCTAGTCATAGACTGTTCTCTCTGCTACCGCACGGCAAGCGGTACCGGAGCGCCAAGTCTTGGTCCAAAAGGCATCTTAACAGCTTCTACCCCCAAGCCATGAGACTCCTGAACAGCTAATCATGGCTACCCGGACTACTTGCAGTGCCCCCCCACCCCCACCCCATCTTTTTATGCTGCTGCTACTCTGTTAATTATTTATGCATAGTCACTTTAACTCTACCCACATGTACATATTACCTCAACTAGCCGGTGACCCCGCACATTGACTCTGCACCGGTACCCCCCTGTATATAGCCTCCCTATTGTTATTTTATTTTACTTCTGCTCTTTTTTTATAAAAAAAATAAATGCATTGTTGGTTAAGGGCTGTACAGTGGGGGAAAAAAGTATTTAGTCAGCCACCAATTGTGCAAGTTCTCCCACTTAAAAAGATGAGAGAGGCCTGTAATTTTCATCATAGGTACACGTCAACTATGACAGACAAATGAGGAAAAAAAATCCAGAAAATCACATTGTAGGATTTTTAATGAATTTATTTGCAAATTATGGTGGAAAATAAGTATTTGGTCAATAACAAAAGTTTCTGAATACCTTGTTATATACCCTTTGTTGGCAATGACACAGGTCAAACGTTTTCTGTAAGTCTTCACAAGGTTTTCACACACTGTTGCTGGTATTTTGGCCCATTCCTCCATGCAGATCTCCTCTAGAGCAGTGATGTTTTGGTGCTGTCGCTGGGCAACACAGACTTTCAACTCCCTCCAAAGATTTTCTATGGGGTTGAGATCTGGAGACTGGCTAGGCCACTCCAGGACCTTGAAATGCTTCTTACGAAGCAACTCCTTCGTTGCCCGGGTGGTGTGTTTGGGATCATTGTCATGCTGAAAGACCCAGCCACGTTTCATCTTCAATGCACAGTGGTCCTCTGTAGCTCAATTGGTAGAGCATGGCGCTTGTAACGCCAGAGTAGTGGGTTCGATCCCCGGGACCACCCATACGTAAAAATGTATGCACACATGACTGTAAGTCGCTTTGGATAAAAGCGTCTGCTAAATAGCATATTAAATGCCCTTGCTGATGGAAGGAGGTTTTCACTCAAAATCTCACGATACATGGCCCCATTCATTCTTTCCTTTACACGGATAAGTCGTCCTGGTCCCTTTGCAGAAAAACAGCCCCAAAGCATGATGTTTCCACCCCCATGCTTCACAGTAGGTATGGTGTTAGCTCCTGAGTGGCGCAGTGGTCTAAGGCACTGCTTTGCAGTGCTAACTGTGCCACTAGAGATCCTGGTTCGAATCCAGGCTCTGTCGCAGCCGGCCGCGACCGGGAGACTCATGGGTGGCGCACAATTGGCCCAGCGTCGTCCAGGGTAGGGGAGGGAATGGCCGGCAGGGATGTAGCTCAGTTGATAGAGCATGGTGTTTGCAACGCCAGGGTTGTGGGTTTGATTCCCACGGGGGGCCAGTATAAAAAAATAAAATAAAAAAAATGTATTCACTAACTGTAAGTCGCTCTGGATAAGAGCGTCTGCTAAATGACTAAAATGTAAATGTAAAAATGTGTTCTTTGGATGCAACTCAGCATTCTTTGTCCTCCAAACACGACGAGTTGAGTTTTTACCAAAAAGTTATATTTTGGTTTCATCTGACCATATGACATTCTCCCAATCCTCTTCTGGATCCTCCAAATGCACTTTAGCAAACTTCAGACGAGCCTGGACATGTACTGGCTTAAGCAGGGGGACACGTCTGGCACTGCAGGATTTGAGTCCCTGGTGGCGTAGTGTGTTACTGATGGTAGGCTTTGTTACTTTGGTCCCAGTTCTCTGCAGGTCATTCACTTGGTCCCCCCGTGTGGTTCTGGGATTTTTGCTCACCGTTCTTGTGATCATTTTGACCCCACGGGGTGAGATCTTGCGTGGAGCCCCAGATCGAGGGAGATTATCAGTGGTCTTGTATGTCTTCCATTTCCTAATAATTGCTCCCACAGTTGATTTATTCAAACCAAGCTGCTTACCTATTGCAGATTCAGTCTTCCCAGCCTGGTGCAGGTCTACAATTTTGTTTCTGGTTTCCTTTGACAGCTCTTTGGTCTTGGCCATAGTGGAGTTTGGAGTGTGACTGTTTGAGGTTGTGGACAGGTGTCTTTTATACTGATAACAAGTTCAAACAGGTGCCATTAATACAGGTAACGAGTGGAGGACAGAGGAGCCTCTTAAAGAAGAAGTTACAGGTCTGTGAGAGCCAGAAATCTTGCTTGTTTGTAGGTGACCAAATACTTATTTTCCACCATAATTTGCAAATAAATTCATTAAAAATCCTACAATGTCATTTTCTGGAAAAAAAATTCTCAATTTGTCTGTCATAGTTGACGTGTACCTATGATGAAAATTACAGGCCTCTCTCATCTTTTTAAGTGGGAGAACTTGCACAATTGGTGGCTGACTAAATACTTTTTTCCCCCACTGTAAGTAAGCATTTCACTGTAATGTCTACACCTGTTGTATTCGGCGCATGTGGCAAATAAATTTGGATTTGATTTGTGGGAAAAAGAGATCATGTTTGTATGCTGCTTTATTAACTCAATGTTTTTTTTGTTTTGTTTTTTTTACATTGTTTGCAAACTGATATGTGAAACGTATTAATGCCAAAATAACATGCAAAACAGGCATTGTTTTTTACATTGTAGAATAGTGAAGACATCAAAACTATGAAATAATAATTAATAATAACACATGGAATCATGTAGTAACCAAAAGTGTTTAACAAATCCTAACATATTTTGTATCTGAGATTCTTCAAATAGCCACCCTTTGCCTTGATGACAGGTTTGCACGCTCTTGGCATTCTCTCAACCAGCTTCATGAGGTAGTCATGGGGAATGCATTTCAATTAACAGGTGTGCCTTCTTAAAAGTACATTTGTGGAATTTCTTACCTTCTTATTGCGTTTGAGTCAATCAGTTGTGTTGTGACAAGGAAGGGGGGGTATACAGAACATAGCCCTATTTGGTAAAAGGCGAAGTCCATATTTTGGCCAGAACCGCTCAAATAAGCAGAGAGAAACGACAGTCCATCTGTTACAGATACAGGTATCCTGTGTTTTTGTGTGTTTCTCTCCTTCTGCCCTAATCACAGGTGTCCTGTATGTTCCTGATTGGTGGTCGTTGAGGTGTCTGCTGATTGGACCAATCAGTGAACATTCCTGTGAATAGCACCACCTGTTACTCGTTTGTTCAATCACACAGCCCATTGTATAAAAACCAGTCTTGTGTTTGTTGAGAGAGAGAGAGACTTTTTCCATATGTGAGTATGGACACGGTGGTGTCCTGTGTGTTGTGTACTCACTAAGTTGTTGGTTACCCTATTGGTAACTTTATTAGAATCTATTTCTTTACCTGAGTGTGGATACTGTTGTATCCTGTGTGGTGTGTACTTATATAATTGCTGATTACCCTGTTTGGTAGCTTTGTGTGTTTCTGGGAAAAGGGGAGTTTAAGCTAGTTGCCCTTGGGCGTACATTACCCGTAGGAAGAACTCTGTCTATAAACACTAGTGAGACCTGAGCGGACCACCCACTGTATTTTTGTATGGTAGCAGTAGCCTAGCGGTTCTTGAGGCAGGCAAGATCAGTTTAGGGGGTTTTACACTATTGTTTCATTTCTTGGGTCCTGCTCAGCCCTTTTTCCCAAACCCTTACCGTGTGTTCAGAAATAAACACTTTGTGTTTGACGGTAGTTCATGGTTGTTGTGTCATTTTTGGTTCTCACTGTTCCCTGCCACACTTATAATTTACATGAATTTATGTTACGGGTCTCATGTCCATCCACCCTAGATGTTTAGAGCCACGGGGTTCGTAACATAAAGTGGGGGCTCGTCTGGGATCCTATCTATCCCATGATACTCATGTAAATTAGTCAGTGTCTGGTTCAGTGTTGAGCTTGGCAGCTGTAACTACCTGTTTTTTTTTGTGTGTTCAGTAGTCGACGGCTCGTGTTGCTAGTAGAATGGCTACTTTTGAGTTGGAGGCATTTTTGGAAAACCCTACGTGGGGGGTTTTTGAGAATTGCCGTAGAGTGGATCTACAGGCTTTGGCTGACCACTTTTCTGTACCCATACCGAGGGGTTTAGTGAAAGCAGAAGTTAGGGAAGTAGTGCTAGCGATATTGTTAAACGAGCGAGTGCTTGAGTTACCGCCGCCTGAGTCTGCTGCTCCTGTAGGGGATGTGGTTGCTGTTCCTGTAAGCCCATCAGTGTCTGAGGACGAGGCTAAGGCTCCAGCCACATTGCCCCGTTATGACCCACTCTCCCCACTGACTGACAGTGATGCCAGGATCGATGTCCGCTCGACACGGCTCCAAATGGAGGCGGAAGAGCGGGCACAAATCAGGCAAGACAAGCTGGAGATGCGTAAGCTAGAGGCAGAACAGGAGACGCGTAAGCTAGAGGCAGAACTGGAGACGCGTAAGATGGAAATGGAGATGCGTAAGATGGAACTGGAGGTGCGTAAAATGGAACTAGAGGCAGAAACAGCGAGGTTAGTCTCTGCTAATACTATGCCTGCTAGTGAGCCATCCTCACCAGCTGTGTCGGCTGCTACGTTTGATATTAGTAGGCAGATCACCTTGGTACCTGTGTTCAGGGAGTCAGAGGTTGATGCCTATTCCAGTGTTTTTGAACGTATAGCGGTAGCATTGAAATGGCCCGACGAGGTATGGTGCCTATTACTTCAGTGTAAGCTAACAGGTAAAGCCCAAGAGGTTCTGGCAGCGCTACCTCTTGAAGACAGTTTGAATTATGAAGTGGTCAAAGCTACTGTTCTTCGTGCCTATGAGCTTGTTCCTGAGGCATATCGACAAAGATTTAGGTCTCATAAAAAGTCTCCTACTCAGACTTATGTGGAGTTTGCTAGAGACAAAGGAAATCTGTTTGACAAATGGCACAGTGCTAGTAAGGTAACTGATTTTAACTCTCTACGGGAGTTAATCTTGTTAGAAGAGTTTAAAAATTGCTTACCCGAACGCATTGTAGTTTATCTGAACGAACAGAAAGTATCCTCACTGTCGGAAGCGTCTGTATTGGCAGACGAGTTTGTGTTGACGCATAAGAGCGTGTTTTCGGCTCGTACGGAGAGCAGGGCTGCGGAGTTGCTAACTTTTAGTCCTAGTCGACCAGCAGTACATCCAGCGCGCCCAAAAGATGTGCGTCACTGTTTCTATTGTCATAAGGTGGGACATATGGTTAATGATTGCTTTTTGCTTAAACGCAAACCGGGGATGCCTCAGCACACCAGGCCACCAACGGGTGTTGGGCTGATTCGTACGGTTGTAAGGCCGGAATCAAGACAGAAGCCTCATAGTGAATGTGGTTTGAAAGTCCCTGTCCCAGATCACAGTTATGAACCGTTCATTTTTGAGGGGTTTGTTTCTATATCGGATGATGAAGCGTCTCAGCGTCCAGTTAGAATCCTCAGAGATACTGGTGCGGCGCAGTCGTTCATACTAGCTGATGTGTTGCCCTTGTCTAATAATACATATTGTGGTTCCAGTGTGTTAGTACAAGGAATTGAAATGGGTTTCGTCCCAGTGCCATTGCACTTTGTGAACGTACACTCTGAGTTAGTCAGTGGATTGTTCAGAGTTGGGGTACGTCCAATGTTGCCAGTAAAAGGGGTGACATTTATAATGGGCAACGATATTGCCGGAGGAAAGGTGATACCCGTATTGGAGGTAATGGATAAAAGTGACCAGTCTCTCTCCGAGGAGCTGGCACAGGGTTATCCAGATGTGTTCCCCGCTTGTGCTGTCACACGTGCTCAAGCACGACAAGTGGGTGAAGTGGTAGATTTGTCAGACACGATTCTATTCAGAGAGTGTGACCCAGAGGATAGTTCGGGTGCTACCTCTGGTAAGCTGGTGCAGTCTGACCAACAGCCCAGAGAAAGGAAGAAGGATGTGGAACTTGTTGCTGAGGCAATACAGTTACCAGTTACTCGTGAGCAGCTGATCGCTAACCAACAGGTTGACATTAGCCTGGCTAAATGTTTTTCTAGTGTTGTCTCAGAGGACGAGCTAAAGAAGAAAAACATGGCATACTTCATTGATGGTAATCTCCTCATGCGTAAATGGACATCCCATGTTGACGCTGGCGGAGATTGGAATGCTGTTTACCAAATAGTGATTCCTACAGCCTTTCGACAAAATGTTTTATCCCTCGCTCATGATCACCAGTGGTCCGGACATCTGGGAGTCACCAAGACTTATGATCGTGTTTTGCGACATTTCTTTTGGCCTGGCTTAAAACAAGATGTGGCTCAGTTCTGTCGGACTTGCCACACCTGTCAAGTAGTTGGGAAACCGAACCAGGTTATTTCCCCCGCGCCTCTTTGTCCCATACCGGCCATAGGTGAACCATTCGAACATGTGATGGTTGATTGTGTTGGACCATTACCAAAAACAAAATCTGGTAACCAGTTTATGTTGACAATTATGTGTGTGGCCACCAGGTACCCAGAGGCCATTCCTCTGCGAAGGATTACTGCTCCGGTGGTGAGTAAAGCGTTGATCAAATTCTTCTCAACTTTTGGATTACCTAAGGTGATACAAACTGATCAGGGTACGAATTTCCTTTCTAAACTTTTCAAACAAGTGTTAAAATCCTTGTCAGTTATACACCGTGTGTCAAGCGCATATCACCCAGAGTCTCAGGGTGCGCTTGAACGTTGGCATCAGACCCTGAAGTCTATGCTCCGTAAATATTGCTTGGAATCTGAGAAAGATTGGGATGAGGGAGTTCCTCTAGTGTTGTTTGCTGTCCGTGAGACAGTACAGGAATCCCTAGGGTTCAGCCCAGCTGAACTGGTGTTTGGACACACCATGAGAGGACCTATGAAAGTCCTTAAGGATCAGTTTTTGTCACAAGAGTTGTGTGTGAAAGAAAATGTGTTGGACTACGTTAGTCGCTTTCGTGAGCGCCTAC
The DNA here is from genome assembly GCF_964263955.1 of Coregonus lavaretus. Classification (NCBI taxonomy): domain Eukaryota; kingdom Metazoa; phylum Chordata; class Actinopteri; order Salmoniformes; family Salmonidae; genus Coregonus; species Coregonus lavaretus. The sequence continues at coordinate 38,308,554 of NC_140017.1, read as the reverse complement.
ATGCTGCCTGTGCTCTAGCAAAGGAAGCGCTGTCTTCCTCACAGAAACGGATGAAACGACACTATGACACACAGGCTGTTTCTCGTTCACTGCAGCCAGGTGACCGAGTTCTTGTGTTGTTGCCTGTGCCAGGAGCGTCATTGTCAGCACGTTTCTCTGGTCCTTATGTCATTGAAAAGAAACTAACTGAAACTGACTATGTGATACAGACTCCTGATAGAAAACGCCAATCTCGTGTGTGCCACGTTAACATGTTGAAGACATACCACAACAGACCCGTCACTCAGGTAGACAGTCCAGAGAAACTGGCCGAGTCGGCTGTCTCTGTTGCTGCTACGGCTGTAGTGGGAGGTCATGTTAATGATGTGGACGGAGATGGTTTGGAGTTGCGCAATACTCAGCAGCAGTGTGCTAGATTGCCCAATTCAGAGATGCTGCTGTCTCTCCCGTCAAGCCTGATTCATTTAACGGACAGACAGTCAGATGATATTGTGAGACTATTACACAGCTTTCCATGTCTTTTTAATGATGTTCCTACATGTACAAATGTGTTAGAACATGACATTAATGTTGGAAACGCTGCACCTATCAAGCAACATCCTTATCGTGTCAACGTCGCTAAGAGAAAGATAATGAGGGGTGAGGTCGGTTATTTGCTGGAGAATAACCTGGCTATGCCAAGTTCAAGTCCTTGGAGTTCTCCGTGCATTCTGGTTCCTAAACCTGATGGGACATCCAGATTATGTACGGACTATCGGAAAGTCAATGCGGTCACAGTGCCCGACTCGTTCCCGTTACCCAGACTGGATGACTGTATTGATACTGTTGGTGCTGCTACTTATGTAACCAAATTAGATCTTCTAAAAGGTTACTGGCAGGTGCCGTTAACCCCACGTGCCTCCGACATCTCTGCATTTGTGACCCCAGATCACTTCCTACAATATGCTGTCATGGCATTTGGGATGCGGAACGCACCAGCCACTTTCCAACGCCTGGTTAACACAGTATTGGCTGGAGTTCCTAATTGTAGTGCTTACCTTGATGATCTGGTAATTTATTCAACTGAGTGGTCTGATCATGTTAACACTCTAAGGGTAGTGTGTGAACGTCTAGCAACCGCTTCTCTAACCCTGAACTTAGCAAAGTGCGAGTTTGGGAAGGCCACTGTTACTTATCTTGGTAAACAGGTCGGCCATGGTCAGGTGCGCCCTCTAGATGCCAAGGTCTCAGCTATAAACGCATTTCCCGCACCTACCACCAGAAGAGAGCTACGCCGTTTTTTAGGGATGGTTGGCTACTACCGTAGTTTCTGTAAAAATTTCTCTGCGGTAGTTGCTCCATTAACGGATTTGCTCAGTCCGGCGAGAAAATTTGTATGGTCTGAAGATTGTTGTGCTGCTTTCAACACTGCTAAAGCACTCTTGTGTAGTACTCCTGTTCTTGCTGCGCCAGATTTTGAGCGGCCGTTTAAACTGGAGGTAGATGCAAGTGCCAGAGGTGCTGGTGCTGTTCTACTGCAGCAAGACCAGAGTGGAGTGGACCATCCTGTCTGTTATTTTTCACGGAAATTTAACAAATGTCAGACAAACTATTCCACCATTGAACAAGAAGCTCTAGCTTTGTTGTTAGCTCTGCAGTACTTTGAAGTTTATGTTGGTTCCAGTGCATTACCAGTGGTAGGGTATACTGACCATAAGCCCTTAGTTTTTCTCCACCGGATGTACAACCAGAACCAACGCCTTATGCGTTGGGCACTTGTCGTGCAAAATTATAATTTGGAGATCCGCCACAAAAAGGGGTTAGATAATGTGATGGCAGATGCTTTGTCTCGTGTTTGATGATCTAGGTTTTTTTTTGTTATCCCGGCAGGATGATTATTGAATTTTGGGTGTTGTGATAGTACGTGTGTCGCAAACCATTTTGGTTTGCTCTTTTAAGGGTGGGAGTGTTACGGATACAGGTATCCTGTGTTTTTGTGTGTTTCTCTCCTTCTGCCCTAATCACAGGTGTCCTGTATGTTCCTGATTGGTGGTCGTTGAGGTGTCTGCTGATTGGACCAATCAGTGAACATTCCTGTGAATAGCACCACCTGTTACTCGTTTGTTCAATCACACAGCCCATTGTATAAAAACCAGTCTTGTGTTTGTTGAGAGAGAGAGAGACTTTTTCCATATGTGAGTATGGACACGGTGGTGTCCTGTGTGTTGTGTACTCACTAAGTTGTTGGTTACCCTATTGGTAACTTTATTAGAATCTATTTCTTTACCTGAGTGTGGATACTGTTGTATCCTGTGTGGTGTGTACTTATATAATTGCTGATTACCCTGTTTGGTAGCTTTGTGTGTTTCTGGGAAAAGGGGAGTTTAAGCTAGTTGCCCTTGGGCGTACATTACCCGTAGGAAGAACTCTGTCTATAAACACTAGTGAGACCTGAGCGGACCACCCACTGTATTTTTGTATGGTAGCAGTAGCCTAGCGGTTCTTGAGGCAGGCAAGATCAGTTTAGGGGGTTTTACACTATTGTTTCATTTCTTGGGTCCTGCTCAGCCCTTTTTCCCAAACCCTTACCGTGTGTTCAGAAATAAACACTTTGTGTTTGACGGTAGTTCATGGTTGTTGTGTCATTTTTGGTTCTCACTGTTCCCTGCCACACTTATAATTTACATGAATTTATGTTACGGGTCTCATGTCCATCCACCCTAGATGTTTAGAGCCACGGGGTTCGTAACACCATCATTACTTTAAGACGTGAAGGTCAGTCAATCCGGAAAATCTCAACAACTTTGAAAGTTTCTTCAAGTGCAGTCTCAAAAACCATCAAGCGCTATGATGAAACTGGCTCTCATGAGGACCGCCACAGGAATGGAAGACCCAGAGTTACGTCTGCTGCAGAGGATAAGTTAATTAGAGTTACCAGCATCAGAAATTGCAGCCCAAATAAATGCTTCACAGAGTTCAAGTCACAGACACATCTCAACATCAACTGTTCAGAGGGGACTGTGTGAATCAGGCCTTCATGGTCGAATTGCTGCAAAGAAACCACTACTAAAGGACACCAATAAGAAGAAGAGACCTGCTTGGGCCAAGAAACACAAGAAATGGACATTAGACCGGTGGAAATTTGTCCTTTGGTCTGGAGTCCAAATTGGAGATTTTTGGTTCCAACCGCCATGTCTTTGTGAGACGCGGTGTGGGTGAACGGATGATCTCCGCATGTGTATTTCCCACCGTTAAGCATGGAGGAGGAGGTGTTATGGTGTGGGGGTGCTTTGCTGGTGACACTGTCTGTGATTTATTTAGAATTCAAGGCACACTTAACCAGCATGGCTACCACAGCATTCTGCAGCGATATGCCATCCCATCTGGTTTGGGCTTAGTGGGACTATCATTTGTTTTTCAACAGGACATTGACCCAACACAACTCCAGGCTGTGTAAGGGCTATTTTACCAAGAAGGAGAATGATGGAGTGCTGCATCAGATTACCTGACCTCCACAATCCCCCGACCTCAACCCAATTGAGATGGTTTGGGATGAGTCGGACAGCAGAGTGAAGGAAAAGCAGCCAACGAGTGCTCAGCATATGTGGGAACTCCTTCAAGACTGTTGAAAAAGCATTCCAGGTGAAGCTGGTTGAGAGAATGCCAAGAGTGTGCAAAGCTGTCATCAAGCCAAAGGGTGGCTATTTGAAGAATCTCAAACATAAAATATATTTTGATTTGTTTAACACTTTTTCGGTTACTACATGATTCCATACGTGTTATTTTATAGTTTTGATGTCTTCACTATTATTATACAATGTAGAAAATACTAAAAATAAAGAAAAACCCTTGAATGAGTAGTTGTGTCCAAACTTTTGACTGGTACTGTATATTTTCTTTGCTAAAAATTTGAATGACAGGTCCCCACTGTGCGTGTTATAGGGAAATAATGCAAGCTCTAGAATGCCCTTCAAGCCAATCCAAAACAAGTATTCAACAATGCCATGGTATAATTAAGCGATAAGGCCCAAGGGGGTGTGGTATATGTCCAATATACCACGGCCAATGGCTGTTCTTAGCACGACGCAACGCCTGGATACAGCCCTTAGGTGTGGTATATTGCCCGTATACCGCAAACCCCTGAGGTGCCTTATTGTTATTATAAACTGGTTACCAACGTAATTATAGCAGTAAAAAAATAAAAATAATCAGACCCGTGGTATATGATTAGATATACCACGGCTGTCGGCCAATCAGCATTTAGGGCTCGAACCACCCAGGTTATAATAATTGATAATGATATGAATGATGTATGACTATATGTAGGATGGATATGCCATGTCTAGTGACGACTGGAGAGACCCCAGTTAGCAGTATTTTCTATAGGATTGGCCATATTTACATTTTTACATTTAAGTCATTTAGCAGACACTCTTATCCACAGCGACTTACAAATTGGTGCATTCAACTTGGGATAGCCAGTGGGACAACCACCACTCGGGAGGGGGGGTGTAGAAGGATTACTGTTATACTATTCCAGGTATTCCTTAAAGAGGTAGGGTTTCAAGTGTCTCCGGAATGTGGTCAGTGACTCCGCTGTCCTGGCGTCGTGGGGGAGCTTGTTCCACCATTGGGGTGCCAGAGCAGCGAATAGCTTTGACTGGGCTGAGCGGGAACTGTGCTTCCGTAGAGGTAGGGGGGCTAGCAGGCCAGAGGTGGATGAACGTAGTGCCCTCGTTTGGGTGTAGGGTCTGATCAGATCCTGAAGGTAAGGAGGTGCCGTTCCTCTCACAGCTCCGTAGGCAAGCACCATGGTTTTGTAGTAGATGCGAGCTTCAACTGGAAGCCTGTGGAGTGTGTGGAGGAGCGGGGTGACGTGAGAGAACTTGGGAAGGTTGAACACCAGACGGGCTGCAGCGTTCTGGATAAGTTGTAGGGGTTTAATGGCACAGGAAGGGAGCCCAGCCAACAGCGAGTTGCAGTAATCCAGACGGGAGATGACAAGTGCCTGGATTAGGACCTGTGCCGGTTTCTGTGTAAGGTAGGGTCGTACTCTGCGAATGTTGTAGAGCATGAACCTGCAGGATCGGGTCACTGCTTTGATGTTAGCGGAGAACGACAGGGTGTTGTCCAGGGTCATGCCAAGGTTCTTTGCACTCTGGGAGGAGGACACAATGGAGTTGTCAACCGTGATGGCGAGATCATGGAGCGGGCAGTCCTTCCTCGGGAGGAAGAGCAGCTCCGTCTTGCCGAGGTTCAGCTTGAGCTGGTGAACCGACATCCACACTGATATGTCTGCCAGAGATGCGATTCGCCACCTGCTTATCAGAAGGGGGAAGGAGAAAATGAATTGTGTGTCGTCTGCGTAGCAATGATAGGAGAGACCATGTGAGGATATGATAGAGCCAAGTGACTTGGTGTATAGAGAGAATAGGAGAGGGCGTAGAACTGAGCCCTGGGGGACACCAGTGGTGAGAGCACGTGGTGCGGAGACAGATTCTCGCCACGCCACCTGGTAGGAGCGACCAGTCAGGTAGGACGCAATCCAAGAGTGAGCAGCGCCGGAGATACCCAACTCGGAGAGGGTGGAAAGGAGGATCTGATGGTTCACAGTATCAAAGGCAGCAGATAGGTCTAGAAGGATAAGAGCAGAGGAGCGAGAGTTAGCTTTAGCAGTGCGGAGAGCCTCCAATACACAGAGAAGAGCAGTCTCAGTTGAATGACCAGTCTTGAAACCTGACTGGTTTGGATCAAGAAGGTAATTCTGAGAGAGATAGCAGGAGAGTTGGCTATAGACGGCACGCTCAAGAGTTTTGGAGAGAAGAAAGAATGGATACTGGTCTGTAGTTGTTGACATCGGAGGGATCGAGTGTAGGTTTTTTGAGGAGGGGTGCAACTCTCGCTCTCTTGAAGACGGAAGGGACATAGCCAGCGGTCAAGGATGAGTTGATGAGCGAGGTGAGGTAAGGGAGAAGGTCTCCGGAAATGGTCTGGAGAAGAGAGGAGGGGATAGGGTCAAGCGGGCATGTTGTTGGGCGGCCAGCCATCACAAGTCGCAAGATTTCATCTGGAGAGAGAGTGGAGAAAGAAGTCAAAGCATAGGGTAGGGCAGTGTGAGCAGGACCAGCGGTGTCATTTGACTTAATAAATGAGGATCGGATGTCGTCAACCTTCTTTTCAAAATGGTTGACGAAGTCATCCACAGAGAGGGAGGAGGGAGGGGGAGGAGGATTCAGCAGGGAGGAGAAGGTGGCAAAGAGCTTCCTAGGGTTAGAGGCAGAGGCTTGAAATTTAGAGTGGTAGAAAGTGGCTTTAGCAGCAGAAACAGAGGAAGAAAATGTAGAGAGGAGGGAGTGAAAAGATGACAGGTCCGCAGGGAGTCTAGTTTTCCTCCATTTCCGCTCGGCTGCCCGGAGCCCTGTTCTGTGAGCTCGCAATGAGTCGTCAAGCCACGGAGCAGGAGGGGTGGACCGAGCCGGCCGGGAGGATAGGGGACATAGAGAGTCAAAAGATGCAGAAAGGGAGGAGAGGAGGGTTGAGGAGGCAGAATCAGGAGATCGGAGGGAGAAGAATTTAGCAGAGGGAAGAGATGATAGGATGGAAGAGGAGAGAGTAGCGGGAGAGAGAGAGCGAAGGTTGGACGGCACATTACCATCTGAGTAGGGGCAGAGTGAGAAGTGTTGGAGGAGAGTGAGAGAGAAAAGGATACAAAGTAGTGGTCAGAGACTTGGAGGGGAGTTGCAGTGAGATTAGTAGAAGAACAGCATCTAGTAAAGATGAGGTCAAGCGTATTGCCTACCTTGTGAGTTGGGGGGGACGGTGAGAGGGTGAGGTCAAAAGAGGAAAGGAGTGGAAAGAATGAGGCAGAGAGAAATGAGTCAAAGGCAGACGAAGGGAGGTTAAAGTATGAAAATGTATGCACTCACTAACTGTAAGTCGCTCTGGATAAGAGCGTCTGCTAAATGACTAAAATGTTAAATGTTAAAGTCACCCAGAACTGTAAGGGGTGAACCATCCTCAGGAAAGGAACTTATCAAGGCGTCAAGCTCAATGATGAACTCTCCAAGGGAACCTGGAGGGCGATAAATGATAAGGATGTTAAGCTTGAATGGGCTAGTGACTGTGACAGCATGGAATTCAAATGAGGAGATAGACCGATGGGTCAGGGGGAAAATAGAGAATGTCCACTTGGGAGAGATGAGGATTCCTGTGCCACCGCCACGCTGACCAGATGCTCTCGGGGTATGCGAGAACACATGATCAGACGAGGAAAGAGCAGTAGGAGTCGCAGTGTTTTCTGTGGTAATCCATGTTTCCGTCAGCGCCAAGTAGTCGAGGGACTGGAGGGTAGCATAGGCTGAGCTTTGTGGATACAGGCCCTGACCTAAGCTTTGTGGATACAGGACCTGACCTAAGCTTTGTGGATACAGGCCCTGACCTAAGCTTTGTGGATACAGGACCTGACCTAAGCTTTGTGGATACAGGCCCTGACCTAAGCTTTGTGGATACAGGCCCTGACCTAAGCTTTGTGGATACAGGCCCTGACCTAAGCTTTGTGGATACAGGCCCGGACCTAAGCTTTGTGGATACAGGCCCTGACCTAAGTTTTGTGGATACAGGCCTGGACCTAAGCAGGGGCAGTCAAACAATGGAAAGGCACTTTATTATAATGGAAGTGTACACAGAAACACACACTCCAATATGTAGTTAGTTACATGATGTTCCTGATCTAAAGAGTCTATCTGGAGCCATGAGCCATGCAGGTAGAGCCATGCCATCTGGACAGAATGCCCCATTCTGTCTTACTGTACTGTAGTGTACTTTACTGTAGTGTACTTTACTGTACTTTACTGTAGTGTACTTTACTGTAGTGTACTGTAGTGTACTGTACTGTAGTTTACTATAGTGTACTGTAGTTTACTGTAGTTTAGTTTACTGTAGTGTACTTTACTGTAGTGTACTGTAGTGTACTGTACTGTAGTTTACTGTACTCTCCATTGCATCTCGACAGGGCTTTAATCTAGCTAACTGACAGTGTGTGGATTTGCCTGTTCCCCGAGATATATACTTGACTGGGTATCTAATCAGAAACTACTGACTCATGACCTATTGCTATGCAATAGGACTCTGGGGCTGAGGCTAGGTTGATTTTAAATGTGCACAAATGTGCTCTGAATATTGTTGATGTGGTTAAACAGGCTGATGCCAGTGTGGGTGAAACACTATGACGTAAGACTACAACAGTATTAGATTAGGACTGTGTGTTTATCAGTGACTCTGGAAACGATCCATTCTAAACGGTTTCTTCTGTGTCTTTCAGGATGTAAGAAAACAGGTGGCTCCCCTGCTCAAGAGTTTCCAGGGAGAGGTAAGACTGTCTTGTGTGTGTGTGTGTGTGTGTGTGTGTGTGTGTGTGTGTGTGTGTGTCTCCTCTTGTATTTCAGTACATAATGGTGTGTGTGTGTGTGTGTGTGTGTGTGTGTGTGTGTGTGTGTGTGTGTGTGTGTGTGTGTGTGTGTGTGTGTGTGTGTGGGGGGGAGGGAGGGAGGGAGAGAGGGAGAGAGGGAGAGAGGGAGAGAGGGAGAGAGAGAGAGAGAGATTTTTTACCTATATTCTCCTGTTTTTGTGACCTCTTCTCTCTATTACTGTCCTCTCTGCATTCTGTCATTTAGCCCCCTGGCCATGTTTAAATTGTATCCTGTGAAAAGAGAGACACAACAAAAACCCTGGCATCAGCCAATCACAGCCCACTAATCTTAGTTCCTCTCATTCTGCATGGCTGCACGTTTCTAGGGGGATGCTGGATTTTTGTAAATATTTTTTTATACATCACTAATTTGTTTCCAGCGTTGTTGATGTCGCCGTTGTTGATGTCTTAATGAATACAGGAGGCCAATATCTTACTGTTCTGCGCTGTGAGAGGAGTTTTCTCTGTCAGCAGTGTGTTTTTATTCTAAGACTATCCTTGTTTATTCCCCTCTGAGTCATCATTTCATCATAACACTCGTCCTCCTCCCATGGAAGCTGTTGTTGTAGACTTGGGCGTTATGGGGGTGGAGTGGGTGGACATTCTAGTTCTACCCCATGATTTCACTTCCCTGAGCCACTCACGCACCCACACATCCAATGTGACAGGGCTGCCTTGCCGCAGGGCAGAGAATATTCCAGTTTAACATTGGGTTATGGTTCTTCTTTCTCTTGAGAGTAGCAGCCAGTTGTTATTTTAATGTGCTGTAATTTCAGGGCCTTCACACAGTGTTTGGTGATCCTATAAAGAATATGGAGTTTTGATGTGGTGCAGCAGGACATGTGTTATTTCACTTTGTCAACTGTTTTCCACTGCACACGCGCGCGCACGCACGCACGCGCACACACACACACACACACACACACACACACTGTCACACGCACATGTACAGTGGGGGAAAAAAAGTATTTAGTCAGCCACCAATTGTGCAAGTTCTCCCACTTAAAAAGATGAGAGAGGCCTGTAATTTTCATCATAAGTACACGTCAACTATGACAGACAAATTGAGAAAGAAAATTCCAGAAAATCACATTGTAGGATTTCTAATGAATTTATTTGCAAATTATATGGTGGAAAATAAGTATTTGGTCACCTACAAACAAGCAAGATTTCTGGCTCACACAGACCTGTAACTTCTTCTTTAAGAGGCTCCTCTGTCCTCCACTCGTTACCTGTATTAATGGCACCTGTTTGAACTTGTTATCAGTATAAAAGACACCTGTCCACAACCTCAAACAGTCACACTCCAAACTCCACTATGGCCAAGACCAAAGAGCTGTCAAAGGACACCAGAAACAAAATTGTAGACCTGCACCAGGCTGGGAAGACTGAATCTGCAATAGGTAAGCAGCTTGGTTTGAAGAAATCAACTGTGGGAGCAATTATTAGGAAATGGAAGACACAAGACCACTGATAATCTCCCTCGATCTGGGGCTCCACGCAAGATCTCACCCCGTCGGGTCAAAATGATCACAAGAACGGTGAGCAAAAATCCCAGAACCACACGGGGGGACCTAGTGAATGACCTGCAGAGAGCTGGGACCAAAGTAACAAAGCCTACCATCAGTAACACACTACGCCGCCAGGGACTCAAATCCTGCAGTGCCAGACGTGTCCCCTTGCTTAAGCCAGTACATGTCCAGGCCCGTCTGAAGTTTGCTAGAGTGCATTTGGATGATCCAGAAGAGGATTGGGAGAATGTCATATGGTCAGATGAAACCAAAATATAACTTTTTGGTAAAAACTCAACTCGTCGTGTTTGGAGGACAAAGAATGCAGAGTTGCATCCAAAGAACACCATACCTACTGTGAAGCATGGGGGTGGAAACATCATGCTTTGGGGCTGTTTTTCTGCAAAGGGACCAGGACGACTTATCCGTGTAAAGGAAAGAATGAATGGGGCCATGTATCGTGAGATTTTGAGTGAAAACCTCCTTCCATCAGCAAGGGCATTGAAGATGAAACGTGGCTGGGTCTTTCAGCATGACAATGATCCCAAACACACCACCCGGGCAACGAAGGAGTGGCTTCGTAAGAAGCATTTCAAGGTCCTGGAGTGGCCTAGCCAGTCTCCAGATCTCAACCCCATAGAAAATCTTTGGAGGGAGTTGAAAGTCTGTGTTGCCCAGCGACAGCCCCAAAATATCACTGCTCTAGAGGAGATCTGCATGGAGGAATGGGCCAAAATACCAGCAACAGTGTGTGAAAACCTTGTGAAGACTTACAGAAAACGTTTGACCTGTGTCATTGCCAACAAAGGGTATATAACAAAGTATTGAGAAACTTTTGTTATTGACCAAATACTTTTTTTCCACCATAATTTGCAAATAAATTCATTAAAAATCCTACTATGTGATTTTCTGGATTTATTTTTCTCATTTTGTCTGTCATAGTTGACGTGTACCTATGATGAAAATTACAGGCCTCTCTCATCTTTTTAAGTGGGAGAACTTGCACAATTGGTAGCTGACTAAATACTTTTTTCCCCCACTGTATGTACACACACACAGACTTGTATTGTGATTTAAGGTTGGGCCTAATCATTGTGCCTTCACCCTGTCAAATAAACCAGCTACATAGATGCATGTAATAGTATTCATATGCTGTTCTACTTCCTCATGTTTCACCCTGACGGTTGTTAGGACCTGTTATCCAGTGATCTATAGCCCTGTTATCCAGTGATCTATAGCCCTGTTGTTGATGAACCTTCCCTGTCTGTGGTGTTGTATTCCTACTACAGGTCAACCCTGTAATCTATACTGAACAAAAATATGAACGCAACATGTAAAGTGTTGGTCACATTTTTAATGTGTTGAAATAAAAGATCCCATAAATGTTCCATACGCACAAAAAGCTTATTTCTCTCAAATTGTGCACAAAATTGTTTACATCCCTGTTAGTGAGCATTTCTCCTTTGCCAAGATAATCCATCCACCTGACAGGTGTGGCATATCAAGAAGCTGATTAAACAGCATGATCATTACACAGGTGCACCTTGTACTGGGGACAATAAAAGGCCACTCTAAAATGTGCAGTTCTGTCACACAACACAATGCCACAGATGTCTCAAGTTTTGAGGGAGTGTGTAATTGGCATGCTGACTGCAGGAATGTCCACCAGAGCTGTTGCCAGAGAATTGAATGTTCTTTTCTCTACCATAAGCCAGCCCAGGACCTCCACATCCGGCATCTTCACCTGCGGGATCGTCTGAGGAGGAGGGGGAGGGGGGGTGCTGAGGAGTACTTCTGTCTGTAATAAAGCCCTTTTGTGGGGAAAAACTAATTCTGATTGGCTGGGCCTGGCTCCCCAGTGGGTGGGCCTGGCTCCCAAGTGGGTGGGTCTATGCCCTCCCAGGCCCACCCATGGCTGTGCCCCTGCCCAGTCATGTGAAATCCATAGATTAGGGCCTAATGAATTTATTTCAATTGACTGATTTCCTTCTATGAATTATAACTCAGGAAAATCTTTGAAATTGTTACATGTTACATTAATATTTGAGTTCAAATCAAGTTTTATTTGTCACATACACGTGTTTAGCAGATGTTATAGCGGGTGTAGCGAAATGCTTGGGGGGGGGGGGGGTGCACCCTCTGCTGTTTCCTGAAGCCCACGATCATCTCCTTTGTTTTGTTAATGTTGAGTGAGATGTTATTTTCCTGGCACCATACTCCCAGAGCCATCACCTCCTCCCTGTAGGCGGTCTCGTCATTGTTGGTAATCAAGCCTACTACTGTTGTGTCGTCTGCAAACTTGATGATTGAGTTGGAGGCGTGCTAGGCCACGCAGTCATGGGTGAACAGGGAGTACAGGAGAGGGCTGCGCATGCACCCTTTTGGGGCCCCAGTGTTGAGGATCAGTGAAGTTGAGATGTTGTTTCTTACCTTCACCACCTGGGGGCGGCCCGTCAGGAAGTCAAGGACCCAGTTGCACAGGGCGGGGTTCAGACCCAGGGCCGCCAGCTTAATGATGAGCTTGGAGGGTACTATGGTGTTGAATGCTAAGCTATAGTCAATGAACAGCATTCTTACATAGGTATTCCTCTTGTCCAGATGGGATAGGGCAGTGTACAGTGTGATGGCGATTGCATCGTCTGTGGATCTATTGGGGCGGTAAGCAAATTGAAGTGGGTCTAGGGTGACAGGCAAGGTAGAGGTGATATGATCCTTGACTAGTCTCTCAAAGCACTTCATGATGACAGAGGTGAGTGCTACGGGGCGATAGTCATTAAGTTCAGTTGCCTTTGCTTTCTTGGGTACAGGAACAATGGTGGCCATCTTGAAGCATGTGGGAACAGCAGACTGGGAAAGGGAGAGATTGAATATGTCCATAAACACACCAGACAGCTGGTCTGCGCGTGCTCTGACGACGCAGCTAGGGATGCCGTCTTGGCCAGCAGCCTTGCAGGGGTTAACATGCTTAAACGTCTTAATCACGTCGGCCACGGAAAAGGAGAGGCCACAGTCCTTGGTAGTGGGCCTCGTCAGTGGCACTGTGTTATCCTCAAAGTGTGCAAAGAAGGTGTTTAGCTTGTCTGGAAGCGAGACGTCGGTGTCGGCGACGTGGCTGGTTTTCCTTTTGTAGTCCGTGATTGTCTGTAGACCCTGCCACATATGTCTTGTGTCTGAGCCGTTGAATTGCGACTCCACTTTGTCTCTATACTGATGTTTTGCCAGTTTAATTGCCTTGCGGAGTGAGTAGCTACACTGTTTGTATTCTGCGATATTCCCAGTCACCTTGCCATGGTTGAATGCGGTGGTTCGCGCTTTCAGATTTGTGCGAATGCTGCCATCTATCCACGGTTTCTGGTTAGGGTAGGTTTTAATAGTCACAGTGGGCACAACATCACCTATACACTTCCTGATAAACTCAGTCACCGTTTCAGTGTATTCGTCTAAATTATTTTCGGAAGCTACCCGGAACATATCCCAGTCCGTGTGATCAAAACAATCTTGAAGCGTGGATTCCGATTGGTCAGACCAGTGTTGAATAGTCCTTAGCATGGGTATTTCCTGTTTGAGTTTCTGCCTATAGGAAGGTAGGAGCAAAATGGAGTTGTGGTCAGATTTACCGAAAGGAGGGTGGGGGAGGGCCTTATAACCATCCCGGAAGTTCGAATAGCAATGGTCGAGGATTTTGGCAGCGCGAGTTCAACTGTCGATATCTTGATAGAACTTCGGCAGCCTAGTCCTCAAATTTGCTTTGTTAAAATCCCTGGCTACAATAAATGCAGCCTCAGGATATGTGGTTTCCAGTTTGCATAAGGTCCAGTGAAGTTCTTTGAGGGCTGTCGTGGTATCGGCTTGAGGGGGGATATACACGGCCGTGACTATAACCGAAGAATATTATCTTGGGAGATAATACGGTTGGCATTTGATTGTGAGGTATTCTAGGTCGGGTGAACAAAAGGACTCAAGTTCCTGTATGTTACTACAATTACATCATGAGTCGTTTATCATGAAACACACATCTCCGCCCTTCTGCTTCCCGGAGAGATATTTATTCCTGTCTGCGTGATGAACTGAGAACCCCTCTTGCTGGACCGATTTCGACAGAATATCCCAAGAGAGCCATGTTTCCGTGAAACAAAGTATGTTACAGGCCTTGATGTCTCTCTGGAAAGAAATCCTTGCTCAGAGTGAACATTAGCGAGTAGTATACTTGGGCGCGCCACCTAAGTCGAACCAGCAGGCCGCTCCGAGTGCCTCTCCTCCGCCGGCAATGTTTTGGGTCAGCCGCTGGAATCAGTTCAGTTGCCCTGGGGAGAGTAAACAAAGGATCTGCTTCGAGAAAGTTGTATTCCTGGTCGTAATGCTGGTGAGTTACCGCCGCTCTGATATCCAATAGTTTTCCCCGGCTGTATGTAATGATACAAAACACTTTCTGAGCTAATAATGTAAAAAAAATATTACATAGAAAAACAAAATACTGCAAAGTTTCCTTACAAAATACTGCAGAGCTAGTCGCGAGGCCGCCATCTTCGTCGGCGCCAGTTTGGGTTTTTCAAGACAGGGGCTTTGTGAATATTGTATGTTTGGTAACAGAAACCAAATCTGATGCATCCCTCTCTCTTGATTTGTTATTGAAAAGTGGATTCCTCTGGGTCATAAGAATCAAATAGACTTCTGTTCCCACAGGTTTTTAGTGTGCGTGTGGCCAATTTTGTGTTTCCTGCTGGTCCGTTGATCAGATATGAATTTCCATTATCCCAGCCCTCAAACTCCGCTTCGCATTACCAGCCCTTATCACTGGGACTGCCTTCCATACACACACACACACACACACACACACACACACACACACACACACACACACACACACAGGTCACCCCAATGTCCTTCATTCAGACCCTTTGCTATGAGACTCGAAATTGAGCTCGGGTGCATCCTGTTTCCATTGATCATCCTTGAGATGTTTCTACAACTTGATTGGAGTCCACCTGTGGTAAATTCAATTGATTGGACATGATTTGGAAAGGCACACACCTGTCTATATAAGGTCCCACAGTTGACAGTGCATGTCAGAGCAAAAACCAAGCTCCGAGACAGAATTGTGTCGAGGCACAGATCTGGGGAGGGGTTCTAAAAAATGTCTGCAGCATTGAAAGTCCCCAAGAACACAGTGGTCTCCATCATTCTTAAATGGAATAAGTTTGGAACCACCAAGACTCTTCCAAGAACTGGCCGCCCGGCCAAACTGAGCAATTGGGGGAGAAGGGCCTTGGTCAGGGAGGTGACCAAGAACCCGATGGTCACTCTGACAGAGCTCCAGAGTTCCTCTGTGGAGATGGGAGAACCTTCCAGAAGGACAACCATCTCTACAGCACTCCACCAATCAGGCCTGTATGGTAGAGTGGCCAGACCGAAGCCACTCCTCAGTAAAAGGCACATGACAGCCAGCTTGACACCTAATGGACTCTCAGACCATTTACATTTGAGTCATTTAGCAGACGCTCTTATCCAGAGTGCATACATTTTCATACTTGAGAAACAAGATTCTCTGGTCTGATGAAACCAAGATTTAACTCTTTGGCCTGAATGCCAAGGGTCACATCTGGAGGAAATCTGGCACCGTCCCTACAGTGAAGCATGGTGGTGGCAGCATCATGCTGTGGGGATGTTTTTCAGTGGCAGGGACTGGGAGACTAGTCAGGATCGAGGGAAAGATGAACGGAGCAAAGTACAGAGAGATCCTTGATGAAAACCTGCTCCAGAGTGCTCATGACCTCAGACTGGGGTGAAGGTTCAACTTCCAACAGAACAACGACCCTAAGCACACAGCCAAGACAACGCAGGAGTGGCTTCGAGACAAGTCTCTGAATATCCTTGAGTGTCCCAGCCAGAGCCCATACTTGAACCCGATCAAACATCTCTGGAGAGACCTGAAAATAGCTGTGCACCGACACTCCCCATCCAACCTGACAGAGCTTGACAGGATCTGCCGAGAAGAATGGGAGAAACTCCCCAAATACAGGTGTGCCAAGCTTGTAGCGTCATACCCAAGAAGACTCAAGGCTGTAATCGCTGCCAAAGGTGCTTCAACAAAGTACTGAACAGTAAAGGGTCTGAATACTTAGGTAAATGTGATTATTTCAGTTTTTTATAAATTTGCTAACATTTCTAAAAACCTGTTTTTGCTTTGTCATTATGGGGTATTGTGTGTAGATTGATTGGGGGGAGGCAATTTAATCCATTTTAGAATAAGGCTGTAACGTAACAAAATATGGAAAAAGTGAAGGTCTGAATACTTTCCGAATGCACGAATAGACTGACTTTCAGTTGAGGGTAGTTCATTATGTCTCTCTGTGTGGGTAATATGATAATAGTCTCTCTGTACTGTTTTTGAATGATTTGTGGTTGAGACTAGCACAAATATACTGGAGGAGTCTGTCTGGGTGGACTTGTGGCTCTGGTCTAACCCGTGTATAACCCTGGGGTGTATATTGAACCTGTGTATAACCCTGGGGTGTGTATTGAACCCGTGTATAACCCTGGGGTGTGTATTGAACCAACGCCTCCTTCCTCTTTACCTTCTGGTGTTATTAGATGGAACTGGTTTTGACACTACTTTCTGGTGTTATTAGATGGAACTGGTTCTGACCCGACAATCTACACACTTCTGGCTTACTTCAGGATTTTATATTTTTTCAGCAGACAGTATATGTTTTGTAGTGAGCAGCCAAATGTAAACCAATACCTTTGGTTGCCACGATTACCCGCTTATCATGTACTCTACTTGTCAGCGCACAATGTCTGTTTCATACACAATGGTGTTGTATTGTGATAATTATGTAGATCGACTTAACATTTCAAGGATACTGTGAAGTAGATACTCAGACCTGTATTCTAGTGAGATCAAGGCTAGCGCAGCAGCAGGTAGTCAGACCTGTATTTAAGGCTAGGGCAGCAGCAGGTAGTCAGACCTGTATTTAAGGCTAGGGCAGCAGCAGGTAGTCAGACCTGTATTTAAGGCTAGGGCAGCAGCAGGTAGTCAGACCTGTATTTAAGGCTAGGGCAGCAGTAGGTAGTCAGACCTGTATTTAAGGCTAGGGCAGCAGCAGGTAGTCAGACCTGTATTTAAGGCTAGGGCAGCAGTAGGTAGTCAGACCTGTATTTAAGGCTAGGGCAGCAGTAGGTAGTCAGACCTGTATTTAAGGCTAGGGCAGCAGCAGGTAGTCAGACCTGTATTTAAGGCTAGGGCAGCAGCAGGTAGTCAGACCTATATTTAAGGCTAGGGCAGCAGCAGGTAGTCAGACCTGTATTTAAGGCTAGGGCAGCAGCAGGTAGTCAGACCTGTATTCAAGGCTAGGGCAGCAGCAGGTAGTCAGACCTGTATTTAAGGCTAGGGCAGCAGCAGGTAGTCAGACCTGTATTTAAGGCTAGGGCAGCAGCAGGTAGTCAGACCTGTATTCAAGGCTAGGGCAGCAGCAGGTAGTCAGACCTGTATTTAAGGCTAGGGCAGCAGCAGGTAGTCAGACCTGTATTTAAGGCTAGGGCAGCAGCAGGTAGTCAGACCTGTATTTAAGGCTAGGGCAGCAGCAGGTAGTCAGACCTGTATTTAAGGCTAGGGCAGCAGCAGGTAGTCAGACCTGTATTTAAGGCTAGGGCAGCAGCAGGTAGTCAGACCTGTATTTAAGGCTAGGGCAGCAGCAGGTAGTCAGACCTGTATTTAAGGCTAGGGCAGCAGCAGGTAGTCAGACCTGTATTTAAGGCTAGGGCAGCAGCAGGTAGTCAGACCTGTATTTAAGGCTAGGGCAGCAGCAGGTAGTCAGACCTGTATTTAAGGCTAGGGCAGCAGCAGGTAGTCAGACCTGTATTTAAGGCTAGGGCAGCAGCAGGTAGTCAGACCTGTATTTAAGGCTAGGGCAGCAGCAGGTAGTCAGACCTGTATTTAAGGCTAGGGCAGCAGCAGGTAGTCAGACCTGTATTTAAGGCTAGGGCAGCAGCAGGTAGTCAGACCTGTATTTAAGGCTAGGGCAGCAGCAGGTAGTCAGACCTGTATTCAAGGCTAGGGCAGCAGCAGGTAGTCAGACCTGTATTTAAGGCTAGGGCAGCAGCAGGTAGTCAGACCAACCCTAAAGACACTCAGCTCCCATCTCTCCGTGTGGGTGTTGGGGAGGGAGACGGCATCAGCCCACTCAGGGCCAGATGGGTGTTGGGGAGGGAGACGGCATCAGCCCACTCAGGGCCAGATGGGTGTTGGGGAGGGAGACGGCATCAGCCCACTCAGGGCCAGATGTTTTGCGGCAACCAAAAGCAGCTGTATAAAAACCATGTGGAAAGCTTTATTTTGTTCCCATAGGAGCAGAGAGGCTGTATTACCCTGTTTAGTGGCAAGGAATCACTCCTAGCAGCCACTTGGCTGATAATCTGAGGACTTTATAGTATAATTTTCGTATTTTTTATTTCTCAAAGGTTCTGAGGGCTTGGAGGAGAAGCAGTACGCTGCCCACTTAGAGACAGTGTTATGGAGAGAGACAGTGTTATGGGGAGAGAAAGTGTTATGGAGAGAGAAAGTGTTATGGAGAGAGAAAGTGTTATGGAGAGAGACAGTGTTATGGAGAGAGACAGTGTTATGGAGAGAGACAGTGTTATGGAGAGAGACAGTGTTATGGAGAGAGACAGTGTTATGGAGAGAGACAGTGTTATGCGGAGAGACAGTGTTATGCGGAGAGAGAGAGACTGTTATGCGGCGAGAGAGACAGTATTATGCAGAGAGAGAGACTGTTATGCAGAGAGAGAGACTGTTATGCGGAGAGAGAGAGAGAGGCAGTGTTATGCGGAGAGAGGGACAGTGTTATGCGGAGAGAGGGACAGTGTTACGGAGAGAGGGACAGTGTTACGGAGAGAGGGACAGTGTTACGGAGAGAGGGACAGTGTTACGGAGAGAGGGACCGTGTTATCTAGAGAGAGAGACATAATGAAATCAAAATATATTTTATATTTGAGATTCTTTAAATAGCCACCCTTTGCATTGATGACAGCTTTGCACACTCTTGGCATTCTCTTAACCAGCTTCACCTGGAATGCTTTTCCAACAGTCTTGAAGGAGTTCGCACATATGCTGAGCACTTGTTGGCTGCTTTTCCTTCACTCTGCCATCCGACTCATTCAAAACCATCTCAATTGGGTTGAGGTCGGGGGATTGTGGAGGCCAGGTCATCTGATGCAGTACTCCATCACTCTCCTTCTTGGTAAAATAGCCCTTACACAGCCTGGAGGTGTGTTGGGTCATTGTCCTGTTGAAAAACAAATGATAGTCCCACTAAGCCCAAACCCAGATGGGATGGCATATCGCTGCAGAATGCTGTGGTAGCCATGCTGGTTAAGTGTGCCTTGAATTCTAAATAAATCAGACAGTGTCACCAGCAAAGCTCCCCCACACCATAACACCTCCTCCATGCTTAACGGTGGGAACTACACATGTGGAGATCATCCGTTCACCCACACCACGTCTCAAAGACACGCCGGTTTCTCCAATTCTCCAATTTGGACTCCAGACCAAAGGACAGATTTCCACCGGTCTAATGTCCATTGCTCGTGTTTTTTGGCCCATGCAGGTCTCTTCTTCTTATTGGTGTCCTTTAGTAGTGGTTTCTTTGCAGCAATTTGACCATGAAGGCCTGATTCACATGGTCCCCTCTGAACAGTTGATGTTGAGATGTGTCTGTGACTTGAACTCTGTGAAGCATTTATTTGGGCTGCAATTTCTGAGGCTTGTAACTCTAATGAACTTATCCTCTGCAGCAGAGGTAACTCTGGGTCTTCCTTTCCTGTGGCGGTCCTCATGAGAGCCAGTTTCAACATAGCGCTTGATGGTTTTTGCGACTGCACTTGATGAAATGTTCAAAGTTCTTGAAATGTTCCGTATTGACTGACCTTCATGTCTTAAAGTAATGATGGACTGTCATTTCTCTTTGCTAATTTGAACTGTTCTTGCCATAATATGGACTTGGTCTTTTACCAAATAGGGCTATCTTCTGTATACCCCCCCTACCTTGTCACAACACAACTGATTGGCTCAAACGCATTAAGATGGAAATAAATTCCACAAATTAACTTTTAAGAAGGCACACCTGTTAATTGAAATGTATTCCAGGTGACTACCTCATGAAGCTGGTTGAGAGAATGCCAAGAGTGTGCAAAGCTGTCATCAAGGCAAAGGGTGGCTATTTGAAGAATCTCAAATATAGAATATATTTTGATTTGTTTAACACTTTTGTTGGTTATATATTCCATATACGTTATTTCATAGTTTTGAAGTCTTCACTATTATTCTACAATGTAAAACATTTTAAAAATATAGAAAAACCCTTGAATGAGTAGGTGTGTCCATAATTTTGACTGGTAGTGTATGTGTTGAGGTGGGGCTTGGTGTATGTGTTGGGGAAGGGTGGGGCTTGGTGTATGTGTTGGGGAGGGGTGGGGCTTGGTATATGTGTTGGGGAGGGGTGGGGCTTGGTATATGTGTTGGGGAGGGGTGGGGCTTGGTATATGTGTTGGGGAGGGGTGGGGCTTGGTATATGTGTTGGGGAGGGGTGGGGCTTGGTGTATGTGTTGGGGAGGGGTGGGGCTTGGTATTTGTGTGGGGGAGGGGTGGGGCTTGGTATATGTGGGGGGGAGGGGTGGGGCTTGGTATTTGTGTGGGGGAGGAGTGGTGCTTGGTATATGTGTTGGGAGGGGTGGGGCTTGGTGTATGTGTTGGGGAGGGGTGGGGCTGGCTACCATTGCATGGTGCTTATAGACTTAATTGGGCTTGTGTTAGTACAGGGACCATGTGTGAGAGAGGTGTGTGTGGCACGTGCGCGAGGTGTTCGTGCGTTGTAGCATAAGCCACCAGCTGATAGTTTCAGGATTAGACTAATGCATGTCTTGTCACTGATGGATCCTTTCTAATGCCACCCATTTCAGTAATGATGGATCCTTTCTAATGCCACCCATTTCAGTAATGATGGATCATTTCTAATGCCACCCATTTCAGTAATGAAGGATCCTTTCTAATGCCACCTATTTCAGTAATGATGGATCCTTTCTAATGCCACCCATTTCAGTAATGATGGATCCTTTCTAATGCCACCCATTTCAGTAATGATGGATCCTTTCTAATGCCACCCATTTCAGTAATGATGGATCCTTTCTAATGCCACCCATTTCAGTAATGATGGATCCTTTCTAATGCCACCCATTTCAGTAATTATGGATCCTTTCTAATGCCACCCATTTCAGTAATGATGGATCCTTTCTAATGCCACCCATTTCAGTAATGGTGGATCATTTCTAATGCCACCCATTTCAGTAATTATGCATCATTTCTAATTGCCATCCATTTCAGTAATTATGGATCCTTTCTAATGCCACCCATTTCAGTAATGATGGATCCTTTCTAATGCCACCCATTTCAGTAATGATGGATCCTTTCTAATGCCACCCATTTCAGTAATGATGGATCCTTTCTAATGCCACCCATTTTAGTAATATCACTGATGACATTCGTGTCATGGTTCTTACATTAATGGCTACATTTCTGCATTAAGAAATGGATCCAATGTATCGCCCTGCGCGAGCCCTGAATGAACTTCTTCTGTGTCAATAAATCTTAAGCCAGCTGTGTGGCTGTGTGTGTGTGGCTGTGTTAACTGATGTCAGTGTGGTAGAGTTTTACCCGGCAGTGCCAGACAGAAATGGTTAGCAGCAGAAAGGCTTAATTCATCAGAGGAACAGCTGAACAGAACATGGTGTGTGTAGAATGACGAGAGCAGAGATCAGCATTATAGACAGGTACACATAGAACACAGCAAAACATAGCAGTGTTATTAGCTGTCTGTCTGTCTGTCTGTCTGTCTCTGTTTTCATTTAATTGTTCCTCTCTGCCTCTTCTTTTCTCCTCTCCTCCTCTCCTCTCAGATCGATGCCTTGAGCAAAAGAAGTAAAGAAGCGGAAGGTTCCTTCTTGAACGTCTACAAGAGATTAATAGATGTCCCAGGTAAGATATGAATAGACGTCCCAGGTGTCATGACTCTCTCCTTGGTGAGGATCAAAGGTGCCAGATCAGCTTGGCAAATGGCTGAGATAGCCAGATCCCCCCCCCGCTCTCCCACAAGAGAGGAGAAGGGGGAGTTGGGCCGGTTTTACATCTTAACTCCCGGTCATAAATAGTTTATAACTTTCCCTCTCTGCCCTGCAGTATTGGGATATAAACTCCCTTGTTACAGAGAATGTGGCCCGCCTAAAAACTCTTAACATCAAAAGATTGAACATTGGAACAGTGTTGTTGAGATCCAAATGTTTGGAATGGTCGGTGGGGATCTAAAGAATAATAATGTCGTATTGTTTCTTTTTTTGTGATGTCATTAAGGATGGTATTACTAAATAACTGATTCTCTGAAAGTGTACACATTTCAGTTATCAGGTTTGCATCTAAATGTTGTACAAAATATATGATTAAGTATGAGAATATGTTTGTGAGGATAGCAATGTGATTTTAGCCTTCTAAATGAGAATTGTTTTTCATAGAAACATTTGCCAGTCAGTAACCACGCCCAAGTGAGCACAAACATTGGGGTGGCGTAACGGAATGCCGCTTTTTACCGAAGGATAAAAGCCTTGGGAACGAAATTTACATTTTATTCCAGAAAACGTGAGAGTAGCGACTGCACGTTTTTTTAGAATGGTTAGAACTTTGAATGAGAGAGAGAGAGACCAGCCGACGTGACGCGCGATCTCACGTCACAAATGGTTGACACTCTACAGACCCCAGGAAACGGGAGACGTTAGTTCCCCGTTAGTCTGCACGTTTTGAAATGGTGAGGAAACTCTGAAACTCTCAATGTCTACACGAGAAGAAGACCACGCACTAGACCTTATCATATCAGTCTGCAGCTGTACGTGTAAAGTAGCAGTCTAGAACCTTCACTAAAGACACGAGTTGGGAAGGACAATCCCCATCTCAGACAACCGTTGGTACATCTGAAGTATCTATTCTAACCAACACTCCATTCGAAGACGAGCCGAGTCTCACCGAAGTGGGATGAAACACTCAAACCCCTTTTTGAGAAAGTGGTTCAACAGAGAGACGACGCTCAAGGACAGCTATGTGTAAACATGCATTGCATTTCTTATCTTTACGAGCGGTGGTTTCCAAACTGAACAACGATAAGTTGAATCTCTTTGTCTCCCCCTTTCACTGTCTTTCTATTGACCCCTCCTTCCCCTAACCAAACAGTCATGCTATTGTTAGTCCAGTCAACTAGGGACCTGTTTTCATTGTATTACGTTAGTAATCAATAACCTATACTGTGTGTGTGTGTGTGTGTGTGTGTGTGTGTGTGTGTGTGTGTATTCTGTGTTATTATTTAGTTAGTTAGTAAATAAATAATTAAGCCAATTTGTGTATTGCTGATTCATCAATAAGGTTAGGGTTCTTGCAGATATCAAGGAGTAAGCAACGTTCAGAATGAGACTGAGGTAATGATTTAATAAGTGACATGTATCGATATATAACATATATATTTAAATACTAAGAATTTAATTCTGGAGATGGTAACTTGTTAAACAACTTCTTCCGTGGTGCCCCAAATTCCTAATGAGTGAGTTGTTACATTATGAATTTAATCGAGTGACAATTAAACATAGTGAAATGATTTGATAAATAACAGTCATCACATAATGCAAGTCACGTCACGACGCAGGTAAGAGTGTGTATGGGTGTGGATGAATATTGTTTGTGTGCAGTGCCTGTCTCCCTCATCCGTAGAGACTAATCAGCACCAACAGGGGAAGACAAAGAGCGTGACGCCATCCGTCTGATGTGTCACTGTGCAGTCAGGCATGTGACACTCTTATATGTCCCCGTGCTACTTCCTCCCCCCCAGTGTAAACTGTAGAGAGATTAAGCCGCGCTACCTCCTCCCCCCAGTGTAAACTGTAGAGAGATTAAGCCGCGCTACTTCCTCCCCCCAGTGTAAACTGTAGAGAGATTAAGCCGCGCTACCTCCTCCCCCCAGTGTAAACTGTAGAGAGATTAAGCCGCGCTACCTCCTCCCCCCAGTGTAAACTGTAGAGAGATTAAGCCGCGCTACTTCCTCCCCCCAGTGTAAACTGTAGAGAGATTAAGCCACGCTACCTCCTCCCCCCCCAGTGTAAACTGTAGAGAGATTAAGCCGCGCTACTTCCTCCCCCCCAGTGTAAACTGTAGAGAGATTAAGCCACGCTACCTCCTCCCCCCCCAGTGTAAACTGTAGAGAGATTAAGCCACGCTACTTCCTCCCCCCCAGTGTAAACTGTAGAGAGATTAAGCCGTGCTACTTCCTCCCCCCAGTGTAAGCTGTAGAGAGATTAAGCCGCGCTACTTCCCCCCCCCCCAGTGTAAACTGTAGAGAGATTAAGCGGAAGTGGTTTCCTGACAGGAATGACAAGTACACCCAGAGCCCGCTCCTGACTAACACAAATGAACAAAACACGTTTTAATGGTGAGTGAACTGTTCTTGTAGAACTATACTGAAGCCCAGGGGGAGGTGTGTGAGAATGGCAGGTCATTCCTCACTCTGCTATATTTCCAAACCGTGTAGTTTACTATGCTGAATATGTAATAATAATAATATGCCATTTTAGCAGACGCTTTTATCCAAAGCGACTTACAGTCATGTGCGCATACATTTTTACGTATGGGGTGGTCCCGGGGATCGAACCCACTACCCTGGCGTTACAAGCGCCGTGCTCTACCAGCTGAGCTACAGAGGACCACACTATATGTCTGTCCCAACCCTGCCTGTGCTGTTCTTAACTTGACACGTGATAATGAGGTAATGTCATACGTAGTCTTTTCTGTGCGTCATTCTAAGTAATGTATAGCTTGTTGGACAGGAAGTTGTGTGTTAAGGCCCGGACATTTTCAGTCGCGCACAGAACCCTCCACACACACATCCTGAGCCGTCTTCCTCTTGAACCCTCAGCTCTTCACAACGCACACACACACTGCTCATTTTGCGGGGATGATGATGGGCCACCCGCTTCCTGCTTCACGCCTGTCAAT
The DNA here is from genome assembly GCF_964263955.1 of Coregonus lavaretus. NCBI lineage: Eukaryota > Metazoa > Chordata > Actinopteri > Salmoniformes > Salmonidae > Coregonus > Coregonus lavaretus. Next base: position 38,283,521 of record NC_140017.1, on the reverse strand, counting down.
CACCTGTGAGGACCAATCAGACTGACTGACTGACAAGGCCTATCACAGTGACCGACAACAACCACAAATCAAATCTGGCTTAAATTAGCGTCAGAGGGAATCACAGATTTAATGTGGTGTACAAAGTGCTTTCTCTCTCTTTTTTCTCAGTCGCTCGCGCTCTCTCTCTCGCACTCACTCAATTCAATTCAAAGGGCTTTATTGGGATGGAAAACATATGTTAACATTCCCAAAGCAAGTGAAGTAGATAGTAAATACAAGTGAAATAAACAATCAGAAATTAACAGGAAACATTACACTCACAAAAGTTTTAAAAGAATATAAACATTTCAAATGTTATATTAGTGGCTATGTACAGTGTTGTAACAATGTGCAAGTAGTTGAAGTATGAAAGGGAAAGTAAATAAACAGATAAATAATACTGTAGAAGGTATTTACAATGTTTGTGCTCCACTGGTTGTCCTTTTCTTGTGGCAACAGGTCACCCATCTTACTGCTGTGGTGGCACACTGTGGTATTTCACCCAGTAGATAAGGGAGTTTATCCAAATTGGGTTTGTTTTCAAATTCTTTGTGGGTCTGTGTAATGAGGGAAATATGTGTCTCTAATATTTGGCAGGAGGTTAGGAAGTGCAGATCAGATTCCACCTCACTTTGTGGGCAGTGTGCACCCAGCCTGTCTTCTCTTGAGAGCCAGGTCTGCCTACGGCGGCCTCTCTCAATAGCAAGGCTATGCTCACTGAGTCTGTACATAGTCAAAGCTTTCCTTAAGTTTGGGTCAGTCACAGTGGTCAGGTATTCTGCCACTGTGTACTCTCTGTTTAGAGCCAAATAGTATTCTAGTTTGCTTTGTTTTTTTGGTTAATTCTTTCCAATGTGTCAAGTAATTATCTTTTTGTTTTCTCATGATTTGGTTGGGTCTAATTGTGTTGCTGTCCTGGGGCTCTGTGGGGTCTGTTTGTGTTTGTGAACAGAGCCCCAGGACCAGCTTGTTTAGGGGACTCTTCTCTCGGTTAGTCTCTCTGTAGGTGATTTCTTTGTTATTGAAGGTTTGATGATCACTTATTTTTAGGTGGTTGTAGAATTGAATTGCTCTTTTCTGGATTTTGATAATTAGCGGGAATAGTCCTAATTCTGCTCTGCATGCATTATTTGGTGTTTTACGTTGTACATGGAGGATGTTTTTGCAGTATTCTGTATGTAGAGTCTCATTTTGGTGAGTTCTTGGTTGGTGAGTGGACCCCAGACTTCACAACCATAAAGGGCAATGGATTCTATAACTTAAGCAAGTATTTTTAGGCAGATGCTAATTGGGATGTCAAATGTTATGTTCCTTTTGATGGCATAGAAGGCCCTTCTTGCCTCGTCTCGCGGATCGTTCACAGTTTTGTGGAAGTTACCTGTGCCGCTGATATTTAGGCCAAGGTAGGTATAGTTTTTTGTGTGCTCTAGGGCAACAATGTCTAGGTGGAATTTGTATTTATGGTCCTGGCATCTGGACCATTATTTTTGTCTTATTGAGATTCACTGTCAGGGCCCAGGTCTGACAGAATCTTTGCAGAAGATCTAGGTGCTGCTGTAGGCCCTCCTTGGTTGGGGACAGAAGTACCAGATCATCTGTCAACAGTAAACATTTGACTTCAGATTCTAGTAGGGTGAGGCCGGGTGCTGCAGACTGTTCTAGTGCCCTCACCAATTCATTGAAGAACACCTTTCTAATATTGAGTGAGTTTTTACTAGGATTAAGTGTCAGGAATTGTGTAAGTTGAAATGTATTTGGCTAAGGTGTATGTAAACTTCCAACTTCGACTGTACCTACCGAGGTAGGTGTAATTGTTTGTGTGCTCTAGGGCAACAATGTCTACATAGAATTTGTATTTGTTGTCTTGGCTACTGGACCTTTTTGGAACGTCATTATTTTTTTCTTACTGAGGTTAACTGTAGATATTTGATTTCTGAGTTCAGTAGGGTGAGGCCGGATGCTGCGGACTGTTCTAGTGCCCATTCATTGATATATACTGTATATATGTAGAAGAGGGTGGGGCTCAAGCTGCATCCCTGTCGCACCCCACGGCCCTGTGGAAAGAAATCTTTGTGTTTATTGCCAATATTAAATGCAAAGGATTTTCCCAAGGTTGCTGTTGATGCATATCCCACGGTAGTTATTGGGGTAGAATTTGTCTCCACTTTTGTGGATTGGGGTGATCAGTCCTTGGTTCCAAGTATTGGGGAAGATGCCAGAGCTGAGGATGATGTTAGAGTTTAAGTATAGCCAATTGGAATTTGTGGTCTGTATATTTTAGCATTTCATTTACGTTCCACCTCCCGAGTGGCGCAGCGGTCTAAGGCACAGACCCGGGTTCGATCCCAGGCTGTGTCACAGCCGGCCGTGACCGGGAGACCCATTAGGCGGCGCACAATTGGCCCAGCGTCGTCCGGGTTAGGGGATGGTTTGGCCGGCCGGGATTTCCTTGTCCCATCGCGACTTCGGTCGCCAGCTGGACAGTGTTTCCTCCGACATGATTGTGACTATTTGCTTTGTTTCTGGGTTAAGCAAGCAGTGCGGCTTGGCAGGGTCGTCTTTCGGAGGACGCATGGCTCTCGACTTTCGCCTCTCCTGAGTCTGTAGGGGAGTTGCAGCGATGGCACAAGTCTGTAACTACCAATTGGATATCACGAAATTGGGGAGAAAAAGGGGTAAAAGTACTAAATAAATAAATAAATATTTCCCTTCACTGGAACTAAGGTGCCTGAACCATGAAAAACAGCCCCAGACCATTATTCTTCCTCCACAAAATTGTATAGTTGGCACAATGCATTATGGGCAGGTAGCGTTCTCCTGGCATCCGCCTAACCCAGATTTGTCCGTCGGACTGCCAGATGGTGAAGCGTGATTCAGCACTCCAGACAACGCGTTTCCACTGCTCCAGAGTCCAATGGCGGCGAGCTTTACACCACTCCAGCCGACGCTTGGCATTGTCCATGGTGATCTTAGGCTTGTGTGCGTCTGCTCGGCCATGGAAACCCATTTCATGAAGTGATACGCGCTTCAGCTCTCGGCAGTCCCGTTCTGTAAGCTTGTGAGGGTGTAGGCTCAGGTTTTCTTGGGTTCTCTGTGTTTTTGGTTGGATAGGTTCCTCAATTCCTTTCTTAGGTTTTTGCATTCTTCATCAAACAGTTTGCCATTGTTGTACATTTTCTTATGTTTCTGGTTGAAATTTTTAGATTTGATAGGGAAGCTGAGAGGTCAAATAAAATATTTAGGTTTTCTACTGCCAAGTTTACACCTTCACTATTGCAGTGAACTGTTTTGTCCTGGAAGTTGTTTAAAAGGTATTGAATTAGCTCTTTTTGAATTAGTAGTTTTTTTGTTTTCTGGTGGGTTTCTACACTACTTTCCTTCCATGGGAATGCTGTCACGTCCAGGTAGGTGTTTGTCCCCCTGTGTGCTGAGGGTGTCAGGTTCTTGTCCAGTTCTGGCGTTTAGGTCGCCACAGACTACTACTTCCTGGGTCTAGAAATTATTGATCTCCCCCTCTAGGATGGAGAAGCTGTCTTCATTAAAGTATGGGGATTCTAGTGGGGGGATACGAGGACATTTTTCTCTGTTGAAATTATTTCCAGATTTGTTTCTAACCAAATGTAAAATTTAATGTTTGGATTAATTTAATAGAGTGGGTTATGTCTGCTCTATACCAAATTAGCTTACCCCCTGAGTCTCTTCCCTGTTTCACACCTGGTAGTTTGGTGGATGGGACTACCAGCTCTCTGTAACATAGAGGGCAACCAGTGGGTCCGTCTCCTCTATACCATGTTTCTTGTAGGATGACAATGTCTGTATTTCCAATTTCTTTGATGAAATCTGGGTTCCTGCTCTTTAGTCCAAAAGCAGATGACCTTAGACCTTGGATGAGACTGTAGCTAATCTAATCTTAACTCTGCAGTTTCTCCTCAACAGGACCAATTAGTCACTCCTCTGTCTGGTTTACTGGCTAGGCTAGCCTCCCCACGCTAGCTAGCGCCCTCTGTCTGGTTTACTGGCTAGGCTAGCCTCCCCACGCTAGCTAGCGCCCTCTGTCTGGTTTACTGGCTAGGCTAGCCTCCCCACGCTAGCTAGCGCCCTCTGTCTGGTTTACTGGCTAGGCTAGCCTCCCCACGCTAGCTAGCGCCCTCTGTCTGGTTTACTGGCTAGGCTAGCCTCCCCACGCTAGCTAGCGCCCTCTGTCTGGTTTACTGGCTAGGCTAGCCTCCCCACGCTAGCTAGCGCCCTCTGTCTGGTTTACTGGCTAAGCTAGCCTCCCCACGCTAGCTAGCGCCCTCTGTCTGGTTTACTGGCTAGGCTAGCCTCCCCACGCTAGCTAGCGCCCTCTGTCCGGTTTACTGGCTAGGCTAGCCTCCCCACGCTAGCTAGCGCCCTCTGTCTGGTTTACTGGCTAGGCTAGCCTCCCCACGCTAGCTAGCGCCCTCTGTCTGGTTTACTGGCTAGGCTAGCCTCCCCACGCTAGCTAGCGCCCTCTGTCTGGTTTACTGGCTAGGCTAGCCTCCCCACGCTAGCTAGCGCCCTCTGTCTGTGTGTGTGTGTGTGTGTGTAACGTAGTGTGTGTGTGTATTTCTTCTCAGACCCTGCCCCTGTGCTGGAGTTGGGTCAACAGTTGCAGCTGAAGCTCCAGCGGATGCACGACATCGAGACAGAGAACCTCAAACTCAGAGAGACTCTAGAGGACTACAACAAAGAGTTCGCCGAGGTCAAGAACCAGGGTGAGACACTCACACACACTCTCACTCACTCACACATTCTCTCACACACACACACTCTCTCACACACACACACACACACTCTCACACACACACACACACACTCTCACACACACACTCACACTCTCTCTCACACACTCTCACACACACACACACTCTCTCTCAAATACAAATAAAATGAAGAGAGAAAGCGCTGTGTCAGACATGCAGTGGAATATTCCCTCTGGAAACACTGAAGGATCCAGCTCATAGGATGAAGAGGAAAGAGAGGCAAGAGACAGAGGGATGACTAGAGGAGCAGTGGAGAGAGGAGCAATGAGGAGGAGAGAGTGATATGACTAGAGTAGTGGAGAGAGGAGCAATGAGGAGGAGAGAGTGATATGACTAGAGTAGTGGAGAGAGGAGCAATGAGGAGGAGAGAGTGATATGACTAGAGGAGTAGTGGAGAGAGGAGCAATGAGGAGGAGAGAGTGATATGACTAGAGTAGTGGAGAGAGGAGCAATGAGGAGGAGAGAGTGATATGACTAGAGTAGTGGAGAGAGGAGCAATGAGGAGGAGAGAGTGATATGACTAGAGTAGTGGAGAGAGGAGCAATGAGGAATTCCCCCTTGTGAGTTAATTGGAACAGCTCAGCGGCAGCTAATTGGAACAGCTCAGCGGCAGCTAATTGGAACAGCTCAGTGGCAGCTAATTGGAACAGCTCAGCGGCAGCTAATTGGAACAGCTCAGCGGCAGCTAATTGGAACAGCTCAGTGGCAGTTAATTGGAACAGCTCACTGGTAGTTAATTGGAACAGCTCAGTGGCAGTTAATTGGAACACCTCAGCGACAGTTCATTGGAACAGCTCAGGGTCAGTTAGTTGGAACACCTCAGGGTCAGTTAATTGGAACAGCTCAGGGTCAGTTAATTGGAACAGCTCAGCGTTAGCTAATTGGAACAGCTCAGCGGCAGCTAATTGGAACAGCTCAGTGGCAGCTAATTGGAACAGCTCAGTGGCAGTTAATTGGAACAGCTCAGGGTCAGTTAATTGGAACAGCTCAGGGTCAGTTAGTTAGTTGGAACAGCTCAGGGTCAGTTAGTTAGTTGGAACAGCTCAGGGTCAGTTAGTTGGAACACCTCAGCGACAGTTCATTGGAACAGCTCAGGGTCAGTTAGTTAGTTGGAACAGCTCAGGGTCAGTTAGTTAGTTGGAACAGCTCAGGGTCAGTTAGTTGGAACAGCTCAGGGTCAGTTAGTTAGTTGGAACAGCTCAGGGTCAGTTAGTTAGTTGGAACAGCTCAGGGTCAGTTAGTTAGTTGGAACAGCTCAGGGTCAGTTAGTTAGTTGGAACACCTCAGGGTCAGTTAGTTAGTTGGAACACCTCAGGGTCAGTTAGTTAGTTGGAACACCTCAGGGTCAGTTAGTTAGTTGGAACAGCTCAGGGTCAGTTAGTTGGAACAGCTCAGGGTCAGTTAGTTAGTTGGAACATCTCAGGGTCAGTTAGTTGGAACAGCTCAGGGTCAGTTAGTTAGTTGGAACAGCTCAGGGTCAGTTAGTTGGAACAGCTCAGGGTCCGTTAGTTAGTTGGAACAGCTCAGGGTCAGTTAGTTGGAACAGCTCAGGGTCAGTTAGTTAGTTGGAACAGCTCAGGGTCAGTTAGTTGGAACAGCTCAGGGTCAGTTAGTTAGTTGGAACAGCTCAGGGTCAGTTAGTTGGAACAGCTCAGGGTTAGTTAGTTGGAACACCTCAGGGTCCGTTAGTTGGAACAGCTCAGGGTCAGTTAGTTAGTTGGAACAGCTCAGGGTCAGTTAGTTGGAACAGCTCAGGGTCCGTTAGTTGGAACAGCTCAGGGTTAGTTAGTTGGAACAGCTCAGGGTCCGTTAGTTGGAACAGCTCAGGGTCAGTTAGTTGGAACAGCTCAGGGTCAGTTAATTGGAACAGCTCAGGGTCAGTTAGTTAGTTGGAACAGCTCAGGGTCAGTTAGTTGGAACAGCTCAGGGTCAGTTAGTTAGTTGGAACAGCTCAGGGTCAGTTAGTTGGAACAGCTCAGGGTCAGTTAGTTGGAACAGCTCAGGGTCAGTTAGTTGGAACAGCTCAGGGTCAGTTAGTTAGTTGGAACAGCTCATGGTCAGTTAGTTGGAACAGCTCAGGGTCAGTTAGTTGGAACACCTCAGGGTCAGTTAGTTGGAACACCTCAGGGTCCGTTAGTTGGAACAGCTCAGGGTCAGTTAGTTAGTTGGAACAGCTCAGGGTCAGTTAGTTAGTTGGAACAGCTCAGGGTCAGTTAGTTGGAACAGCTCAGGGTCAGTTAGTTGGAACAGCTCAGGGTCAGTTAGTTGGAACAGCTCAGGGTCCGTTAGTTGGAACAGCTCAGGGTCAGTTAGTTAGTTGGAACAGCTCAGGGTCAGTTAGTTGGAACAGCTCAGGGTCAGTTAGTTGGAACAGCTCAGGGTCAGTTAGTTGGAACAGCTCAGGGTCAGTTAGTTAGTTGGAACAGCTCAGGGTCAGTTAGTTGGAACAGCTCAGGGTCAGTTAGTTGGAACAGCTCAGGGTCAGTTAGTTAGTTGGAACAGCTCAGGGTCAGTTAGTTGGAACACCTCAGGATCAGTTAGTTAGTTGGAACAGCTCAGGGTCAGTTAGTTGGAACAGCTCAGGGTCCGTTAGTTGGAACAGCTCAGGGTCAGTTAGTTAGTTGGAACAGCTCAGGGTCAGTTAGTTGGAACAGCTCAGGGTCAGTTAGTTGGAACAGCTCAGGGTCAGTTAGTTGGAACAGCTCAGGGTCAGTTAGTTGGAACAGCTCAGGGTCAGTTAGTTAGTTGGAACAGCTCAGGGTCAGTTAGTTGGAACAGCTCAGGGTCAGTTAGTTGGAACAGCTCAGGGTCAGTTAGTTGGAACAGCTCAGGGTCCGTTAGTTGGAACAGCTCAGGGTCCGTTAGTTGGAACAGCTCAGGGTCCGTTAGTTGGAACAGCTCAGGGTCAGTTAGTTAGTTGGAACAGCTCAGGGTCAGTTAGTTGGAACAGCTCAGGGTCAGTTAGTTAGTTGGAACAGCTCAGGGTCAGTTAGTTAGTTGGAACAGCTCAGGGTCAGTTAGTTAGTTGGAACAGCTCAGGGTCAGTTAGTTAGTTGGAACAGCTCAGGGTCAGTTAGTTGGAACAGCTCAGGGTCAGTTAGTTAGTTGGAACAGCTCAGGGTCAGTTAGTTAGTTGGAACAGCTCAGGGTCAGTTAGTTAGTTGGAACAGCTCAGGGTCAGTTAGTTAGTTGGAACAGCTCAGGGTCAGTTAGTTGGAACAGCTCAGGGTCAGTTAGTTGGAACAGCTCAGGGTCAGTTAGTTAGTTGGAACAGCTCAGGGTCAGTTAGTTAGTTGGAACAGCTCAGGGTCAGTTAGTTGGAACAGCTCAGGGTCAGTTAGTTGGAACAGCTCAGGGTCAGTTAGTTGGAACAGCTCAGGGTCAGTTAGTTGGAACAGCTCAGGGTCCGTTAGTTGGAACAGCTCAGGGTCAGTTAGTTGGAACAGCTCAGGGTCAGTTAGTTGGAACAGCTCAGGGTCCGTTAGTTGGAACAGTTCAGGGTCAGTTAGTTGGAACAGCTCAGGGTCAGTTAGTTGGAACAGCTCAGGGTCAGTTAGTTGGAACAGCTCAGGGTCAGTTAGTTGGAACAGCTCAGGGTCCGTTAGTTGGAACAGTTCAGGGTCAGTTAGTTGGAACAGCTCAGGGTCAGTTAGTTAGTTGGAACAGCTCAGGGTCAGTTAGTTAGTTGGAACAGCTCAGGGTCAGTTAGTTAGTTGGAACAGCTCAGGGTCAGTTAGTTAGTTGGAACAGCTCAGGGTCAGTTAGTTGGAACAGCTCAGGGTCAGTTAGTTGGAACAGCTCAGGGTCAGTTAGTTGGAACAGCTCAGGGTCAGTTAGTTGGAACAGCTCAGGGTCAGTTAGTTGGAACAGCTCAGGGTCAGTTAGTTGGAACAGCTCAGGGTCAGTTAGTTGGAACAGCTCAGGGTCCGTTAGTTGGAACAGTTCAGGGTCAGTTAGTTGGAACAGCTCAGGGTCAGTTAGTTAGTTGGAACAGCTCAGGGTCAGTTAGTTAGTTGGAACAGCTCAGGGTCAGTTAGTTAGTTGGGACAGCTCAGGGTCAGTTAGTTGGAACAGCTCAGGGTCCGTTAGTTGGAACAGCTCAGGGTCCGTTAGTTGGAACAGTTCAGGGTCAGTTAGTTGGAACAGCTCAGGGTCAGTTAGTTGGAACAGCTCAGGGTCAGTTAGTTGGAACAGCTCAGGGTCAGTTAGTTGGAACAGCTCAGGGTCCGTTAGTTGGAACAGTTCAGGGTCAGTTAGTTGGAACAGCTCAGGGTCAGTTAGTTAGTTGGAACAGCTCAGGGTCAGTTAGTTAGTTGGAACAGCTCAGGGTCAGTTAGTTAGTTGGAACAGCTCAGGGTCAGTTAGTTAGTTGGAACAGCTCAGGGTCAGTTAGTTGGAACAGCTCAGGGTCAGTTAGTTAGTTGGAACAGCTCAGGGTCAGTTAGTTAGTTGGAACAGCTCAGGGTCAGTTAGTTGGAACAGCTCAGGGTCCGTTAGTTGGAACAGCTCAGGGTCCGTTAGTTGGAACAGCTCAGGGTCCGTTAGTTGGAACAGCTCAGGGTCCGTTAGTTGGAACAGCTCAGGGTCAGTTAGTTGGAACAGCTCAGGGTCAGTTAGTTGGAACAGCTCAGGGTCAGTTAGTTGGAACAGCTCAGGGTCAGTTAGTTGGAACAGCTCAGGGTCAGTTAGTTGGAACAGCTCAGGGTCAGTTAGTTGGAACACCTCAGGGTCAGTTAGTTGGAACAGCTCAGGGTCCGTTAGTTGGAACAGCTCAGGGTCAGTTAGTTAGTTGGAACAGCTCAGGGTCAGTTAGTTAGTTGGAACAGCTCAGGGTCAGTTAGTTGGAACAGCTCAGGGTCAGTTAGTTAGTTGGAACAGCTCAGGGTCAGTTAGTTAGTTGGAACAGCTCAGGGTCAGTTAGTTGGAACAGCTCAGGGTCAGTTAGTTAGTTGGAACAGCTCAGGGTCAGTTAGTTGGAACAGCTCAGGGTCAGTTAGTTGGAACACCTCAGGGTCAGTTAGTTGGAACAGCTCAGGGTCCGTTAGTTGGAACAGCTCAGGGTCAGTTAGTTAGTTGGAACAGCTCAGGGTCAGTTAGTTGGAACAGCTCAGGGTCAGTTAGTTGGAACAGCTCAGGGTCAGTTAGTTAGTTGGAACAGCTCAGGGTCAGTTAGTTAGTTGGAACAGCTCAGGGTCAGTTAGTTGGAACAGCTCAGGGTCAGTTAGTTAGTTGGAACAGCTCAGGGTCAGTTAGTTGGAACAGCTCAGGGTCAGTTAGTTGGAACAGCTCAGGGTCAGTTAGTTAGTTGGAACAGCTCAGGGTCAGTTAGTTAGTTGGAACAGCTCAGGGTCAGTTAGTTAGTTGGAACAGCTCAGGGTCTGTTAGTTGGAACAGCTCAGGGTCCGTTAGTTGGAACAGCTCAGGGTCAGTTAGTTGGAACAGCTCAGGGTCAGTTAGTTGGAACAGCTCAGGGTCAGTTAGTTGGAACAGCTCAGGGTCAGTTAGTTGGAACAGCTCAGGGTCAGTTAGTTGGAAGAGCTCAGGGTCAGTTAGTTGGAACAGCTCAGGGTCAGTTAGTTGGAACAGCTCAGGGTCAGTTAGTTGGAACAGCTCAGGGTCAGTTAGTTGGAACAGCTCAGGGTCAGTTAGTTGGAACAGCTCAGGGTCAGTTAGTTGGAACAGCTCAGGGTCAGTTAGTTGGAACAGCTCAGGGTCAGTTAGTTGGAACACCTCAGGGTCCGTTAGTTGGAACAGCTCAGGGTCAGTTAGTTAGTTGGAACAGCTCAGGGTCAGTTAGTTGGAACACCTCAGGGTCCGTTAGTTGGAACAGCTCAGGGTCAGTTAGTTAGTTGGAACAGCTCAGGGTCAGTTAGTTGGAACAGCTCAGGGTCCGTTAGTTGGAACAGCTCAGGGTCAGTTAGTTAGTTGGAACAGCTCAGGGTCAGTTAGTTGGAACACCTTTATGCTCTGTTGTTGATTCTTCTACTCCCTCATCCTTTATCCTCTCAGCCTGAATGGAAAGGGGATATTTAAACCCCAAAACACACAGCGTAACCACCACACACACACACACACACACAAACACACACAGAGAGACCCTCAGCAGGGACATTGATCCCAGCAACCTAAATGTTTAAGGTTGTCTTAAGCAGTGGTGGTGTAAGAGGTCTCTGAGAGAACTCTCCTCTATTGATTATGTGTCAGAGCTGGGAGAATGGAGTTTAAATCACACACACACACACACACACACACACACATACACACGCACTCGTGCACATTGGTAAGAGCTCTCAATCAAAGGCAACGATCAGCAGTGCTCTCAATCTTTGTCTCACTTTCTTAAAGACATTCCTCTGCCCTCTCAGACATCCACATATTACATAGACACTTTCCTCTCTCTGGTTTACTCTGGAGCTCAGCTGGAGTATTCAGGTCATCCTCGCCAGATACACACCCCACACCGCTCTAGGCTCCCAGACCATCTCAAATACTATAATAGTGTTGGGTTACTCCTACACTACTGTTCAAAAGTTTTTTTGGTCCATTAAAATAACATCAAATTAATCAGAAATACAGTGTAGACATTGTAATGTTGTAAATGGCTATTGTAGCTGGAAACGGCAGATTTTCAATGGAATATCTACATAGGCGTACAGAGGCCCATTATCAGCAACCATCAGTCCTGTGTTCCAATGGCACGTTGTGTTTGCTAATCCAAGTTGATCATTTTAAAAGGCTAATTGATCATTAGAAAACCCTTTTGCAATTATGTCAGCACAGCTGAAAACGGTTGTGCTGATTAAAGAAGCAATAAAACTGGCCTTCTTGAGACTAGTTGAGTATCTGGAGCATCAGCAATTGTGGGTTCGATTACAGGATCAAAATGGCCAGAAACAAATAACTTTCTTCTGAAACTCGTCAGTCTATTCTTGTTCTGAGAAATGAAGGCTATTCCATGCGAGAAATTGCCAAGAAACTGAAGATCTCGTACAATGCTGTGTACTACTCCCTTCACAGAACAGCGCAAACTGGCTCTAACCAGAATAGAAAGAGGAGTGGGAGGCCCCGGTGCACAACTGAGCAAGAAGACAAATACATTAGTGTCTAGTTTGAGAAACAGACGCATCACAGGTCCTCAACTGGCAGCTTCATTAAATAGTACCCGCAAAACACCAGTCTCAACGTCAACAGTGAAGAGGTGACTCCGGGATGCTGACCTTCTAGGCAGAGTTGCAAAGAAAAAGCCATATCTCAGACTGGCCAATAAAAAGTAAAGATTAAAATGGGCAAAAGAACACAGATACTGGACTTTTTTCTTTGCAACTCTGCCTAGGTCAGCAGTGCATTAACCACTCTCCTCTTTCCCTCTCTCTCACCCCCCCTCCCTCTCTCTCCTGGTCCAGAGGTGACTATTAAAGCGCTGAAGGAGAAGATCCGGGACTATGAGCAGTCCCTGAAGAACCAGGCTGAGAACCTGGCCCAGGAGAAACAAGTCCAGCTCCACAATGACTATGCAGAGAAGGAGAGGTGAGTTACAGTATTTACTAGGAATATGGAGAGATGGTGAGGTGAGTTCTAACAACGAGGCCTACACAGCAGCCATGCAGTGAAGGGCACGTGTCCGGACGCATTTCCTGTGCATCAATGTAACTATTATGTAGGCTAGGTCTCTTCCTGTGTGTTGAGCACTCACTTCCTGTGTCTTAGAGGGGCAGTATATGGATGGTACCTCCGACGCGTATGAGAGAGAGAGAGTCTGTCTGTCTCTCTGCGGTTATTAATGTCTATCACTCTGTGGCATTTTCCCAGCAACGCCCTAAAAGCCCCAACTTTATTAGCTAAAAATACATGTTTTCTCTTCTCTGTCTCCTCTTTCAATGATGTGTTGGTGTAGAATGGCCATGGTGACCAGACATTACAGCTTGTTTAGTGTTTTTGAGGTTTTTAAGGGAAATACAGGATTAGAAATGGTGGTAAAATAGGGAATTGTTACATTTGCCGTGGTTGGACAGTAAGGGAGTTGGGGCTGACGTAACGCTATCTCAATGACCCAATGTCTTGCTCTCTATTGCTTTGAATGACTCATGGTTGATGTCTCTCTCTGTCGACCCTCGTTAATTTTTCTCCTCTCTCCCCATCCCTCCATCTCTCTCTGTGTTTCCAGAAAGCTCCAGGAGAGCCAGGACTCCATGTCCTCTAAGCTGGTTGAGGCTGACCACAAGACCCAGGCCCTACAGACAGGTAGCTACCAGTCCACTCAGTACTGTCCTGTCTCTATCACCCACTGTTGGCCTGGCTAAAGCTGTTGTTTCCTGGCTGTTTTTCCAGCTCTTGAAACAACTCAGACAGAGCTGTTCGATCTGAAGACCAAGTATGACGAGGACTGCACAGCCAAGTGAGTTTCAGCTGACCTCGTGTCCTTCACTGTAATCCTCAAGGCAGAGTGGGGTGTTCACGGTGCTCCTCGTGTGTGTGTGTGTGTGTGTGTGTGTGTGTGTGTGAGTTTCCTGAACATTTTCTCCATCCCATCACTTGCTGCTATGGTTATTTCCAGTCGCTACAGCTCTCCCACAGTCCTCTGATATAATCAGGTGATTATGGATCTCCGCTCCCTCCAGAGGAAAGCCCAGAGTTGGACCTTCTCCTGCTGCTCAATAACAGCCTCTCTAAATCCAGGCTTAAGCAATACACTGTAAATACTGAGAGATTATATAGCATTTTATAAACTGGGTGGTTCAAGCCCTGAATGCTGATAGGCTGACAGCCGTGGTATATCAGACCGTATACCAGCTCTAATTACGTTGGTAACCAGTTTATAAAAAAGCAATAAGGCACCTCAGGGGTTTGTGATGTATATACCAATTATATCACGCCTAAGGAGCGTCCAGGCACTCGGCGTTGCGTCGTGCGTAAGAACAGCCCTTTGCCGTAGTATATTGGCCATATACCACACCCCCTCTGGCCTTATTGCTTAATTGTAACCATCAAATCACCAATATATACAACTGGATGAGGTTCTCTCTGTAAGCCGTTTAGATTTAGTGAGGGACACTGGGGAGCTG
>NC_140017.1:38257154-38264654 GCF_964263955.1 Coregonus lavaretus | reverse complement strand
AGGGTAGGAACAGAGAGAGAAGGAGTAGGGTAGGAACAGAGAGAGAAAAATGAGTAGGGTAGGAGGAGAGAGAAGAGAGGGTAGGGTAGGAACAGAGAGAAGGGGGGGTAGGGTAGGAACAGAGAGAGAAGGAGTAGGGTAGGAACAGAGAGAGAAAAATGAGTAGGGTAGGAGGAGAGAAGAGAGGGAGTAGGGTAGGAACAGAGAGAGAAGAGAGGGTAGGAGCAGAGAGAAGAGAGGGTAGGGTCGAAACAGAGAAGAGAGGGTAGGGTAGGAACAGAGAGAAGAGAGGGTAGGAGCAGAGAGAAGAGAGGGTAGGGTAGGAGGAGAGAGAAGAGAGGGTAGGGTAGGAACAGAGAGAGAAGAGGGAGTAGGGTAGGAACAGAGAAAAGAGAGGGTAGGGTAGGATCAGAGAGAAGAGGGAGTAGGGTAGGAACAGAGAGAGAAGGAGTCGGGTAGGAACAGAGAGAGAAGGAGTAGGGTAGGAACAGAGAGAAGAGAGGGAGTAGGGTAGGAACAGAGAGAGAAAAATGAGTAGGGTAGGAACAGAGAGAAGAGAGGGTAGGGTAGGAACAGAGAGAAGAGAGGGAGTAGGGTAGGAACAGAGAAAATAGAGGGTAGGGTAGGATCAGAGAGAAGAGGGAGTAGGGTAGGAACAGAGAGAGAAGGAGTAGGGTAGGAACAGAGAGAGAAGGAGTAGGGTAGGAACAGAGAGAGAAGAGAGGGTAGGAACAGAGAGAAGAGAGGGAGTAGGGTAGGAACCGAGAGAGAAGAGAGGGTAGGGTAGGAACAGAGAGAAGAGAGGGAGTAGGGTAGGAACAGAGAGAGAAAAATTAGTAGGGTAGGAGGAGAGAGAAGAGAGGGTAGGGTAGGAACAGAGAGAAGAGGGGGTAGGGTATGAACAGAATAATGGGGAAGACGAAATGGGACCAGGCATATGAGGGATCCTCAGAGTTCTGACTGACTGATGGATGTCCCTCCTCACTTTACTGACCTGCCTGGGGACCTGGACCCGTGTTCATAAAGCAATTCAGAGTAGAAGTGCTGATCTCGGATCAGGTCCCCAATTGTCCATATAATCGTATTAATTAGGATCTAAAAGGTTAAATTGATCCTAGATCAGCACTGTGAGATTCTTTATGAATATGGGCGCTGGACACTGGGGCCCTGGATGAGGGAAGGCTTGAGAGGGGAGTACGAGATGGACCCTATCTGAGAAATACATAGAAAACAATATAGCCTAGAGTAGGGGTCATCAACTAGATTCAGCCCCGGGCCAATTATATTCTTGAGCGGATGGTCAGGGGGCCGGAACATAATTACAAATAATTTGTAGACTGCAAATTGACCGCTAGAAGTCCAAACAGATCTGCCTGTCACCTCCTGTCTGCCTGGTTCAGAGAGGGCTGTCACATCCTGTCTGCCTGGTCCATAGAGGCCTGTCACCTCCTGTCACCTCCTGGCTGCCTGGTCCATAGAGGGCTCTCACATCCTGTCTGCCTGGTCCATAGAGGCCTGTCACCTCCTGTCACCTCCTGTCTGCCTGCTCCATAGAGGGCTCTCACATCCTGTCTGCCTGGTCCATAGAGGGCTGTCACATCCTGTCTGCCTGGTCCATAGAGGCCTGTCACATCCTGTCTGCCTGGTCCATAGAGGGCTGTCACATCCTGTCTGCCTGGTTCAGAGAGGGCTGTCACATCCTGTCTGCCTGGTCCATAGAGGGCTGTCACCTCCTGTCTGCCTGGTCCATAGAGGGCTGTCACATCCTGTCTGCCTGGTCCATAGAGGGCTGTCACATCCTGTCTGCCTGGTCCATAGAGGGCTGTCACATCCTGTCTGCCTGGTCCATAGAGGGCTGTCACCTCCTGTCTGCCTGGTCCATAGAGGGCTGTCACCTCCTGTCTGCCTGGTCCATAGAGGGCTGTCACCTCCTGTCTGCCTGGTCCATAGAGGGCTGTCACCTCCTGTCTGCCTGGTCCATAGAGGGCTGTCACCTCCTGTCTGCCTGGTCCATAGAGGGCTGTCACCTCCTGTCTGCCTGGTCCATAGAGGGCTGTCACCTCCTGTCTGCCTGGTCCATAGAGGGCTGTCACCTCCTGTCTGCCTGGTCCATAGAGGGCTGTCACCTCCTGTCACCTCCTGGCTGCCTGGTCCATAGAGGGCTCTCACATCCTGTCTGCCTGGTCCATAGAGGCCTGTCACCTCCTGTCACCTCCTGTCTGCCTGCTCCATAGAGGGCTCTCACATCCTGTCTGCCTGGTCCATAGAGGGCTGTCACATCCTGTCTGCCTGGTCCATAGAGGGCTGTCACATCCTGTCTGCCTGGTCCATAGAGGGCTGTCACATCCTGTCTGCCTGGTTCAGAGAGGGCTGTCACATCCTGTCTGCCTGGTTGATAGAGGGCTGTCAGGGTTTTCGAGGATGACTTTTTGTGGCACCGGATAGAATCACATATAGTTATTTTTAGTTTGAAATACATCACAAATCTCTTTTAGGATATTGGATAGTGGTGTAAATGAATTGTACAGTAACGCTGACCTGATTTTTGAATCTGTCTGGGGCTGTGATGAAACGTTAAAGCATGAACCTTCCTTTGAAAATCTGACTATATGCTATCATTGCATTGATAGAACATTGTGTTATGCTGGTGAATGAACTGACTTCCGCATCAGAACACTAAAACCTGTCTGTCTCCTTGATCCCTTTGTAATGCCCAAATCCAGGCAAATCCCAATGTTATTTAAGAAGACTTTGTACATCTGTAGCAGGGGTTTCTGTTAGCCGCTAATTGCCAGCTTTTCGCCCAATTTTTTTTATGAAAAGCCGATTTAATAAAGATAATACAAAATATAATAAAAATAATTACATAAATTATTGCCGACCAAATTCACCAGGAGAAAAAAAGAATCCCATTGCAAAATAATGCTTTTATTAATTGATGGAAATACCAGTCAATGGAAATACATTTTACCATCATGCTTATCGGTCTATAGGTCAAATACAATTTTATTTGTCACATGCGGCGAATATAACTGGTGTTGACTTCACCGTGAAATGCTTACTTACGAACCCCTTTCCCAACAATGCAGAGTTAAAAAGTAAGAAAAGTAGCAAAAAGTAACACTATAGATAACAATAATGAGGCTATATACAAGGAGTACTGGTACCGAGTCACTATGCAGGGGTACGAGGTACATGTAGGTAGGGGTAAAGGTGACTAGGCAATCAGGACAGATAATAAAGCAGATTAGAAGCAGCGTATGTAAAGTGTGTGTGTGTGTGTGGGTAGAGTCCAGTGAGTGTGTGTGTGGGTAGAGTCCAGTGTGTGTGTGTGTGGGTAGAGTCCAGTGAGTGTGTGTGTGGGTAGAGTCCAGTGAGTGTGCATAGTGGTTCATGTCCATAATGTAGGAACTAAAATGGCGCATGTTGTTTTTTGGTCATCATGCATCTTATTTATCACACGCCGCCGCATACAGACAGTCTAGTTAGAGCTGAATATAACCTCCTCACTAGAGCTGTTGCTGCTGCTGCTCCTCAGCTCATTGCTGCTGGAGTGAAACAAGTGCTTTTACATAAGCCCAGTCATTGCGCAACAATTCTAAATGCAATCGCATGTAAATAACAGTATTGATGGCCATGATTAAAAAGAGCTACTGTTTTCATTTCTCAACTGGTAATTGAAGCACGCCTCCCATTCGCCATTCAAGTGTATAGACAACGGTAGGCAGGCTATCAGTGCATAAAGCTGTCATCAAGGCAAAGAGTGTGCAAAGCTGTCATCAAGGCAAAGGGTGGCTATTTGAAGAATCTCAAATATAAAATATATTTTGATTTGTTTAACACTTTTTTGGTTACTACATGATTCCATATGTGCTATTTCATAGTTTTGATGTCTTCACTATTATTCTACAATGTAAAAAATAGTAAAAAATTAAGAAAAACCCTTGAATGAGTAGGTGTGTCCCAACTTTTGACCGGTACTGTATATATTATATATATTTTTTACAATATTATAATTTATTTTATTGAAATGGCGGCCTTGTGTGCACTTCCAGTAATACAATATACCCCGGTATGGTACAGAAACGGTATGACGGTATAATGGTTATTAAAGCTGCAATATGTAACTTTTTGGGCCAACCCGACCAAATTCACATAGAAATGTTAGTTATAGATCTTGAAATCTAATTGAAAGCAAGTCTTAAGATGTGCGCTATTTCTATGTTTCCTGTTCTTAAGTTTAGTTTTTGCGTCTTTTACTTTCGGTTTTGTCCACCAGCTGAAAATACAATATTTTTGGTTATTGAGAACATATTTCACAGCGGTTTAGATGGTACAATGATTCTCTGCACTATACATTGCTTGTTTTTCACATAAACTGAAATTAGGTGAACTATTAGAGTTTTAGCAACCAGGAAATGGTGAATGATTTCTGCATATTGCACCTTTAAAAAAAACAAAAAAATAACACTTGCACACAGACACCCAATTACAGAGAGCCTAAATGAAGGTAAACACTCCATGCAGAATCACCTATAATGAGATGTCAGGGTGTTGGTGTAATTAAGGAATTTATACGCCGTACACCGCGCTGCTGTTTAGATGTCAGGCACCTTAATAATAAATAATAATTGGTCATTTAGCAGACGCTCTTATCCAGAGCGACCTTCATACCGAAGGTTAGGAAATAGGAATCAACTTTGGACTATTGATATGCATCCATGTTGAAGCATCCCAACTACTACCAGGGAACAGAATCGTTAATGGATCCTCGCTATTTGAGCCACGTTACAATTCCCACAGGTTGACCCTATTGGCGCGATGCCTAGGATGTTTGCCATACGCGCAGCGACCCGGGTTAGCTTCCCTGTCAGATTAGTGAACATTAAGACTCAGCGCTCAATTAGTGTAATCCCTCTGTTTTAGTCCGGCTTAGACACAGACACACAAGTTGCTGAGGTTATTGGGTTCACAATCAAAGTACTAAGGAGAAAATTGAGAGGGTTTTACTGGGTACTGCTGCACTCAGTTACAATTCACTCACATGAGTTGTATACATACAACAACATGCGTTTCAGGCTTTGGGAGCCTCGGGGTGCGTGTGTGTGTGCGTGCGCATATGGATGTGTGTGTATTAGATGTTGTAATGATCACTGTCCTGTGTGTGCACTTAGTAACACTTAATCCTCTTCCTCCTCCTCTTCCTCCTCTTCTTTCTCTTCCTCCTCTTCTTCTTTAACTTCTTCTTCTTCCTCCTCTTCCTCCTCCTCCTCCTCCTCTTCCTCCTCTCATCCTCTTCCTCCTCCTCATCTTCTTCATCTTCATCCTCCTCTTCCTCCTCCTCCTCCTCTTCCTCCTCTTCCTCCTCCTCCTCTTCTTCTTCCTCTTCTTCCTCCTCCTCTTCTTCTTCCTCTTCTTCCTCCTCCTCAGGGCCGATGAGATTGAAATGGTGATGACAGATCTGGAGAGAGCCAATCAGGTTAGTCTCCACCCCTTTATGGCCTTGGTAATTATTGGATGTTATAAACTGGGTGGTTCAAGACCTGAATGCTGATAGGCTGACAGCGGTGGTATATCAGACCGTATACCAAGGGTATGACAAAACATTAATTTTTACTCTTCTAATTACGATGTTAACCAGTTTACGTTGTCTCTGTCTCTTTCTGTCTGTCTCTCTCTCCTCTCTCTCTCTCTCTCTGTCTGTCTGTCTGTCTGTCTGTCTCTGTCTGTCTGTCTCTCTCTCTCTCTGTCTCTCTCTCTCTCTCTCTCTCTGTCTCTCTCTCTCTGTCTCTCTCTCTCTGTCTCTCTCTCTCTCTGTCTCTCTCTCTCTGTCTCTCTCTCTCTCTCTCTCTCTCTCTCTCTGTCTCTCTCTCTCTCTCTCTCTCTCTCTCTCTGTCTCTCTCTCTCTCTCTCTCTCTCTCTCTCTCTCTGTCTCTCTCTCTCTGTCTCTCTCTCTCTCTCTCTGTCTGTCTCTCAGAGGGCGGAGGTAGCACAGAGGGAGGCGGACACTCTGAGGGAGCAGCTGACCTCTTCTAACCAATCCCTGCAGCTGACTACCCAGATCCAGACCACCCAGACAC
Source organism: Coregonus lavaretus (assembly GCF_964263955.1). Taxonomy (NCBI): domain Eukaryota; kingdom Metazoa; phylum Chordata; class Actinopteri; order Salmoniformes; family Salmonidae; genus Coregonus; species Coregonus lavaretus. The sequence goes on along the minus strand of NC_140017.1, from coordinate 38,258,574 downwards.
GGTACGCTGTTATTGGTTGGTAGAGTATGGATTGCTGAGAGAGGTGGATTTGGTTGGCTGATTGCTGATAGAGGTGGAGTTGGTTGGCTGATTGCTGATAGAGGTGGATTTGTTGGCTGATTGCTGATAGAGGTGGATTTGGTTGGCTGATTGCTGATAGAGGTGGATTTGGTGGCGGATTGCTGATAGGTGGATTTGGTTGGCTGATTGCTGATAGAGGTGGATTTGGTTTGGCTGATTGCTGATAGAGGTGGAGTTGGTTGGCTGATTGCTGATAGAGGTGGATTTGGTTGGCTGATTGCTGATAGAGGTGGATTTGGTTGGCTGATTGCTGAGAGAGGTGGATTTTCTTTAGTCCTAGGAGCAGATGCATTATGATCAGTATACCCCAAGAATTGGTTGATAGATTGATTGGTTCATTGTTTTTTTGATTGATTTATACTTTAACTTATAGGAGCAGACTGTTGTGATTTATAGCTTGATTTAATATGTATTGATTGGTTAATTGATGAATGGATTGATGTACAGTGAGGGGGAAAAGGTATTTGATCCCCTGCTGATTTTGTACGTTTGCCCACTGACAAAGACATGATCAGTCTATAATTTTAATGGTAGGTTTATTTGAACAGTGAGAGACAGAAAAACAACAACAAAAATCCAGAAAAACACATGTCAAAAATGTTATAAATTGATTTTACATTTTAATGAGGGAAATAAGTATTTGACCCCCTCTCAATAAGAAAGATTTCTGGCTCCCAGGTGTCTTTTATACAGGTAACGAGCTGAGATTAGGACCACACTCTTAAAGGGAGTGCTCCTAATCTCAGCTTGTTACCTGTATAAAAGACACCTGTCCACAGAAGCAATCAATCAATCAGATTCCAAACTCTCCACCATGGCCAAGTCCAAAGAGCTCTCCAAGGATGTCAGGGACAAGATTGTAGACCTACACAAGGCTGGAATGGGCTACAAGACCATCGCCAAGCAGCTTGGTGAGAAGGTGACAACAGTTGTGCGATTATTCGCAAATGGAAGAAAGAACTGTCAATCTCCCTCGGCCTGGGGCTCCATGCAAGATCTCACCTCGTGGAGTTGCAATGATAATAATAATAAATAATATGCCATTTAGCAGACGCTTTTATCCAAAGCGACTTACAGTCATGCGTGCATACATTTTTTTTTTTTTTGTGTATGGTGGTCCCGGGGATCGAACCCACTACCTTGGCGTTACAACCGCCGTGCCGCGTTACAAGCGCCGTGCTCTACCAGCTGAGCTACAGAGGACCAGGCCATTATTATTATATTATTATTATTATTAACAAAGGAGTGGCTCAAGAAGAAGCACATTAAGGTCCTGGAGTGGCCTAGCCAGTCTCCAGACCTTAATACCATAGAAAATCTGTGGAGGGAGCTGAAGGTT
>NC_140017.1:38255451-38256954 GCF_964263955.1 Coregonus lavaretus | reverse complement strand
TCCATCTTTTGATAATGGATTGAATGGTGCTCCGTGGGATGTTCAAGTTTCTGATATTTTTTTATAACCCAACCCTGATCTGTACTTCTCCACAACTTTGTCCCTGACCTGTTTGGAGAGCTCCTTGGTCTTCATGGTGTCGCTTGCTTGGTGGTGCCCCTTGCTTAGTGGTGTTGCAGACTCTGGGGCCTTTCAGAACAGGTGTATATATACTGAGATCATGTGACAGGTCATGTGACACTTAGATTGCTCACATGTGGACTTAATTTAAATAATTATGTGACTTCTGAAGGTAATTTATTGTACCAGATCTTATTTAGGGGCTTCATAGCAAAGGGGGTGAATACATATGCACGCACCACTTTTCCGTTATTTATTGTTTCGAATTTTTTGAAAGAAGTTATGTTTTTCATTTCACTTCACCAATTTGGACTATTTTGTGTATGTCCGTTACATGAAATCCAAATAAAAATCCATTTAAATTACAGGTTGTAATGCAACAAAATAGGAAAACACCAAGGGGGATGAATATTTTGCAAGGCACTGTGTATATATTACACACACACCTCTCTCTCACTCTCACACACACACACACACACACACACACACCTCTCACACACACACACCCGCTCACAACCTCACACGTGTATGTAAAAGTTGATTGTCATTATACTGTCTGTCTGGGAGTTTCCATCCTCCTCATCCATCATTTATTTAATCTCTTCCCCTCCTCTCTTCTGTCCTCCTTCTTCTCTCTCTCTCTCTCTCTCTCTCTCTCTCTCTCTCTCTCTCTCTCTCTCTCTCTCTCTCTCTCTCTCTCTCTCTCTCTCTCTCTCTCTCTCTCTCCCACCCATATCCTCTGCTCTCATCCTCTGCTCTCATCCTCTCTCTCCTCCTTTCTCTCTCTGTCTCCCTCTCTCTCTCTCTCTCTCCTCTCTCTCTCTCTCTCTCTCTCTCTCTCTCTCTCTCTCTCTCTCTCTCTCTCTCTCTCTCTCTCTCTCTCTCTCTATCTCTCTCCTTAATCCCATATCCTCTGCTCTCATCCTCTGCTCTCATGCCTCTCCTCTCTCCTCCTTTCTCTCCTCTCCTCTTCTCTCTTTCCCTCCCTCTCTTCTTTCTAGCAACTGGAGCAAAAGCTTCAGGAACAGGCTGACTATGAGGAGGTGAAGAAAGAGCTCCAGGTGAGTATGCAAACATGTGTGTTGTACCCTGAGTACGCTGTTCTTGCTCCAAATACTGACCTAATTTAGTTAGTGATTGATGTCCTAGTAGCCCTGGGGTGTCTGCGGTTCTCTAACAGTGTTACAAGGGAAGCATGTCCTCTTGCCCTCCGTTCTATAACTCAATACTTTGTGTTTATTAGCTTGGTACTGCGTGTGTGTTTGAATGGATCCTTTATTGATAATCAACCAAAAGGGTATACCACAAAACAGTATCAGTGAGTTAGCGAGGTAGATATTCAGAAATAACTTTTATTTTGAATTGACTCTACAACCAAAAACA
>NC_140017.1:38222951-38250451 GCF_964263955.1 Coregonus lavaretus | reverse complement strand
CCCTCCCTGCCTGGCAGACTCAGGGATGCTGACTGGACCCCTCCCTGCCTGGCAGACTCAGGGCTGCTGACTGGACCCCTCCCTGCCTGGCAGACTCAGGGATGCTGACTGGACCCCTCCCTGCCTGGCAGACTCAGGGCTGGGCAGCAGCCATTTTGACTGATTTAAGTGCTTCCTTTTTTCTTCCAGGTTGTCGCTTACAAGAAAGGTTCAAATCACAAATGCATGTGCATCTTGTCTGGGGGGTTTAGCAAAGAAGAGAGAGAGAAAATCAATTTATTAAAAAATAAACGTAATAAATAACCTTTTTTTAGTTTTTGTATTTTCCGATCCCTTTTTTGTTGACTCCCCCATAATGCATTGTGTTTGACCTTTCTTGTAGGGTCAGCCGGGCGGAAAGGGAAAGAGGTGTCCGTGGAGGAGACCACCACACCCAGTACCCCCTCCCTGCCTCCTCCTCTTCTCCCCCACTCCCCCCAGCTCCTCCTGCCCCGGATCCTCTCCGACCCCCCTAACACCTCCACCACCAACGGGACACACCCCTTCACCCCCACGGGTATCGGCCAGGACTTCTACAGCCCCCCTTTCCCTCTGGTGGGGGGCAAGATGTCCCTCAACTCCCTCCTGCAGCGCCAGCTCATGCAGACGTTCTACTCCAAAGCCCTGCAGGAGTCCACTCAGGGAGCAGCTCTGCTGTTCGCCCCTGTCCACTACACCCCTACCTCCACCCCTGGCCCAGGGTCTAGCTCTGTCCCCCTCTCAGCCAGCCCCCTGCCCCCCCAGCAGTCTCCTGCAGGCCCAGATGTGAGCGGTAGTGGCAGTGCCCCGTCCCCCTCTCCCAGCCAGTCGGAGGGGACCGGGGGCAGTGTGTCTGATGGGGAGGACATGGACACCTCAGAGATCGCCCGGCAGATCAAGGAGCAGCTGATTAAACACAACATTGGCCAGCGGGTGTTTGGCCACTATGTACTGGGCCTGTCCCAGGGCTCGGTCAGTGAGATCCTGGCTCGGCCCAAACCCTGGAGCAAGCTGACCATCCGGGGGAAAGAGCCCTTCCACAAGATGAGGCAGTTCCTGTCTGATGAGCAGAACATCCTGGCATTACGCAGCATACAGGGACGGCAGAGAGGTGAGGCATGTCTGTCTGTCTGTCTGTCTGTGTGTGTGTGTGTTTTCACAAACCTTTCCTCTGTTAATATGGTCTATCTATTAGTTGTCTTGCGTCACACCTGTGTCTGTCAGTGAGGGTCTGCTGCTTTAGTCATCCAGAAAGGCCTCCAAGCCTCCCTTAACCATCCATGATCAATACTGAAACCTTCACACATCAACGGTATTGACCAAACAGGAGGGCAGGGCTACAGTTTACCACAGTCACATTCGATCGGCCATACCTGCTGTCTCCGCGTCAGATCATTTGATCTCTGCTCTGTGTGTTTTCAGGGAGTGGACAGACAGACCTTCTTTAACTGCCTTAACCCTCTGTTTAAGCTGTCAGTCCTATGTTTACCCTGTCGTACAGTTCAGTAGCTATGTTTTGTGGAACATGCTTTATTGATAAAATTTAAATACAGGTGCACATCGAAGCAGAAAGTTGGCGTTGAAGTTGAAGCAACGTGTGTTTTTTGTTTTGACAGAGGGCCCAGGCCAACCCCTTAGCCGTGCACAGGACACACCGAAGCGGAGAGCCAGCTCTGACCAAGCCTCGCGGACAGGTCTGTCCCTACACACACACTTCTGTTTCTGTCCTTGTGGCGTGGCTTTGGATGATGTGTGCCTGTGTTGTGCATGTAACCCCCCCCCCACAGTGGGACGTGCATCAGAGGAAGGCCAACGTGTATAATTTAGAGAATGAGCAGACAGTCGGTTTCAGCTGTAGGGTGACGTCTGTCTGTCTATGTGGGGGGTGGGGCGTCTTGCTGTAATATCTCTGTAGATCGACTATAATACTGTGCCTTTGTAAACAGTACCTGTTTGAAATTACCTTTCACTTGGTGGTATGTCTAACCTCCCTCCCTCTCCCCTTGTCCAGGTAACATCACCATATGTATCCGTACTCCGGAGTGTGGTTCAGACGAGGCCATCAAGTCTATCCTGGAGCAGGCCAAAAGAGAGCTGCAGGTGCAGAAATCTGGTGAGTGTCCTCTCCTCTCTGCACTATGGTGGAATAGGATGACAGTTGTCCCTTGATGATCCATTATCCATATATATATATATAGTGGTCTTTCTTGTCACATTCTGTTTGTCTTATTCAAAGGTCTAAGAAGGTAGTACTCTCACTTTATTCAGTATTGGCTGTTAGCGTGTGTGTGTGTGTGTGTGTGTGTGTGCGTGTGCGTGCGTGCGTGCGTGCGTGCGTGCGTGCGAGAGATACTGTCTCTGATATCCGTTGTCTTCTTTCTCCGTCCAGCAGACTTCTCCCATGGTACTTCCCCTGGTGGGGGGCTGAGAGGAGCAGGAGGAGGAGGTGGTGGTTCGGACGAGGCCATCCGATCCATCCTAAAGCAAGCTCGAAGAGAGATGGAGGCCCAAAAGGCTGCTGTGGAACCCATCCTCAAAGCCTCCTCTTCCTCCTCTTCCTCCCAGAGGGACGTACTCGTCTCCCATCTGGCTGCCTCCTTCCCTGCCTCCACCCCCCTGGCTCTCTCCCTGAAGAAACCCCCCACCACCCTCCCAGTCTCCCCCTCCTCGCCCTCTACAGTCATGGACTTCAGCTCTAGTGTGAAGAGGGAGGACAGGGGAGTGTCGATGCCAGACGGCCTGGCTGACGGGGTGCCCAGGCTGGGTCGGAGCTCCGAGGGGTCTGCCCGGGCTGGAGGGGTGCACTGGAGGGAGCAGTGGTGGAGCAACATGAACCCAGACCCCCGCAGAGATAAACCCACACTGGGGGGAGAGGAGAACCACACCCAGGCCTGCAGTGCTACACCTGCACCGGGGGGAGAGGAGAACCACACCCAGGCCTGCAGTGCTACACCTGCACCGGGGGGAGAGGAGAACCACACCCAGGAGGACTCTAAAGAGGTGAGTACCACAGTCAGAATATACACACACACCAGCCCTGGGTGAGAACACAGTGACTCACTACTGAAGAGAGGCCTGGGTGAGAACACAGTGACTCACTACTGAAGAGAGGCCTGGTGAGAACACAGTGACTCACTACTGAAGAGGCCTGAGTGAGAACACAGTGACTCACTACTGAAGAGAGGCCTGGGTCAGAACACAGTGACTCACTACTGAAGAGAGACCTGAGTGAGAACACAGTGACTCACTACTGAAGAGAGGCCTGGTGAGAACACAGTGACTCACTACTGAAGAGAGTCCTGGTGAGAACACAGTGACTCACTACTGAAGAGAGGCCTGGTGAGAACACAGTGACTCACTACTGAAGAGAGTCCTGGTGAGAACACAGTGACTCACTACTGAAGAGAGGCCTGGTGAGAACACAGTGACTCACTACTGAAGAGAGGCCTGGTTGAGAACACAGTGACTCACTACTGAAGAGAGGCCTGGTTGAGAACAGTGACTCACTACTGAAGAGCGAGAGGGGGGGGATCTGGAGTGTCTGCCAGCTTACCTTTGTCTGTCATCATTCATCACAGCCATCCACACTCCCATTTTGTCTGTTAGTGTCTCACAGCCTTCATTTAAATCAACCCAGCTCTGAAGTTATCAATCAGTTTTGATCCCAATACAATTCAGAATATACTTAACCTAGTTAATGTGTGTGTGAGCTTATGCCTCTGTATCTGTTTAGCCATTCCATAATGTGTATGAGTGACTGACGTTTTATTGTGTGTGTGTGTGTGTGTGTGTGTGTGTGTGTGTGTGTGTGTGTGTGTGTGTGTTAGGCACTGTCTCTGTCTCTAGGAAGTATGTGTGACGGCCTGGGGTCTGGTCGTAAACCCTGGAGCAAGATTACTTCCAGAGGCCTCCGCATGCAGCTGTGGCTGAACGGTGATCTGGGCCAGAACACACACATCGAGCCTGCTCACAACCAAGGTAATGGACTGTGTGTGTGTGTGTACTGTGTCTTGACAAACAACTGACAGACGTATGTATGGCTGACGATCATCTCTCAATCAGGCCCACCTCAATTTACAGTCAACTGCTGAGCTGTAAATGAACACCATTACACTGCTGGCTCATACAGCTTCACACACAGCCCTGGGTGAGAGCACTGCTCTCTTAGCCTGTTGATAGCTGTGGGTTGCTGCCATCATGTCAGCCTGTCCCCCCCTCCCTTCTCCCTCCCCAGCCCTGGTGTCAGGCCTCTGGGTGGGAGATGGCAGCAGAGTATGTCTCTCTCCAGGCGTAAAGAGGACATCATCTACACTGACAATTCTCCATGACTGCTCCATTCCAGCCTTCTGCAAAACAGAACAGAGACAGGGAGGGGACAGAGGGGATTATGGGAGGGGAGAGAGATGAAGAGGGAGAAGGGATAGATGCAGATACCCTGTGAATACACCCCTTTTGTTGTTTGCCGATCTGAAGGAACTGGACAAGGTCTTCCAATGAGTTTAGAGGAGATTCAGCCACATTGTTAATACCTATTGGGTACTCAGTCAGACCTGCCAACACTGAGGGCTTTGAGGGGGTTTCCTTCTGTCTGGGCTTGTTGACTGCAGTGTGCTCTATGATGTCCCTGGCACTACACACCTCATTCCACTCATCATCAAGCCGTTGAAAAGTGCCAGGTCAAAAACAAAAAAATTTGCCCCCTTTGGGTGCCCAGGACCAAGATTAAGAAAACACTTAAAATCCTTCTTCCTCCTGTGTAACCTACTGTACTGTCTGCTCCTACCCTGTGTTTCCTCTCTTCTCCAGCAGAGGGCACTCCCAGCCAGACCTCAGCCAGCTGCAGCCCTGCCCCGGAGTCTCCACTGAGCTCTGCTGAGGAGTCACTCAATGGTTTAGGGGGGGACCGGGACCCTCTGCCCCCCCCGGCCCCGTCTCTGGAGCCCCCATCTGGTGAGCCCTCAGGGGGGGAGTCCCAGCCTGGCACGCCCCTGCCCCTCCCCGGCCCCATCACAGGCCTCAGCATCCAGGAGACGATAGCCATGTCCCCAGAACTGGACACCTACGTCCTCACCAAGAAGGTCAAGGAGGTGCTGACCGATAACAACCTTGGTGAGACTCACAGACCTTTTAGTGTACCTTCTCTCTCTCTGTTTTCTCCTTCCTTCTCTCTCTGTTTTCTCCTTCCTCCTCTCTGTTTTCTCCTTCCTTCTCTCTCTCTGTTTTCTCCTTCCTCCTCTCTGTTTTCTCCTTCCTCCTCTCTGTTTTCTCCTTCCTCCTCTCTCTCTCTCTGTTTTCTCCTTCCTCCTCTCTGTTTTCTCCTTCCTCCTCTCTGTTTTCTCCTTCCTCCTCTCTGTTTTCTCCTTCCTCCTCTCTGTTTTCTCCTTCCTCCTCTCTCTCTCTGTTTTCTCCTTCCTCCTCTCTCTGTTTTCTCCTTCCTCCTCTCTCTCTGTTTTCTCCTTCCTCCTCTCTGTTTTCTCCTTCCTTCTCTCTCTCTGTTTTCTCCTTCCTCCTCTCTCTGTTTTCTCCTTCCTCCTCTCTGTTTTCTCATTCCTCCTCTCTCTCTGTTTTCTCCTTCCTTCTCTCTGTTTTCTCCTTCCTTCTCTCTGTTTTCTCCTTCCTTCTCTCTCTCTGTTTTCTCCTTCCTCCTCTCTGTTTTCTCCTTCCTCCTCTCTGTTTGTTTTCTCCTTCCTTCTCTCTCTCTGTTTTCTCCTTCCTCCTCTCTCTGTTTTCTCCTTCCTCCTCTCTGCTTTCTCCTTCCTTCTCTCTCTCTGTTTTCTCCTTCCTCCTCTCTGTTTTCTCCTTCCTCCTCTCTGTTTTCTCCTTCCTCCTCTCTCTCTGTTTTCTCCTTCCTCCTCTCTCTGTTTTCTCCTTCCTCCTCTCTCTGTTTTCTCCTTCCTCCTCTCTGTTTTCTCCTTCCTCCTCTCTCTCTGTTTTCTCATTCCTTCTCTCTCTGTTTTGTCCTTCCTTCTCTCTCTCTGTTTTCTCCTTCCTCCTCTCTGTTTTCTCCTTCCTCCTCTCTCTCTCTGTTTTCTCCTTCCTCCTCTCTGTTTTCTCCTTCCTCCTCTCTGTTTTCTCCTTCCTCCTCTCTGTTTCTCCTTCCTCCTCTCTCTCTCTGTTTTCTCCTTCCTCCTCTCTCTCTCTGTTTTCTCCTTCCTCCTCTCTGTTTCTCCTTCCTTCTCTCTGTTTTCTCCTTCCTTCTCTCTCTCTGTTTTCTCCTTCCTCCTCTCTCTGTTTTCTCCTTCCTCCTCTCTGTTTTCTCCTTCCTCCTCTCTGTCTGTTTTCTCCTTCCTCCTCTCTGTTTTCTCCTTCCTCCTCTCTGTTTGTTTTCTCCTTCCTTCTCTCTCTCTGTTTTCTCCTTCCTCCTCTCTCTGTTTTCTCCTTCCTCCTCTCTGTTTTCTCCTTCCTTCTCTCTCTCTGTTTTCTCCTTCCTCCTCTCTCTGTTTTCTCATTCCTCCTCTCTGTTTTCTCCTTCCTCCTCTCTGTTTTCTCCTTCCTCCTCTCTGTTTTCTCCTTCCTCCTCTCTCTCTGTTTTCTCCTTCCTCCTCTCTCTGTTTTCTCCTTCCTCCTCTCTGTTTTCTCCTTCCTCCTCTCTCTGTTTTCTCCTTCCTCCTCTCTCTGTTTTCTCCTTCCTCCTCTCTCTGTTTTCTCCTTCCTCCTCTCTGTTTTCTCCTTCCTCCTCTCTGTTTTCTCCTTCCTCCTCTCTGTTTTCTCCTTCCTCCTCTCTCCTCACCTATTTGTCTATTTTCTATTTTCCTTCTTTGTCGTTCTCTCTTAGTTTCACCCAATCTCTTTTTTCCTTTAGATTATTCATGAATTATCTCCAAATACAAGCTTGGATTTCCCAATCCATGGTGGTCTATTCAGACCTCCAGCCTGACCCCCTGTCGCTCTACCCTCTCTCCCCCCAGGGCAGCGTCTGTTTGGGGAGAGTATCCTGGGTCTGACCCAGGGCTCGGTGTCTGATCTGCTGGCTCGGCCCAAGCCCTGGCACAAGCTCAGTCTAAAGGGACGTGAGCCCTTCGTCCGCATGCAGCTCTGGCTGCAGGACCCACACAAAGTGGAGAAGCTGATGGACATGAAACGACTGGAGAAAAAAGGTAATGATCTCACAGACAGACAGACCAAACACACCCCGATGTGCTGATAGGACCGATTATGGACACGGACAATCACATGCTTTATTGGATGTGACATCATGTGACCCTCCATGGGCCCACTGACAGTCTTCATCCTCCATCTTCATCATCATCAATAAAAATGTTCCATTCATCTACTGCTTCCTGGTTCCTCCCGTTACTGCACTGTTCCATTCATCCACTGCTTCCTGGTTACATTCATCCACTGCTTCCTGGTTCCATTCATCCGCTGCTTCCTGGTTCCATTCATCCGATGCTTCCTGGTTCCATTCATCCGCTGCTTCCTGGGTCCATTCATCCACTGCTTCCTGGTTCCATTCATCCGCTGCTTCTTGGTTCCATTCATCCGCTGCTTCCTGGGTCCATTCATCCGCTGCTTCCTGGGTCCATTCATCCGCTGCTTCCTGGTTCCATTCATCCCCTGCTTCTTGGTTCCATTCATCCGCTGCTTCCTGGGTCCATTCATCCGCTGCTTCCTGGTTCCATTCATCCCCTGCTTCTTGGTTCCATTCATCCGCTGCTTCCTGGTTCCATTCCTCAGCTGCTTCCTGGTTCCTCCCCTTTCAGCACTGTTCCATTCATGAGCTGCTTCCTGGTTCCTCCCCTTTCAGCACTGTTCCATTCATCCACTGCTTCCTGGTTCCATTCATCCGCTGCTTCCTGGTTCCATTAATCCGCTGCTTCGTGGTTCCATTCATCCACTGCCTCCTGGTTGCATTCATCAACTGCCTCCTGTTTGATTTCATCCCCTGCTTCCTGGTTTCCCCATCATTTATCTCTCCCTTGTGAGACTTAAAGGTAGAAACAGAGCGATGATGTTGCATTGCTCTGTTCCTCTCTCAGGCTGTACTATAGATAGATATGAGAGAAAGGGCAGAAGAGCAAAAGTAATGGACTTCAGCTGTTTGTAAAACATGATTTGCTAGTCAATGGAGTTGGCAAAAGCACAAACAGATCTCGGACCAGGCCTGGCTTCCCCAGCTGTCTCTGTGCAGGCTGTTAGTGACACCTGACCCCTCACACTGAGCATGCTGTCGTGACGTGACTTTTAACAGTAATCTGATGACTGTTATTTCTCTAATTAACTATGTTTAATTGTTACCCAATTTTAAATTAATCATGTAACAATTAACTCATTAGGATTTGGGGCACCACGAGAGCAGTTGTTTAAAGAGTTACCATCTCCCGAATTAAACTCTAGAAGGTCTATCATCGATAAACAGTCAACTTATTAATCATAACCTCTTATCATATCATCATTCTGAACGTCGTAACCTCCTTGCATCTGCAAAAACCCCAGCCTTACTTATGATTCAGTACTACACAGATTGGTTTAATTATTTATTTACTAGCTAACTAAATGGTAACACAGGATAACATCCACACTTAATACATGAACAACAGGTCCCTAGCAGACTGACAACAACATGACTGCTTGTTACAAAAGAGAAAGAGGTAGAGAGACCGGGACAGAGACACTTAACGTTGGTACATTTAGAAACTACTCTCACTTATATTTCTCCTGTACTTTGCACTCGAACCGCCGCCCGCTTGGAGTAAGAAATAATGAATGTATTTACGTGAGGTGCTGCCGTGTAGCTCTCGCTCTCTGAACTGGGCCACCCTGGAAAGGGAGTTGGTCGGGCCAACTCACAGCTCGCTCGTAAGGCTCTGATTGTCCAACAGTTACAACAAGTCTTCTGTTTTTTTATATACACACACACACATATATATATATATATATATATATATATATATATATATATATATATATATATACTGCTCAAAAAAATAAAGGGAACACTAAAATAACACATCCTAGATCTGAATGAATGAAATAATCTTATTAAATACTTTTTTCTTTACATAGTTGAATGTGCTGACAACAAAATCACACAAAAATTATCAATGGAAATCAAATGTATCAACCCATGGCGGTCTGGATTTGGAGTCACCCTCAAAATTAAAGTGGAAAACCACACTACAGGCTGATCCAACTTTGATGTAATGTCCTTAAAACAAGTCAAAATGAGGCTCAGTAGTGTGTGTGGCCTCCACGTGCCTCCACGTGCCTGTATGACCTCCCTACAACGCCAGGCATGCTCCTGATGAGGTGGCGGATGGTCTCCTGAGGGATCTCCTCCCAGACCTGGACTAAAGCATCCGCCAACTCCTGGACAGTCTGTGGTGCAACGTGGCGTTGGTGGATGGAGCGAGACATGATGTCCCAGATGTGCTCAATTGGATTCAGGTCTGGGGAACGGGCGGGCCAGTCCATAGCATCAATGCCTTCCTCTTGCAGGAACTGCTGACACAGTCCAGCCACATGAGGTCTAGCATTGTCTTGCATTAGGAGGAACCCAGGGCCAACCGCACCAGCATATGGTCTCACAAGGGTTCTGAGGATCTCATCTCGGTACCTAATGGCAGTCAGGCTACCTCTGGCGAGCACATGGAGGGCTGTGCGGCCCCCCAAAGAAATGCCACCCCACACCATGACTGACCCACCGCCAAACCGGTCATGCTGGAGGATGTTGCAGGCAGCAGAACGTTCTCCACGGCGTCTCCAGACTCTGTCACGTCTGTCACGTGCTCAGTGTGAACCTGCTTTCATCTGTGAAGAGCACAGGGCGCCAGTAGACAATCTTGGTGTTCTCTGGCAAATGCCAAACGTCCTGCACGGTGTTGGGCTGTAAGCACAACCCCCACCTGTGGACGTCGGGCCCTCATACCACCCTCATGGAGTCTGTCTCTGACCGTTTGAGCAGACACATGCACATTTGTGGCCTGCTGGAGGTCATTTTGCAGGGCTCTGGCAGTGCTCCTCCTGCTCCTCCTTGCACAAAGGCGGAGGTAGCAGTCCTGCTGCTGGGTTGTTGCCCTCCTACGGCCTGTTCCACGTCTCCTGATGTACTGGCCTGTCTCCTGGTAGCGCCTCCATGCTCTGGACACTACGCTGACAGTCACAGCAAACCTTCTTGCCACAGCTCGCATTGATGTGCCATCCTGGATGAGCTGCACTACCTGAGCCACTTGTGTGGGTTGTAGACTCCGTCTCATGCTACCACTAGAGTGAAAGCACCGCCAGCATTCAAAAGTGACCAAAACATCAGCCAGGAAGCATAGGAACTGAGAAGTGGTCTGTGGTCACCACCTGCAAAACCAGTCCTTTATTGGGGGTGTCTTGCTAATTGCCTATAATTTCTACCTGTTGTCTATTCCATTTGCACAACAGCATGTGAAATGTATTGTCAATCAGTGTTGCTTCCTAAGTGAACAGTTTGATTTCACAGAAGTGTGATTGACTTGGAGTTACATTGTGTTGTTTAAGTGTTCCCTTTATTTTACACTGTATGTGTGTATATATATATACACACATACAGTGGGGAGAACAAGTATTTGATACACTGCCAATTTTGCAGGTTTTCCTACTTACAAAGCATGTAGAGGTCTGTAATTTTTATCATAGGTACACTTCAACTGTGAGAGACGGAATCTAAAACAAAAATCCAGAAAATCACATTGTATGATTTTTAAGTAATTAATTTGCATTTTATTTTTCTACTGTGATGTTTTACAAAAGTTCTGAACCTTTCTATTCTCATTGTTTCTACAGATTGTAAATTGAAAATAAACATCTTTGCTAAAAGTATTATTATTGATCGATTGACTATGACTTTTCAGATTACCCAGTAGTGCTATCTGCAGGGTCAGCTCCATGCAAATATTGCAATCCTTCAGCCAGTCCTGGACCTGTGTCCAGAAACAAGCTACAAATGGACAGTACCAAAACAAATGATCTAATGATTCTGTCTCTTCACAGCCAATCTGCAGAGCTGGGAAGATTGTATCCCCCATATAAATAACATTCTATTGGTAGCAAGAATTTTATATAATAATTTAAATTGAACAATTCTAAGTTTTGAATCCGGTATCGTTTTGCGTATCAGTTCATAAACACTATGCCATGGAATCGGTACGTCAAAAATCTCTTCCCAACTATTTTGCAATCTATATGGGACGGCTGTCAATCTTTTGGTCCTTAAATGAAACTGATATACTTTTTTATTTATCACAATTTTCTTTAACCAATTATGTTCTTTAATGCAAGGCTGACAGACAAGTTCCTTACTTTTTCCTCCTTCCACTTTCCTCTTCCATTTTTGCGGTAATGCTGCAATTATTTGATTGTAAGTTTGGGTAGAGCAGACATTTCCATATGTTTTTGTTAGCTGCATGTGCGACATAACTCCACCATTCCTACCGATAATATAATTTACGAAGATTATACCTTTTTTAAGAAAATAACTGTTTTTTTATCAATTAGTATATTTCAGTTTAACCACAATATTTGTTGCAATATTTGTTCTGTCATTTCTGGAGGATTAAATTGAAATTGCAACCAACTTTCTATGGCTTGTTTTAGAAATAGTGATATTTGGGAGATTTCCTTTTCAAATACCTGAAAGTGAGGCGTTGTAATCTGAATAAAGGGAAAAAGTTCCTTCTTGAATATAGGGTGAGACAATCTTACTAGTTTGCTAGAGAACCAGTTCGGATTTAAGTATAACTTTTGTATGACTGAAGCTTTTAGTGATAGGTCTAATGCTTTAATATTTAATAATTTCTGTCCTCCTAATTCATATTCATTATATAAATATGCCCGTTTAATTTTGTCTGGCTTGCCGTTCCAAATAAAATGGAATATTTTTTTCTCATATAATTTGAAAAACTGTTCGCTAGGCGTAGGCAAGACCATAAGCAAATAGGTAAACTGGGATAATACTAAAGAGTAAATCAGGGTGGTTTTTCCACAAATTGACAGGTATCTTCCTTTCCATGGTAGAAAGATCTAATCTATTTTTGCTAACTTTCTATTAAAACATATTGGAGTGAGATCATTTATTTCCTTTGGGATATGTATTCCGAGTATATCCACATCACAATCAGACCATTTTATTGGTAAACTACATGGTAATGTAACATTTTTATTTTTTAGTGCTCCAATACGTAATATAGTACATTTATCATAATTTGGTTGTAATCCAGAGAGGTTAGAAAATGTATCTAGATCCTCTATGAGGCTTTGGAGTGATTCAAGTTGTGGATTTAAAAAAATATATGAATCATCAGCGTACAATGACACCTGTGTTTTTAAGCCCTGGATTTGTAATCCCTTGATATTATTGTTGGATTTGATTTTAATAGCTAACATCTCGATGGCAATAATAAATAGATATGCCGATAGTGGACAACCTTGTTTCACTCCTCTTGACAGTTTAAAACTTTCTGAGAAATAGCCATTATTTACAATTTTACACCTAGGGTTACTATACATGATTTTAACCCAATTTATAAGAGATTGTCCAAAATTGAAATGCTCCAGGCATTTATATATAAACTCCAGTCGTACTTTATCAAATGCCTTTTCAAAGTCTGCTATGAATAGCAGGCCTGGTTTCCCAGATTTTTCATAGTGTTCTATTGTTTCCAGTACTTGCCTTATATTATCTCCAATGTATCGTCCATGTAAAAAAACCTGTCTGATTAGAATGAATAATGTCCGACAATACCTTTTTCATTCTATGCGCTATACATTTTGCTAGGATTTTTGCATCACAACACTGAAGTGTAAGGGGCCTCCAATTTTGTAAATGGAGTGGATCTTTATATTTTCCACTTGTATCCTGTTTCAGTAATAATGAGATCAGACCTTCTTCTTGAGTGTCAGATAGTCTACCATTTACATAGGAGTGGTTAAAACATGCTAATAACAGTCCTCTGAGTATATCAAAAAAGGTTTGGTATACCTCGACTGGTATGCCATCCAACCCTGGAGTTTTCCCGGACTTAAAGTCTTTAATTGCATCCAGAAGTTCCTCCTCTGTAATTTCACCTTCACATGAGTCTTTCTGTATGGCTGTTAATTTTACATTATCAATAGAAAAACAATCTCTACAATTAGCTTCAGTTAGAGGAGATGGAGGCGACTGAAACGAAAACATATGCTTAAAGTACTTTGTTTCCTCCTTCAAAATATAATTTGGTGAATCATGGGTGACTCCGTCCTTTGTAACCAGTTTCAATAAATTATTTTCGGTAGTATTTCTATGTTGAAGATTAAAAAGAATTTGGTGCATTTTTCCCCATATTCCATCCAGTTTGCTTTATTTTTATAATATATTACACTTGATCTTTCTTGAATAAGTTTCTCCATTTCTTTTAGTTTTTCCTCCAATTTATTCAGAGCCTCTGTGTTACAGTTTTTATTGCTGTCTATCTGTTCTGTTAGACCTTCTATTTCCTTTGTTAGTGTGGACTCTTTTGACCTAAATTGCTTTTGTTTTCGAGATGAGTACTGAATTGCATGGCCTCTAAAGGCACATTTAAAGGTGTCCCATACAATAAGGGGATTTGCTGTACCTATGTTATGTCGGAAAAAAATCAGTTATAAATGCCTCTGTCCTAGTTAAAAACAAGTTATCATCCAATAGGCTTTGATAAAATTTCCAATATCCTCGCCCACGTGGAAATTCAGTAAGAGTAATGTATATGCCAATTATATGATGGTCCGACCGCATTCTGTCCCCTATCAACACTTTTTAAACTTTTGGTGCCAACGAGAATGACATAAGAAAGAAGTCAAGACGACTAGCTTGATTGATTCTCCGCCATGTATATCTCACTAGATCAGGATATTTAAGCCTCCATATATCTACTAGTTCTAATGTATCCATGACATTCACGATTTCCTTAAGAGCATGAGGGTGATTGTTTGTAGTGTGATTTCCTTTACGGTCCATTGAGCTATTTAAAACGGTATTATATTCTCCCACCATAATAATAGAGTCTTGAATTGCTTGCAAGGTCGATAATGTATTAAATATATTTTCTAAGAAGTGTGGATCATCATTATTTGGTCCATAAAGGTTAATGAGCCATATTTGTTTATTGGCCAATAACATATTTAAAATAATCTACCTTGCGTATCTCTTTGGAAAATTTGCACATTCGGATCGAAATTACTGTTAATTAATATCATCACCCCTTTTGAGTTTCTTAGCCCATGGGAGAAGTATATTTCGCCCCCCCATTCCTTTTTCCACGCAACTTCATCTCCTTCTACTGTTGTGGGCCTCTGTAGTTGTCCGGTGACTTGTCATGTAGTCCTGAACAGAACTACAGAATGGATTTTCCTTCCACTCGTTCTGGAAGATTGGTTCTGTGAAGATAGGCTAGCCAGCCGTGTCCATGGTTCCCCAGTGGGGCGATGAGAGTAGCTTAGTAGGATGGTCCCACTTAAATTCACTTTTCCAGATATTGTACTTAGGACAGCTAATCAGCCGTACCAGTGATTGTCTGAGAGGGGAGTTTCCTTCTCCACCTCGTGTTGTTATTCAGAGTTTAAACAACTTTACACATGCAGCTGCAGCCTGGCGATGTTCTGGTCTCATATGTTCCACGTCTTTCTGGTCTAAAGGTTCATTTCTCTACTAAGCCTTTATGCACTCTGGTCGAACAAGGGACGGTTCCGTCACGCTGACACGCTCTCTGACCTCACTCAAGTGGGGGCGGTGACTACTCACTTGTACAAAGTTAGAGAAACAATTTCCTCGTATAGTTTCTAAGATCACATCCCTCTCTTAACAAAAACACTTTCATCATTGTTCATACTTCATACACAGCGTAGAGGATGGACACTTCACACAGTTAGTGTGTATACTTTTACTTTTCAAGTCACAGTATTTCCTTTAGAACATTTTTAATGACATCACAAAATAACCCATATTACATTATTATTCTTTAGATCGCCTCTGAACATTCCCCACGTTCTACGTTAGAAATATTGTTGCAGTATTCGCTTTAGAACGTGTTAAGAGTTTCGGCGGGAAAAGTCTGTAAACAAAGACATTCCTTTCGTTAATACTGGAGGGGGAGAGAGAGACTCCTTCTCCTTATATTTACGACAGGCCGTGAGGTGTCAAAACCCCACAGTCCCCCCCCCCCCTCCCCCCCCTCTGCGGGTGGGAGGAGATCTGGAGTAAGCTCTCCCTGCAAACCTGATCTGCCCATTTGGATCCTCGCAGGACAGTCATGACAATGCCCACAGCAGGCCTGGAGGTGAGAGGCTGCACCACATGTTGGAGCTCACTGAGCGCAGGCAGAAGGGTGAAGTTGGCCCTAGTCACTGATCAGAGGTCAGAGGTCAGAATAGAGCAGTGGGGACCTGGCCAATAGCAGAGCTGGGAGGAAAGGCAGACAAACAATGAGCTGACCCTGTGTAGTGGAACACTTTTATCAGCTCATTGGATCAGTGTGTACTGTACTGTAGGAGATTAGAAAATGTCAAATCCATGCTGTCATTTGCACATTTGTAGCCTGTGGTGTTTTCAGAGGCTGACTCTGTCCATGTATTGCTGAAGTTAGACATTACCGCCCCCTAGTGGGTGTTGGTACCAGTACACTGTGTTTATCTACAACGATATCTCATCCTCTCCCTGTCTCTCCGCAGCCTACCTGAAGAGGCGCCACAGCTCGCTGAGTGACGGCCATTCTGTGGACGGTGGCCTGGCAGGGCCGGACTTCCTCCAGAGCTCCAGCCCCCAGCACCAGCGGCCTCCTCAGCAGTACCAGAAGAAAGTCCGGGTGGTCCTGGGTCCCGAGGAGAAGGAGGCTCTGAAGAGTGCTTACCAGGAGAAGCCCTACCCGTCCCCCAAAACCATTGAGGAGCTGGCCTCCCAGCTCAACCTCAAGACCAGCACCGTCATCAACTGGTTCCACAACTACAGGTCAGTTTACTTCACTGCAAAGTATGACAGCAACCCGTTAGAGATGGCCGACGTCAACCTTTGTTCTACCGGGATTATCTGCCCATCAAATATGGTGATGTACGATGCTATTTTCCTTACTGTTGTAGAAGGTCTATAAATACAAAAATTTGCCAACACAGCAGTTGGGATATAGCGCAAAATCAAATGCGACTGGACGAAAGATAATGCTGTTAAAACAAGAGGCTAAGTGCAGGCAATGGCAAATCTGTTCTAGTAATCCTTTCTGGTGGTGGAGTAGGTGTGTGTGTGTGTGTGTGTGGGTGGGTGTGGTTGTGCTTGTGTCCGGGTGTGTGGGTGTGTGTGTTCTGTGTCCGTCTGTGGCCCCAACACATGATGGAGCAGTGACTGTCTGATGAGGAACGGGGCTGTCTTACCGTAGTGACATCATGGCCTGGAGAGACACAGTCTACCGTCTTCACCACTGGATAATAATAACGCTTTATTTGTGTCAGAAAATAATATATAAATAAATCATATTGTTTGTTCTGTCTCTCATAAAGCTGTGATTGATGAGAATATCCAAGGCTTAGGCCATAGACTGTCATTCTTGTAATTTTTGAAAGCCACAACAACTTTAGGACAACACCTACGTAGGCGTGAATTTTTGGGGAAATAAGCTACTGTTCATAACCTTAGCTTGTATTAAAGCTTTTATGATAGGCCAGTAGGAGAAATGAGGACATTTGGTTTTCAACCTCACATGGAGGGATTTTCCCGGCCCGCGTGGGATCATATCTTTCTTAATAAGCTGTAACTTGATTAAACTGGTCATTCGATGTTTCTATAGGCTATTGATATGGTTTGTTCTCTCTCTCGTTATTGGTCCCCTGGCTACCTTGCATTTTTATGCTATTACAATACCTTTGAGAAATGGAACACTGTTCCATTGAATGTTTGGTCAGGAGAAAGCCATGAATAAAACGAAACGTAGCCTTCAGCCGTATTCACTGCCTTTCCAATAGGCAGAAAAGGGAAGGTAGACTCGTTAAAAAAATTTTACCGTTGGACACAAGATAGTTAGGGAGTGTCTGTTTATAAAAAATAAAAAATAAAATAAATACAATTTACAGCTATAGTCTTAAGGACCCCATGCATCTGACAGAGAGAGAGAAACAATATTTTATTTTATTTCTGGACATTTTGCGCTGCTTTGGTGGAACTCCCCACTCTGTCTATCCTACATTCTTCTCTTGCGTTCTGTATATAACATATTGATTGAAATAGGCTACAGCCAATAGGAATAGGCTAATTACTGCTGTGAGCTGCGTTTTGTACTGCTTTACTGCACGGCGCCAGTCAAGTTCAACTAGGCTAAACCGTCGTCTGTCACAACCATCGTCTGTCACAACCATCGTCTGTCACATCACAATGTCTTCACCATCGTCGATGGCTGTCGTAATATCGCCCAACCTAGTCTTAACCCCCTGCTCTCCGTCCCTCCCCAGGTCTCGTATCCGCAGGGAGCTCTTCATAGAGGAGATTCAGGCTGCAGGGTCAGCGGCAGCAGCTAAAGCCGGGGAGGGGGACAGCTGTGACGGGACAGAGTCAGACGGCACGGTGGAGGGCCGCCACGGGGGGCACAGAGGAGCCTCTGAGGACCGGGACATGGAGGCCGGGGTTGAAGCCAGGCTGTCAGGTGGATCCCCTGCCCAGAGAAACTGCACTACCTCAGGCTCGGCCGGGCCGGGCTCCAGCAGCAGCAGCCTCTTCAGTCTCCCTGAGGCATGTCTCTGTCTCTCAGCCCCCTCCAGTCACACCTCAACCCCGGCTAAGAACCCCAGGGACAATACCCTGCGCAAGAAGAAAGCTGCCAACCTCAACAATATAATCCACAGACTGGAGAAGGCTGCTGGCAAGGAAGACCCCTCTGAGTGGGAGTTCTGAACCTCCCCCCACGCCCCTTCTCATGACCTCACAACCTCTGCCCTTTGACTGTCCCCCTGGTCTTCTCCTATTGGACAGAAGAGGGCACAGCCAAAGCCAAGCTCAATGGCCATTTTTATACCCAGTCTCTTTCCTGAGAGAAAGGAGAGAAGAAGAAGTGGTTGCCAAACCAAGATGGAGAAGAAGATATAATGAACTCTGAGAAGACAAAAAGGAGGGAATCTTAGGCTCTGAATACTGAGTTTAGTTTTGTTACTGAGAATCACTTAGTCGTCCTGCTGGCCACAGGGCCTACTGTACCCCCAAACACCACCAGTTACTGGCAGGTACCCCCAAACACCCCAGTTACTGGCAGGTACCCCCAAACACCACCAGTTACTGACAGGTACCCCCAAACACCACCAGTTACTGGCAGGTACCCCCAAACACCACCAGTTACTGACAGGTACCCCCAAACACCCCAGTTACTGGCAGGTACCCCCAAACACCCCAGTTACTGGCAGGTACCCCCAAATACCACCAGTTACTAGCAGGTACCCCCAAACACCACCAGTTACTGACAGGTACCCCCAAACACCACCAGTTACTGACAGGTACCCCCAAACACCACCAGTTACTAGCAGGTACCCCCAAACACCCCAGTTACTGGCAGGTACCCCCAAACACCCCAGTTACTGGCAGGTACCGCCAAACACCACCAGTTACTGGCAGGTACCCCCAAACACCACCAGTTACTGGCAGGTACCCCCAAACACCACCAGTTACTGACAGGTACCCCCAAACACCACCAGTTACTAGCAGGTACCCCCAAACACCCCAGTTACTGGCAGGTACCCCCAAACACCCCAGTTACTGGCAGGTACCGCCAAACACCACCAGTTACTGACAGGTACCCCCAAACACCACCAGTTACTGGCAGGTACCCCCAAACACCACCAGTTACTGGCAGGTACCCCCAAACACCACCAGTTACTGGCAGGTACCCCCAAACACCACCAGTTACTGGCAGGTACCCCCAAACACCACCAGTTACTGGCAGGTACCCCCAAACACCACCAGTTACTAGCACGTACCCCCAAACACCACCAGTTACTGTCAGGTACCCCCAAACACCACCAGTTACCGTCAGGTACCCCCAAACACCACCAGTTACTGGCAGGTACCCCCAAACACCCCAGTTACTGGCAGGTACCCCCAAACACCACCAGTTACTGACAGGTACCCCCAAACACCACCAGTTACTGGCAGGTACCCCCAAACACCCCAGTTACTGGCAGGTACCGCCAAACACCACCAGTTACTGACAGGTACCCCCAAACACCACCAGTTACTGGCAGGTACCCCCAAACACCACCAGTTACTGGCAGGTACCCCCAAACACCACCAGTTACTGGCAGGTACCCCCAAACACCACCAGTTACTGACAGGTACCCCCAAACACCACCAGTTACTGGCAAGTACCCCCAAACACCACCAGTTACTGGCAGGTACCCCCAAACACCACCAGTTACTGGCAGGTACCCCCAAACACCACCAGTTACTGGCAGGTACCCCCAAACACCACCAGTTACTGTCAGGATGCACCACAGACAGACAGAGCTGGACCAGGGGCTGTTAGTTTAGAAGAGAAACCTCAGTGTCCTGTCCACAGATCTCCCCTCACGTAGTGACCTCACGTAGTATGCCCAGCCACCTCTTTTCCGACACTTTCCAGCGACTGTTACAAACCTTTTGCCTTTCTCACTCCGCACAGGGCAGGCTGACTTTTTAACCTTGTTACTCCATTTTGTGTGTGTGTCTATGGCTGAGGAGCAAGATGATTCAGCTGAAGAGAAGAATCAAACCTAAAAAGGCCAAGTTTCCATAGTTACTGAGGGAAGAATGACCTTTGACCCCTGTGTGGTCCTGCTGACAGCCATGTGATGGTGCTGAGGGGCGGGATCTCTGGTGCACCACTCATCTGAGGAACCACCTTTTTCCCCTAGTGTGCTCCAAGGATGATTTTTATATAGCAATTTGTTTGCCACTAAGAGATTGCATAGTCTATTGACTCTAAAGAGTACAAATTAGGGAATTGTTTTTACAAAAGCTAAAAATAGAAGAGTTACTGTTTTTACTTAAAAATGAAACATGGTTAACTCACAGTTGAAACATGATATATGATGAAACTACATAGTAGCTAACATAGTGATATGGTGTCATTGTCTGGGTTAGTAAGGGCACACATCACAGTTTAACCTGTTTAACCTAGTGGGTCTCTGACAATGTTTTCCTCACAAATCATATTTCCAGGCCAAATCAGGAAAACTGGACAAAACAACACAGAGATGTCAATATCATCTGTACTGGAAGTCCCAGGTTTGGTCCATAACACGGAGTGCTGTACCAGGCTACATACAGAGAGGCAGGGGAACCGTTTGGGACTTCCCTATGGTGGCTTATACTAAAGCCCTAAACCAGAACCTTCTCCATACCCTGCTCCATACCCTGCTCCATACCCTGCTCCATACCCTACTCCATACCCTACTCCAGACCCTACTCCATACCCCACTCCATACCCTATACCAGACCCTACTCCATACCCTACTCCATACCCTACACCAGACCCTTCTCCATACCCTACTCCATACCCTACTCCATACCCCACTCCATACCCTACTCCATACCCTACACCAGACCCTGCTCCATACCCTACTCCATACCCTACTCCATACCCTACACCAGACCCTGCTCCATACCCTACACCAGACCCTTCTCCATACCCTACACCAGACCCTTCTCCATACCCTACACCAGACCCTGCTCCACACACACCCTACTCCATACCCTACACCAGACCCTACTCCATACCCTACACCAGACCCTACTCCATACCCTACACCAGACCCTGCTCCATACCCTACACCAGACCCTTCTCCATACCCTACACCAGACCCTACTCCATACCCTACACCAGACCCTACACCATACCCTGCTCCATACCCTACACCAGACCCTGCTCCATACCCTACACCAGACCCTGCTCCATACCCTACACCAGACCCTGCTCCATACCCTACACCAGACCCTGCTCCATACCCTACACCAGACCCTTCTCCATACCCTACACCAGACCCTTCTCCATACCCTACACCAGACCCTTCTCCATACCCTACACCAGACCCTCTCCATACCCTACTCCATACCCTACTCCATACCCTGCTCCATACCCTACACCAGACCCTCTCCATACCCTACTCCATACCCTACACCAGACCCTACTCCATACCCTACACCAGACCCTACTCCATACCCTACACCAGACCCTCTCCATACCCTACACCAGACCCTACTCCAGACCCTACTCCAGACCCTGCTCCATACCCTACACCAGACCCTTCTCCATACCCTACACCAGACCCTCTCCATACCCTACTCCAGACCCTACTCCATACCCCACTCCATACCCTACTCCATACCCTACTCCATACCCTACACCAGACCCTACTCCAGACCCTACTCCATACCCTACACCAGACCCTGCTCCATACCCTACACCAGACCCTGCTCCATACCCTACACCAGACCCTACACCAGACCCTACTCCATACCCTACACCAGACCCTTCTCCATACCCTACTCCATACCCTACACCAGACCCTACTCCAGACCCTACTCCATACCCTACACCAGACCCTGCTCCATACCCTACACCAGACCCTGCTCCATACCCTACACCAGACCCTACACCAGACCCTACTCCATACCCTACACCAGACCCTTCTCCATACCCTACTCCATACCCTACACCAGACCCTACTCCAGACCCTACTCCATACCCTACACCAGACCCTGCTCCATACCCTACACCAGACCCTACTCCATACCCTACACCAGACCCTGCTCCATACCCTACACCAGACCCTACTCCATACCCTACACCAGACCCTACTCCATACCCTGCTCCATACCCTACTCCATACCCTACACCAGACCCTACTCCATACCCTGCTCCAGACCCTGCTCCATACCCTACACCAGACCCTACTCCATACCCTACACCAGACCCTGCTCCATACCCTACACCAGACCCTACTCCAGACCCTACTCCAGACCCTACTCCATACCCTACACCAGACCCTGCTCCATACCCTGCTCCATACCCTACTCCATACCCTGCTCCATACCCTACACCAGACCCTACACCAGACCCTGCTCCATACCCTACTCCATACCCTGCTCCATACCCTGCTCCATACCCTACACCAGACCCTGCTCCATACCCTACTCCATACCCTGCTCCATACCCTGCTCCATACCCTACACCAGACCCTACACCAGACCCTGCTCCATACCCTACACCAGACCCTGCTCCATACCCTACACCAGACCCTGCTCCATACCCTGCACCAGACCCTACTCCATACCCTGCTCCATACCCTACACCAGACCCTGCTCCATACCCTACTCCATACCCTACACCAGACCCTGCTCCATACCCTGCTCCATACCCTACTCCATACCCTACTCCAGACCCTGCTCCATACCCTACTCCATACCCTACTCCAGACCCTGCTCCATACCCTACACCAGACCCTACTCCATACCCTACTCCATACCCTACACCAGACCCTACTCCAGACCCTGCTCCAGACCCTGCTCCATACCCTACACCAGACCCTACTCCAGACCCTGCTCCAGACCCTGCTCCATACCCTACACCAGACCCTGCTCCATACCCTACACCAGACCCTGCTCCATACCCTACACCAGACCCTGCTCCATACCCTACACCAGACCCTGCTCCATACCCTACTCCATACCCTACACCAGACCCTGCTCCATACCCTACACCAGACCCTACACCAGACCCTACTCCAGACCCTACTCCAGACCCTACTCCAGACCCTACACCAGACCCTACTCCAGACCCTACTCCAGACCCTGCTCCAGACCCTGCTCCATACCCTACACCATACCCTGCTCCATACCCTACACCAGACCCTGCTCCAGACCCTGCTCCATACCCTACACCATACCCTGCTCCATACCCTACACCATACCCTGCTCCATACCCTACACCAGACCCTGCTCCATACCCTGCTCCATACCCTACTCCAGACCCTGCTCCATACCCTACACCAGACCCTGCTCCATACCCTGCTCCATACCCTACACCACACCCTGCTCCATACCCTACTCCATACCCTACTCCAGACCCTACTCCAGACCCTGCTCCATACCCTACACCAGACCCTACACCAGACCCTACTCCATACCCTACTCCATACCCTACACCAGACCCTACTCCATACCCTACTCCAGACCCTGCTCCATACCCTACACCAGACCCTGCTCCATACCCTACTCCAGACCCTACTCCATACCCTACACCAGACCCTACTCCAGACCCTACTCCATACCCTACACCAGACCCTACTCCAGACCCTACTCCAGACCCTACACCATACCCTGCTCCATACCCTACACCAGACCCTGCTCCAGACCCTGCTCCATACCCTACACCATACCCTGCTCCATACCCTACACCAGACCCTGCTCCAGACCCTGCTCCATACCCTACACCAGACCCTGCTCCATACCCTACACCAGACCCTTCTCCATACCCTACACCAGACCCTGCTCCATACCCTACACCAGACCCTGCTCCATACCCTACACCAGACCCTGCTCCATACCCTACACCAGACCCTTCTCCATACCCTACACCAGACCCTTCTCCATACCCTACACCAGACCCTGCTCCATACCCTACACCAGACCCTGCTCCATACCCTACACCAGACCCTGCTCCATACCCTACACCAGACCCTGCTCCATACCCTACACCAGACCCTGCTCCATACCCTGCTCCATACCCTTCACCAGACCCTACTCCATACCCTGCTCCATACCCTACTCCATACCCTGCTCCATACCCTACTCCAGACCCTGCTCCATACCCTACACCAGACCCTACTCCATACCCTACACCAGACCCTGCTCCATACCCTGCTCCATACCCTACACCAGACCCTGCTCCATACCCTACACCAGACCCTACTCCATACCCTACACCAGACCCTGCTCCATACCCTGCTCCATACCCTACACCAGACCCTGCTCCATACCCTGCTCCATACCCTTCACCAGACCCTACTCCATACCCTGCTCCATACCCTACTCCATACCCTGCTCCATACCCTACTCCATACCCTGCTCCATACCCTACACCAGACCCTACTCCATACCCTACACCAGACCCTGCTCCATACCCTGCTCCATACCCTACACCAGACCCTGCTCCATACCCTACACCAGACCCTACACCAGACCCTACACCAGACCCTGCTCCAGACCCTACACCAGACCCTGCTCCATACCCTGCTCCATACCCTACACCAGACCCTGCTCCATACCCTGCTCCATACCCTACTCCAGACCCTGCTCTAGGGCTACAAGTCCTCCATTCCACACGTTGTCTCACTAGACTGTGGGTCACCTGAAGGGTGCGGCAGCTGTGTGTGTGTATATACAGTAACTAGTATTGTACACTCCTATTGGTTTAGATCTTTATGAAAACTCTCTCCCTTTCTCCCTCCCTCCCTCACCCCTCCCTCACCCCTCCCTCTCTCCGTCCCTCACCCCCCCTCACCCATCCCTCTCTCTCTCCCTCACCCATCCCTCTCTCTCTCCATCATCCCTCCCTCCCTACTCCCTCCTCACCCCTCCCTCACCCCTCCCTCCCTCACCCCTCCCTCACCCATCCCTCTCTCTCCCTCACCCATCCCTCTCTCTCTCCATCACCCCTCCCTCCCTACTCCCTCCTCACCCCTCCCTCTCTCCCTCCTCACCCCTCCCTCTCTCCCTCCTCACCCCTCCCTCTCTCCCTCCCTCACCCCTCCCTCTCTCCCTCCCTCACCCCTCCCTCCCTCTTTCCATTACCCCTCCCTCTTTCCATTACCACTCCCTCTCTCCCTCCCTCACCCCTCCCTCCCTCTTTCCATTACCCCTCCCTCTCTCTCTCCCTTACCCCTCGCAAACGACCTCTCTCTGTGCCTGTCAGCCCACTGCCTCCCCATCGTGTGTATGTAAGTGTGTTTTTTTATTGTTCTGAATGGGGTCTTTTCTCGTACGTACTTAAGCGTGCACAACTGCCACCCACCCTTTCTACTATAAGCTGTTGTTTTATGGGTTATCATCATTATTATTATTATTATTATTATTATTAGGCTTATCATCATGAAGTAGTGTGATATTATTTACTGTAGACTCATTTTATGGTCATATCGTAGGTATAGTTTGGTTTTTATTCCGCTTATTTATAGGTGCTGTATTTTTCATTTGATGTCTTATTATTTGATTGATGTTTTTATTGCGTAAGGGATTACCCCAGGGCAAGTACTTTTTTTTTTTTACTGATAGACTGCCGGCAGTATTGGGTAATATTTACAAGATGTAGTTAGTTCTCATACGTTTGTATATTGATGAATTCTGAAGTTTTTTGGAAGCTTTTAAAAGAAATGTAAGCTACAGTACATACTCAGGCATTAACCGTATCCCTCACAACGCTCACGTTCTTTATTGTTGAATCAAATGATACATCTAGAAGACAAGATCAGAGTATCTCTTAGCACTATCTCCAAGATCACAGAATATCTACTAGCACTATCTCCAAGATCACAGAATATCAACTAGCACTATCTCCAAGATCACAGAATATCAACTAGCACTATCTCCAAGATCACAGAATATCAACTAGCACTATCTCCAAGATCACAGAATATCAAATAGCACTATCTCCAAGATCACAGAATATCAACTAGCTCTATCTCCAAGATCACAGAATATCTACTAGCACTATCTCCAAGATAACAGAATATCAACTAGCACTATCTCCAAGATCACAGAATATCTATATCTTCCCATGTCTCCTCTCTGATGGTGTCTTGTTGGGGCAACAACATGCTGTCTCCAGGACATGCTTTACCCCTCACAGGCTTCACATATACTGGTGCTGTCTGAAGAACACACTGCAATAAAGCCAGTGAAGTCATACAGGCAGCCTTGATGTACAGTAGGGGGGGCTTTTAGAGGAATCACAGTACCACGTTGCTGCTGTCTCCTTTTCCTGTTAGTAGGTATGTTTTGTCAAAATGGTGTCTGGTAATATGATATAAACTCATGAAAACGAGTCTTGACTGATCCCAGCCTAGGGGAATCATCTCTGCCAAATTGAGATTTAAAGAGTATATATTTAAGGAAATAAGGATGTATTCTTTTACAGAGTCGGATCCGTCGTGTCCCTTATGTTGTCTGCTCCATGCATTACAAGACCGTTCTCTATGGCCTCTCCAAGCTCCAAAGCATTATCCATCCATCATAACACTGTTATTGATTGATCAGTAATACTGCTGTTATGCATCGGTGGAAGCAGCCCGTATCCATAGCAGCCATAACAGATCCATCCATACATACACCAAGCACTTACTATGACTGGGGGCTGCTAAGCAAACCCCTCCTCTTGAGCTCAGCACTCCAAGGAACTCTGGGAAATGTATGCCTTTTACACGTGGTTCCAAACCAAGCACATGCGCTTTACTCCTGACCTGCAGCCCAGCACAACACTGCTTCTTTAAACTGTGTGTGACTGACAACACCTGGTGACAACACTTAGCCAGCAGCGCCCAGGGGACTCTGTTCTAAACCAAAACCCTTCAACATGCTGGGCTGCGTGGTCTCCTTAGCCAATCTCTTCACAGAATTTCAGGCCTTCTCTCTCCATTGGTTATAAACCAAAAGCATTACCAGAGTTATAAGTCCATCCCCCAATGAGAAATGTGATATATTTGTTGATTAATCAGGAATTCTGAAAAAAAATCTTTGATACTGTACTACGGTATTCCCTACATCTGCATGACTGCATCTTATTACAATGACCTGTAGCTCTACTCCCCTGATTTACAATGGCCTGTAGCTCTACTCCCCTGATTTACAATGGCCTGTAGCTCTACTCCCCTGATTTACAATGACCTGTAGCTCTACTCCCCTGATTTACAATGGCCTGTAGCCCTACTCCCCTGATTTACAATGGCCTGTAGCTCTACTCCCCTGATTTACAATGGCCTGTAGCTCTACTCCCCTGATTTACAATGGCCTGTAGCTCTACTCCCCTGATTTACAATGACCTGTAGCTCTACTCCCCTGATTTACAATGGCCTGTAGCCCTACTCCCCTGATTTACAATGACCTGTAGCTCTACTCCCCTGATTTACAATGACCTGTAGCTCTACTCCCCTGATTTACAATGACCTGTAGCCCTACTCCCCTGATTTACAATGGCCTGTAGCTCTACTCCCCTGATTTACAATGGCCTGTAGCTCTACTCCCCTGATTTACAATGGCCTGTAGCTCTACTCCCCTGATTTACAATGGCCTGTAGCTCTACTCCCCTGATTTACAATGACCTGTAGCTCTACTCCCCTGATTTACAATGGCCTGTAGCCCTACTCCCCTGATTTACAATGACCTGTAGCTCTACTCCCCTGATTTACAATGGCCTGTAGCCCTACTCCCCTGATTTACAATGACCTGTAGCTCTACTCCCCCGATTTACAATGGCCTGTAGCTCTACTCCCCTGATTTACAATGG
>NC_140017.1:38210451-38220451 GCF_964263955.1 Coregonus lavaretus | reverse complement strand
AGGTAGAGGACCAAATTGAATCGTCATATTCTGGTGCCTTAGCGTATCTGTGTTCTCGTCACCTTTTGCTGTCAACATTAAAGAGTGAAGTTTGGTGGAATTACAGGGATTCTGAGGAGGAGGTGTGGTCTGCTGAGGAGGAGGTGTGGTCTGCCGTGTGTTCAGCAGTATGTATCTTTCGGGTTGGTTATTTACACAGTCAGTTTCGTCTAGGAGAGGGGTGTCAAACTCATTCCACGGAGGGCCGAGTGTCTGCGGGTTTTTCGTTTTTCCTTTCAATTAAGACCTGGACAACCAGGTGAGGGGAGTTCTTAACTAATTAGTGACCTTTTTAATTCATCAATCAAGTACAAGGGAGGAGTGAAAACCCGCAGGCGCTCGGCCCTCCGTGGAATAAGTTTGACACGTGCTGTAGGAGAGAGTCACTTCTGGAAGCCAAAGTCAAGTTTTCAGATATACAGTAAGAGGTTCCGCCTGCAGATTGTTGGAAGTAAAGACTGAAACAAACAATATCCTGCTCTAGTCTGATGGATAGGTGGAGAAGGTTGTCAGTTGTGTTGTCTGTAAATATTAAATGTTCTCATCTGGTTTTACAACCAAACAGTTTGATGTTTTTGCTTGATTTGATTGGGTGGGTGGGGGGGGTGGGGTATTCAGGAACTTTCCATACAGATATTTTTCTGTAAAGCTAAATCGGATGATTTTTGTACAGATGCTGTATATCATGTCAAGCGTTATTATTGTTCGTTCTATTGAAGTGGTGGTTGTACTGGAGGTCTGGACCGCAACACTGGGCCAAAAACAAAACATGTTTTCTAATAGTTTTTTAAAGAGATCTTATTGAAGTGGCTTTTTGTAAGAAAAAAATACTTTCAGAATCACTGGTATGCACAGCACACACACTCCTCTTTCTCACACAGCACAGGACACGTTACAGCGGCACAGGACACGTTACCGCGGCACAGGACACGTTACCGCGGCACAGGACACGTTACCGCGGCACAGTACACGTTACAGCGGCACAGGACACGTTACCGCGGCACAGGACACGTTACCGCGGAGAGTTTATGTGCTGTTGTGTTTATCGGGGCCCTGTCTGTGTCCCCCATGGAACTCTCCTATTGCAGGCTGTTAGTTGATGCTCACACCCCTCGTATATACAGTGGGGAGGACAAGTATTTGATACACTGCCGATTTTGCAGGTTTTCCTACTTACAAAGCATGTAGAGGTCTGTAATTTTTTATCATAGGTACACTTCAACTGTGAGAGACGGAATCTAAAACAAATATCCAGAAAATCACATTGTATGATTTTTAAGTAATTAATTTGCATTTTATTGCATGACATAAGTATTTGATACATCAGAAAAGCAGAACTTAATATTTGGTACAGAAACCTTTGTTTGCAATTACAGAGATCATACGTTTCCTGTAGGTCTTGACCAGGTTTGCACACACTGCAGCAGGGATTTTGGCCCACTCCTCCATACCTTCTCCAGATCCTTCAGGTTTCGGGGCTGTCGCTGGGCAATACGGACTTTCAGCTCCCTCCAAAGATTTTCTATTGGGTTCAGGTCTGGAGACTGGCTAGGCCACTCCAGGACCTTGAGATGCTACTTACGGAGCCACTCCTTAGTTGCCCTGGCTGTGTGTTTCGGGTCGTTGTCATGCTGGAAGATCCAGCCACGACCCATCTTCAATGCTCTTACTGAGGGAAGGAGGTTGTTGGCCAAGATCTCGCGATACATGGCCCCATCCATCCTCCCCTCAATACGGTGCAGTCGTCCTGTCCCCTTTGCAGAAAAGCAACCCCAAAGAATGATGTTTCCACCTCCATGCTTCATGGTTGGGATGGTGTTCTTGGGGTTGTACTCATCCTTCTTCCTCCAAAAAACGGCGATTGGAGTTTAGACCAAAAAGCTCTATTTTTGTCTCATCAGACCACATGACCATCTCCCATTCCTCCTCTGGATCATCCAGATGGTCATTGGCAAACTTCAGACAGGCCTGGACATGCGCTGGCTTGAGCAGGGGCACCTTGCGTGCGCTGCAGGATTTTAATCCATGACGGCGTAGTGTTTTACTAATGGTTTTCTTTGAGACTGTGGACCCAGCTCTCTTCAGGTCATTGACCAGGTCCTGCCGTGTAGTTCTGGACTGATCCCTCACCTTCCTCATGATCATTGATGCCCCACGAGGTGAGATCTTGCATGGAGCCCCAGACCGAGGGTGATTGACCGTCATCTTGAACTTCTTCCATTTTCTAATAATTGCGCCAACAGTTGTTGCCTTCTCACCAAGCTGCTTGCCTATTGTCCTGTAGCCCATCCCAGCCTTGTGCAGGTCTACAATTGTATCCCTGATGTCCTTACACAGCTCTCTGGTCTTGGCCATTGTGGAGAGGTTGGAGTCTGTTTGATTGAGTGTGTGGACAGGTGTCTTTTATACAGGTAACGAGTTCAAACAGGTGCAGTTAATACAGGTAATGAGTGGAAAACAGGAGGGCTTCTTAAAGAAAAACTAACAGGTCTGTGAGAGCTGGAATTCTTACTGGTTGGTAGGTGATCAAATACTT
The DNA here is from genome assembly GCF_964263955.1 of Coregonus lavaretus. Lineage (NCBI taxonomy): Eukaryota > Metazoa > Chordata > Actinopteri > Salmoniformes > Salmonidae > Coregonus > Coregonus lavaretus. The sequence continues at coordinate 38,217,876 of NC_140017.1, read as the reverse complement.
ATGTCATCCAATAAAATGCAAATTAATTACTTAAAAATCATACAATGTGATTTTCTGGATTTTTGTTTTAGATTCCGTCTCTCACAGTTGAAGTGTACCTATGATAAAAATTACAGACCTCTACATGCTTTGTAAGTAGGAAAACCTGCAAAATCGGCAGTGTATCAAATACTTGTTCTCCCCACTGTATATATATAAGTACATGAACATAATCATTTTCTTTCTGCCTTGTCTGTCTCTGCTGGCTCTGCTCTGTCAGTCGCTGGATGAGGAGACTGGGTGGAATGGGCCAGGGTTGGTGTCAATTCCATTTCAATTCCTGTCAATTCAGAAGGTTAACCAAATTCAAAATGTTCCTAATTGAAAAGCATTGAAGAGAATTGGAATTGTAGTTTCGGTGTACTTCCTGAGTTGACTGGAATTTAAATGGTATTGACCCCAACCCTGCACTGGACTGACTTCCTGTTTAATGAGTTGTCATGCTGTCCAGTCATTAGGTGGCTACATGTGGTTTGAACAATGGATTTCCATAATGAGATTACCAAGTCAACTTAAACTTTTCCTGTTTCTTGGTTTTATTTCCGACCAGGTCACGCTAATGGGTCTTTGTTATGAAAAAGCAGTTGTATACAGAGATTAAGTATTTTTCAAGTTAAAATCGCAACAACAAAAAAAGAAAGTCTTGTTCCGTTCACTGCACAAAATCCACATATCATTCACAAAGCTAAGCTATGTGTAATATTCTTATCAATATGATATCAGCCATTAAGATGAAATGAATCTTTGGTTGAAGTGAACTTTTGGTGAAATTCTCCCTACACCCTTTCCCACTCTTGAGATCAGCACAGAGTAAATTGTAAACCAAAATGTGAGGGGGATTATCGTTACCTCTTCACAAAGCTTTAATATGCTTTAGGTGGCTTGAACCAATCATTTTGTGTTATTTCAGTTCAGAGTGAAGCGTTATCATTTGTTCATTTCAATCGACAACAAATTGTTGTTGAAGTCTTTTCATCCTATCCCAGTCACTTGTTAGTGTTTCAGTGTATTGTTGTTTAGGGATGGTTAGGAGGTCATTAAGATCGTTCCCCTTCGCTAGCACTTGGTTGCGCCAGACATTTTGTGAACCTGCTTTCATTGGCCTTGCCTTGGGTTTGCTTGTTTCCATTGAAGATTTCTGTTCTCCCTCTTTTTCTATCATGTCATGTCTGTTCTCAGCACTGTAAGACAGTCCTTTACACAACATGGAGAAGCAATATCACTGTTTATTACAATGTACTGTAGTGTTGTTGTTACCACTATGATTATTCACCTGCACCCTAAGTGTGATAATTGAAGTAAATATATTTTATACAAACACACAGTGTGGTGTTGTCTGATGTTTCTTTTGAGAATTCCTGTTGCCGTCTCGTTCCCTACCATAATGCGCTGCAATAACTTTGTTGACCTAATTTCCCTCAGATCATCTTTTAACTGGGGTGGCAGGTAACCTAGTGGTTAAGAGCCTTGGGCCAGTAACCGAAAGGTCGCTGGTTCGAATCCCAGAGCCAACTAAGTGAGAAATATGCAGATGTGCCCTTGAGCAAGGCACTTAACCCTAATTGCTTCTGTAAGTCGTTCTTGGTAAGAGCATCTGCTAAATGACAACAAATAGTAATAACCTGACCCGCCAGTAAAGCAGCAACAATCTGAGAGAGACACAAAGAGAGGGAGAGGGGGGGGGAGGGGAATACAGAGAGAGGGAGAGGGAGCAGTGGGGGGGGATACAGAGAGAGAGAGAGAGGGGAATACAGAGAGAGGGAGCGGGGGGGGGGATACAGAGAGAGAGAGAGAGGGGAATACAGAGAGAGGGAGCGGGGGGGGGGATACAGAGAGAGAGAGAGAGGGGAATACAGAGAGAGGGAGCGGGGGGGGGGATACAGAGAGAGAGAGAGAGGAAATACAGAGAGAGGGAGAGGGAGCAGTGGGGGGGGATACAGAGAGAGAGAGAGAGGGGAATACAGAGAGAGGGAGCGGGGGGGGGATACAGAGAGAGAGAGAGGAAATACAGAGGGAGGGAGCGGGGGGGGGGATACAGAGAGAGAGAGAGGAAATACAGAGGGAGGGAGGGGAATACAGAGAGAGAGAGGGAATACAGAGAGAGAGGGAATACAGAGGGAGAGGGAATACAAAGAGAGGGGGGAATACAGAGAGAAAGAGGAGGAATACAAAGAGAGAGAGAGGGAATACAGGAGTAGAGAGAGGGGAGTACAGAGAGAGAGGAGTACAGAGAGAGAGAGGGGGAAATACAGAGGGAGAGGGAATACAGAGAGAGGGGAGGGAATACAGAGGGAGGGGAGGGAATACAGAGAGAGAGAGAATACAGAGAGAGAGAGGGAATACAGAGGGAGGGGAGGGAATACAGAGGGAGGGGAGGGAATACAGAGAGAGAGGGAATACAGAGAGAGAGAGAGGGGAATACAGAGAGAGGGAGGGGAATACAGAGAGAGGGAGGGGAATACAGAGAGAGAGGGAGGGGAATACAGAGGGAGAGGGAGGGGAATACAGAGAGAGAGAGGGGAATACAGAGAGAGGGAGGGGAATACAGAGAGAGAGGGAGGGGAATACAGAGAGAGAGGGAGGGGAATACAGAGGGAGAGGGAGGGGAATACAGAGAGAGAGGGAGGGGAATACAGAGAGAGAGGGAGGGGAATACAGAGGGAGAGGGAGGGGAATACAGAGGGAGGGAGGGGAATACAGAGGGAGAGGGAGGGGAATACAGAGAGAGAGAGGGGAATACAGAGGGAGGGAGGGGAATACAGAGAGAGAGGGAGGGGAATACAGAGAGAGAGGGAGGGGAATACAGAGAGAGAGAGGGGAATACAGAGAGAGGGAGGGGAATACAGAGAGAGAGGGAGGGGAATACAGAGGGAGGGAGGGGAATACAGAGGGAGGGAGGGGAATACAGAGAGAGAGGGAGGGGAATACAGAGAGAGAGAGGGGAATACAGAGGGAGGGAGGGGAATACAGAGGGAGGGAGGGGAATACAGAGAGAGAGGGAGGGGAATACAGAGAGAGAGAGGGGAATACAGAGGGAGGGAGGGGAATACAGAGGGAGGGAGGGGAATACAGAGAGAGAGGGAATACAGAGAGAGAGAGGAATACAGAGAGCGAGAGGGGAATACAAAGAGAGAGAGGGGGGAATACAGAGAGAAAGAGGAGGAATACAAGAGAGAGAGAGGGACACATACACACACAGAGACAGACACTCAGAGAGACACACCAGAGAGAGAGAGAGAGATTTTCATAAACTCCCATATCTATTGGGTGAAATACCACAGTGCGCCATCACAGCAGCAAGATTTGTGACCTGTTGACACAAGAAAAGAGCAACCAGTGAAGAACAAACACCATTGTAAACACAACCCATGTGTTTATTTTCCCTTGTGTACTTTAACTATTTGCACATTGTTACAACACTGTATATAGCCATAATATGACATTTGAAATGTCTCTATTCCTTTGGAACTTTTGTGAGTCTGTTTACTGTTTATTTTTTGTTTATTTCAGTTTTGTTTATCCATTTCACTTGCTTTGGCAACGTAAACATAAGTTTCCCATGCCAATAAAGCCCTTTGAATTTAATTTAATTGAGAGAGACACATAGAGAGACACACACATATTTTAGGCATTAGCCTCACTTTGAATGTGTGGAGCTTTTAACTCACAAAGTTATATCACAAGCCAGTTAGGACAGGAAACTTGATTCAGACAAGAAGCTGTTCCATCCTGTGTTTTGGTAAGTTTTCTTCAGAAGCCTAGGTAGCAGTGGGGGACCGTCAGGGCCTTCAGAGAAGGCCTGAGGATTTTTTTTTTTTTTAATCTATATTTGTTTATTTATTTCAATTTAATTTCGATTTCATCTTTACAATAATTGTAATAATTTTCTGATTTCATCTCCTCAGTTTGTGTTGGAAAGAGAGCGGTTATTATTGAATAGAAAACATTATCCAATCAGGATTTTCTTTGGTGGTATCTGGGTAGAAATCTAGCTAGCTCAGCCAGCCATTGGCTAGGCCTTCAGAAGCTGGATAGAAGGCCTCGATCGTTCAACTGTATTATAGCAGAATTTTGGAATGAACCAATCACATTTTGACTTGAAATGGTTGGGACCATCACTACTGAGAGGGCAATAGGTAAAGATGTCGTAATACAGAATAGCAGGCTGATAAACAGCCAATACAGTAGGTGGCGTTAGACTTACGTTACACTGATGGGTTGTCTGCCATAAAACCTTTAAGAGGAACAAGAAGAGAGCACAAGAGAAATGAATCAGTGTTGCGAGCAGTATTTTCCCACGCTAATGCTAGTAATGTTAGCTAGTTTGTGTTGTAGTAGTGTGACAATGTTAGCAGTAGTCGGATAATGGCGGCTGCAGCAGCTGTTATCAACTTGAAGGTGGATGTTGTTGCTAATTTGTCACCATCACCCTTTTCAAGATTAACTTTCAAACTTCATTTACAAATGATCATCATCTGGTGAGTGGCACAGTTTTTTTTTTTTTTTGCAGATCGCTTGTTAGCTAGCTCTTTGAAAATAATGACTGAAAATATTGTTGCATTTAAACTTTAGATCGAACACTGGTTATTGTGATAAAATATATTTGCAGTGAAGTAATAGTTGGTTTGTTAATTTCATTTTGACATGAAATGGTTGTGCTTTTGTATTGGCATGATTTCAAGGGGGCCTACTGGAGTGAATGGGCTGCTTATTCTTAATAATTTGTTGCTGCATGTGACTGCTGTCACCTGTCCATCTGCCATGTCTATATGTTTGACCAAAACTGGCTCTCCTTCAGCGCCATGCACAGGTATTAATAATAATAATATGCCATTTAGCAGACGCTTTTATCCAAAGCGACTTACAGTCATGTGTGCATACATTTTTACGTATTTACGTATTTTTACGTATTTGTGGTCCCATGCTCCACCAATTTAACTACAGAGGACTACAGAGTATTATGGTCGCTGTCCTTTCAGCACCATGAGCATGTAACCTTTGATGTGACACTGTTGTTGTCGCTATTGGTGACAGTGGTGTTGGCGGTGTTGGCACTATTGGTGACAGTGGTGTTGGTGCTATTGGTGACAGTGGTGTTGGCGCTATTGGTGACAGTGTGATAGTGGTGTTGGCGCTATTGGTGACAGTGTGCTAGTGGTGTTGTCGCTATTGGTGACAGTGTGCTAGTGGTGTTGTCGCTATTGGTGACAGTGTGCTAGTGGTGTTGTCGCTATTGGTGACAGTATGCTAGTGGTGTTGTCGCTATTGGTGACAGTATGCTAGTGGTGTTGTCGCTATTGGTGACAGTGTGCTAGTGGTGTTGTCGCTATTGGTGACAGTGTGCTAGTGGTGTTGGCTACCACAAGTTGTGTGAACAGTTACTTTATGATGTATGTCATGTTGTCCACGCAGATTTTGTCTCTGTATGTGCGGCCTGTTTGATTCATTCATAATTTTTTACATTTTAGTCATTTTAGCAGACGCTCTTAACCAGAGCGACTTACAGTTCCCTCCCATTCCCTGGACGACGCTGGGCCAATTGTGCGCCGCCCCATGGGTCTCCCGGTCGCGGCCGGCTACGACAGAGCTTGGATTCGAACCAGGATCTCTAGTGGCACAGCTAGCACTGCGATGCAGAGCCTTAGACCACTGCGCCACTCGGGAGGCTATAATGTCATCATAATGGATTGCTCCTCCTTCACTAGAACTAGAATGGTCTGACTACAGAATATATAATGTCGGGCGCATTAAGTGATACGTTTTTCTGTTATAAAAAAATATGTATATATATTTGATACAACTTATTGGAAGATTTTTGGTCCCTCTGAAGGCTTAGGTCCTATAGTCACGTTCGCCACTGCTAGGTAGAATGTCTCGTGGATTGATGGAGACCCACGGCTGTTGACGTTTTGAAACCAGTAAGTGACTGACTCGGGAGCTACATATGACCAGAATAATACACATTACATGGGACTGAAAAATCATTTTTTGATGTATTGTATGCGTGTGCACTGATGGTGGTCTGTGATGTTGTGTGTTTGACCGGCTGTCCTCTGTCCCTCTGTAGGACGCTATGCAGACCTGCAGCTGGAGTTCTCGTCTGCGGTCCGGACCAGCGCCGAGCAGAAGGAGCTCATCCTCAAACTGGAACACGACCTGAGCACCGTCCAGACCATGTCCTCCCTGTCGCGCCCTGATGCTGAGGTTAGCCTTTCACCTCCCTGACCCTTTACCTCCCTGACCCTTCACCTCCCTGACCCTTCACCTCCCTGACCCTTCACCTCCCCGACCCTTCACCTCTCTGACCCTTCACCTCCCTGACCCTTCACCTCCCTGACCCTTCACCTCCCTGACCCTTCACCTCCCTGACCCTTCACCTCCCTGACCCTTCACCTCTCTGACCCTGCGACACCACTAGCAGCCTGGATGCAGTCTCCCCATCACTGGGATGCACATAGGACACACATACACATGATAAGACACTCACTCTACACACACGTACACATGGATGTTGGATTGTAAATATGTGATAGTGGAGTAATGGCCTGAGGGAACACACTAAATGTATTGGGTAAAGTGTTAGGAAATGTAATGTCATGTAATATTTTAAACTGTATATAACTATGTTGCTGGACCCCAGGAAGAGCCTTGGCAGCAGCTAATGGGGATCCTTAATAAATACAAATACAGAAATAGGGCCCTATTCAGACGAGAGAAGTTGGCTTAACATGGACTTAAGTCTATGAATGTCTGAATCGGCCCCTAAACCCGAATAGACCCATGTCTAATATTTTCTTATCTTATTATTGTAAAGTGTGTTGCAATTTTAAATGCACTTTAAATAAATATTTATTTGATGTTTTCTCCACCAGGGGGCTGACCTGGCTAGCATGATTGACACCATCCCTGAGCCAATCAAAGAGGCCACTGCCATGTTCGCAGGTACAGTATGTCTTAGTAGCTGTGTGTGTGTGTGTGTGTGTGTGTGTGTGTGTGTGTGTGTGTGTTCTGCTGAGTGTATCTACCGGTGCTGTGTGTGTCCCGTCCCTCCCCAGGCCTAGGCGTGGCCCCCCAGGGGGAGCTGCCTCAAGGCCAGATGGACTCTCTCCTCTCCATTATCTCCAGCCAGAGGGAGAGGTTCCGCTCCCGTAACCAGGAGCTGGAGTCTGTGAGTCCCTCTCGTACACACACACACACACTCTGACTTTCCCACACTCTCTCTCTACACACACACACACTCTGACTTTCCCACACTCTCTCTCTACACACACACACACTCTGACTTTCCCACACTCGCTCTCTTTTTTTAACCTCTCTCCGTCTCTGTGTCCTCCAGGAGAGTCGTTCCATGCAGGTGACCGTGCAGGCCCTGCAGAGTGAGCTGGA
>NC_140017.1:38176449-38210251 GCF_964263955.1 Coregonus lavaretus | reverse complement strand
TCTCCTCCCCTCTGTCTGTTTCTCAGGTACTCGGATCATCTGCATCGTTTTCATGAGAACGGGGACAACCTGTGATTGGCTAATGGGGCTTTCAAGACAATTGGGGGGGCGGGGAACTAGGTCAAATCATGACGTCAGTGATCTTCAGGTCAGAAAGTCGGAGTTCTAGAAAGATGCCAGAGTTAAATGACCGTTCAAAACGATTTTTCCCAGTCGGAGCTAGTTTTTTCTGGGTTCCCAATTGTTTTGAACGCAGCAAAAGCCCACACTGTTCTAGCCTGTAATCTCCTATACTGATATTAACTGTAATCTCCTATACTGATATTAACTGTAATTTCCTATACTGATATTAACTGTAATCTCCTATACTGATATTAACTGTAATCTCCTATACTGATATTAACTGTAATCTCCTATACTGATATTAACTGTAATCTCCTATACTGGTATTAACTGTAATCTCCTATACTGATATTAACTGTAATCTCCTATACTGATATTAACTGTAATCTCCTATACTGATATTAACTGTAATCTCCTATACTGATATTAACTGTAATCTCCTATACTGATATTAACTGTAATCTCCTATACTGATATTAATTTTGATTAATGAAGTTCTGATTGACAAGAGGGGTGTTTGTTTTCATTTGATACAGTTATGTTAGGCTGTTGGGAATACTGTGAAAGCACATGTATATTTGTTAAGGTATTAAATATTAACAAGACAATTTAAGAGATGTTGGTTAAAGATAAAGTCCTATCCTCCATGTTGTTTTCTTAGTGGGGTGGCCAGGCAGGGACGTTGTTTGGAGTCAGATGAATACGTGTGATGTGGTTGTGTTGAGGGGTCTTTGGCTCCTAGATTGATGGATTTGGATAGATGACATAGTCTCCCGAGTGGCGCAGTGGTCTAAGGCACTGCATCACAGTGCTAGCTGTGCCACTAGAGATCCTGGTTCGAATCCAAGCTCTGTCGTAGCCGGCCGCGACCGGGAGACCCATGGGGCGGCGCACAATTAGCCAGCATGGTCCAGGGTAGGGGAGGGAATGGCTGGCAGGGATGTAGCTCAAGTTGGTAGAGCATGGCGTTTGCAACGCCAGGGTTGTGGGGCCAGTATGAAAAATAATGTATGCACTCACTAACTGTAAGTCGTTCTGGATAAGAGCGTCTGCTAAATGACTAAAAATGTAAATGTAAATCACACAGGTCATGATTTCTGTTGCAGTAGTCCACATGAATGGTTCCTGAATCTCATGTGGTTGATGATTATGATGAAATATTCCTAAATCCCAACCTCCTCCCACCATATACTGACTGGAGCTGCACTCCATATCACTGTCATCTCTATCATTCTAAATAAACTCTATGCATTTACCTGTGTGTTTTGGTCACCTGGTGATTGGTCACAATAAGGGATGTCACCATATGTGGAATGATGTCACCATAGAAATAGAATCCATTTCTATGGATGTTACCGTAGAGATCATATTTTTAATTACTATTCTAATTCCTAATTCTATGGCTGTTATAATGTGAATCATAATGATGTCACAATGACCATTGTCAAAATGATGTGGTGTTAGATTCATAAAGACGTCACATTGAGTGATGTCATAATGTGGTGGCAAAAGGTCTGTTGTGCCATTCTGTTTCAAAATGTCATATTGAAGTCACAATGCTTGACGTTACAGTATGGGTCTTAAAATGGGTTTTGTCATAGTGGTTTATTGCATGATGAAGGTCATATTGCATCACACAGGTACTAATGGTGCGTTCAAGACAACTTGGAACTCTGGGGGGAAAAACAAGGTGAAATCATGACGTCAGTGATCTTCAGGTCAGAAAGTCGGAGTTCTAGAAAGATGCCATAGTTAGATGACCGTTCAAAGTGATTTTTCCCAGTCGGAGCTAGTTTTTTTTCAGAGTTCCAAGTTGTCTTGAACGCACTGACGTCAGAAGTCTGAGATTTCTGACTTCCCAGTTGTTTTGAGCGCAGCAAAAGCCCACACTGTAAGGATGGATACTGGATAGGTGCAACCACACCCTTTCAGCGCTTTAGGGTGTTAGGAGGAGTAATGGGGCGCGTTCGAGCGGATCACTTTTGTGAAGTCTGAAAAGTGTGTTGCATTATGGGGATTAAAAGGTTCAGGCTTCCGCCTACACGTCGACATGAACAGAAATCATGTGATCAAAAGGTCATGAGGTTTTGACTGCAAGTTTCTGCAGTTGCTCTTCACCAACGTCATCCTGCATTGTGGGAGGGTCTATTGTCCAACCAATCATCGGGGTGTTTTTGTTTGACCCAAGCGAACGTGACCAAAGAAGACCGAAACAGGAACCAACTTCGCTGGGATTCCATGTAGCCTATACAGTGGATGTATACAAATCAATATGATATTTGATGCTCTTTCACTAATTGATTGTACAATGTACACACACATATGATTTCAGTTGTATAAAACAGTGGCAACACTGCCATGTTGATCTGAGCCTTGCTGTTGCACCTCCCCCAGGTCACATCCACCCTCCAGTCAGCATAATCACCCTGATCCCCAGAGACTTCAATTCACTTTTCCTCCCCTGTTTACCTGTCAGCTAATCCATCCCCTCACCCCGCCTCTCACATCTACTTAATCAGTGCACCCTCAACCCCAATGTTACTCAATTCAGAGCTCCGGCTTGCTCTCTCCAGTCTGTCGCCCAGTCTCGCTAAATATTAACTTCCGTCTCTGAAATAACAAAGTTCTTAATGAGTCTAATGGGTTGTTGTTTTAACTGCAGTGGAGGAATCATCTCAAATGACACTTCGTCAACATGGGTCACAAACACACAATGGAAAATTCAGTAAAATACCAGTTAAATCCAGACACTTACACTTTGATGTGCGTCAACAAAATGCCGTCAGCAGAGGGCGATAGAGGAATGTTTTCTCTGAATTATTTATTGGCCTCATGCTGGCTCTCCTCTCATCCTCAGCTTAGGCGTGTCTGTGTTTCTGTCCGTCTATTTCTCTGTCTCTCTTTCAGGCTCTGTCTGTCTATCTCTCTCTGGCTCTCTCTCTCTCTCATTCTCTGTCTGTCTGTCTTTGTGTGTGTTTGTCCAGTGTGGATAAAGGGATCTTTCTGTCCGTAGAGATGGTCAGGAGGAAATACTGTTATGAATAGTGGATATGCTCTTATGTCCTCAGGCAGGAAGAAAATTATTGTCTGTTCCCTGTTTCTTTCGACCACACAGTTGACATACAAACTGCTGACATACAAACTGCTGCGTCTGCTAATTAGGGTGTAATTTAATCCGTCCTGTACTGCTGAAAAACACACGAGAAATCACAAAACTGTAAATAATGTGTTGAGATCAGAAGAGGGACGTTAAACTGACTGTCCAGTGTTTCTATAAAATATGACCTATAATTCATTAGAATATGAGTTCAATCGTTTTTCCGTTTTCCTAAGCAAGTTAGGTCCAAAAAACTGATTTTCACCAAAGTCAAATAAATGTATTGTGTTAGAGGTTTCATGATGTATCCAAACCAACGTAGATCGTTTTCAAGACTGTTGGGATCTCCATAAGCTACACGATGAGGTCCTAAACCTAGAATGAAAGCTATGTCAGAATGTTTGCCTTGGGGTAAGTTGAGCCAATGGCCACCATACCCCGTACAAATGATGATTACATTTAGTCTGTTTTAATGCGTAATGTGCATATTGTTTTTTGCAACGTGTCATGCGTATGAATTCAAGATGCATTTTTATCGTTACAGAGCAGACATCAACATGCCCCGTTTATACAAATGTTAAACAAGCAGGGTTCTCTAGCCCCCCCCTTGAGGTTCTTGAGAAAGCCGCCAAGGAAGTGAGAGGAGAAGTCTATTGGAGCAGCAAAATGGACTGAATGACTCTGAAGATTTACATGAACATGGACCTGTGTGAAAGAGAGGCTATGATAGAGTAGCAGAGGGAACACAAGGTCTTATCCGATGACATGGAGTCTGAGCTTGCTAAACGTACCAAGAGATCTCGCGGACCAGTTTCATGGGCTCAGTAGCCTCATGCAGAGAACTTGCCTACGAATTGGCACATCTAAACAGCCCTCTAACCAATTGTACTATTATGTGTGTTTTTCCGCGTTATTTGTAATTTATTTTGTACATAATGTTTCTGCCATCGTCTCTTATAACCAAAGAGAGCTTCTGGATATCAGGACAGCGATTACTCACCTCGCGTTGGACGAACACTTTTTCTTCAACGAGGCGTTCGCGAAGGATATTCTACAGACTCCCGACAAGGCCCAGATCCCCGTCATTCGCGTGAGGAAGAGACGGAGATATCGTGGACGCAGATCCGGGTGCCTTGTAAGGATCCGACGGCGAACGAGTAAACTGCCTCTCCCATCAATCCTATTAGCCAACGTTCAAGCTTTGGAGAATAAAATGGACGATTTAAGATTACGGTTATCCTACCAACGGGACATTAAAAACTGTAATATCTTATGTTTCACGGAGTCGTGGCTGAACGACGACAATGATAACATTCAGCTAGCAGGCTATACGCTACATCGGCAGGACAGAACGGCAGACTCGGGTAAGACGAGGGGTGGCGGTCTCTGTATATTTGTAAACAACAGCTGGTGCACAAAATCAAATACTAAGGAAGTCTCAAGGTTTTGCTCGCCTGAGGTAGAGTATCTTATGATAAGCTGTAGACCACACTATTTACCAAGAGAGTTTTCATCTATATTTTTCATAGCTGTCTATTTACCACCACAAACCAATGCTGGCATTAAGATTGCACTGAATGAGTTGTACAAGGCCATTAATCAACAGGAAAACGCTCATCCAGATGCAGCGCTCCTAGTAGCCGGGGACTTTAATGCAGGGAAACTTAAATCCGTTCTACCTAATTTCTACCAGCATGTTAAATGTGCAACCAGAGGGGAAAAAACTCTAGACCACCTTTACTCCACACACAGAGACGCATACAAAGCTCTCCCTCGCCCTCCATTTGGCAAATCTGACCATAACTCTATCCTCCTGATTCCTGCTTATAAGCAAAAACTGAAGCAGGAAGCACCAGTGATTCGGCTAATAAAAAAGTGGTCAGATGACGCAGATGCTAAGCTACAGGACTGTTTTGCTAGCACAGACTGGAACATGTTCCGGGATTCTTCAGACAGCATTGAGGAGTACACCACATCAGTCACTGGCTTCATCAATAAGTGCATCGATGATGTCGTCCCCACAGTGACCGTACGTACATACCCCAACCAGAAGCCATGGATTACAGGAAACATCCGCACTGAGCTAAAGGGTAGAGCTGCCGCTTTCAAGGAACGGGACTCTAACCCGGACGCTTATAAGAAATCCCGCTATGACCTCCGACGAACCATCAAACAGGCAAAGAGTCAATACAGGTCTAAGATTGAATCATACTACACTGGCTCTGACGCTCGTCGGATGTGGCAGGGCTTGAAAACTATTACAGACTACAAAGGGAAGCACAGCCGCGAGCTGCCCAGTGACACAAGCCTACCAGACGAGCTAAACCACTTCTATGCTCGCTTCGAGGCAAGCAACACTGAAGCATGCATGAGAGCACCAGCTGTTCCGGACGACTATGTGATCACGCTCTCCGTAGCCGATGTGAGTAAGACTTTTAAGCAGGTCAACATTCACAAGGCCGCAGGGCCAGACGGATTACCAGGACGTGTACTCCGAGCATGTGCTGACCAACTGGCAAGTGTCTTCACTGACATTTTCAACATGTCCCTGACTGAGTCTGTAATACCAACATGTTTCAAGCAGACCACCATAGTCCCCGTGCCCAAGAACTCTAAGATAACCTGCCTAAATGACTACCGACCCGTGGCACTGACGTCTGTAGCCATGAAGTGCTTTGAAAGACTGGTCATGGCTCACATCAACAGCATAATCCCAGAAACCCTAGACCCACTCCAATTTGCATACCGCCCCAACAGATCCACAGATGATGCAATCTCTATCGCACTCCACACTGCCCTTTCCCACCTGGACAAGAGGAACACCTACGTGAGAATGCTATTCATTGACTACAGCTCAGCATTCAACACCATAGTGCCCTCAAAGCTCATCACTAAGCTAAGGATCCTGGGACTAAACACCTCCCTCTGCAACTGGATCCTGGACTTCCTGACGGGCCGCCCCCAGGTGGTAAGGGTAGGTAACAACACATCTGCCACACTGATCCTCAACACGGGGGCCCCTCAGGGGTGCGTGCTCAGTCCCCTCCTGTACTCTCTGTTCACCCATGACTGCATGGCCAGGCACGACTCCAACACCATCATTAAGTTTGCCGACGACACAACAGTGGTAGGCCTGATCACCGACAACGATGAGACAGCCTATAGGGAGGAGGTCAGAGATCTGGCCGTGTGGTGCCAGGACAACAACCTCTCCCTCAACGTGACCAAGACAAAGGAGATGATTGTGGACTACAGGAAAAAAAAAGAGGACTGAGCACGCCCCCATTCTCATCGACGGGGCTGTAGTGGAACAGGTTGAGAGCTTCAAGTTCCTTGGTGTCCACATCACCAACGAACTATCATGGCCCAAACACACCAAGACAGTCGTGAAGAGGGCACGACAAAGCCTATTCCCCCTCAGGAGACTAAAAAGATTTGGCATGGGTCCTCAGATCCTCAAAAAATTCTACAGCTGCACCATCGAGAGCATCCTGACTGGTTGCATCACCGCCTGCTATGGCAACTGCTTGGCCTCTGACCGCAAGGCACTACAGAGGGTAGTGCGTACGGCCCAGTACATCACAGGGGCAAAGCTCCCTGCCATCCAGGACCTCTATACCAGGCGGTGTCAGAGGAAGGCCCTCAAAATTGTCAAAGACTCCAGTCACCCTAGTCATAGACTGTTCTCTCTGCTACCGCACGGCAAGCGGTACCGGAGTGCCAAGTCTAGGTCCAAAAGACTTCTCAACAGCTTCTACCCCCAAGCCATAAGACTCCTGAACAGCTAATCATGGCTACCCGGACTATTTGCACTGCCCCCCCACCCCCATACTTTTTACGCTGCTGCTACTCTGTTAAGTATTTATGCATAGTCACTTTAACTCTACCCACATGTACATATTACCTCAACTACCTCAACTAGCCGGTGCCCCCGCACATTGACTATGCAACGGTACCCCCCTGTATATATAGCCTCCCTACTGTCACTTTATTTTTACTTCTGCTCTTTTTTTCTCAACACTTTTTTGTTGTTGTTTTATTCTTACTTTTTTGTTTAAAATAAATGCACTGTTGGTTAAGGGCTGTAAGTAAGCATTTCACTGTAATGTCTGCACCTGTTGTATTCGGCGCATGTGACCAATAAAATTTGATTTGATTTGAAACAACGTCCCTGTCCCAGACAACTGCTCAAGAAATAGAAGGGTAAGTGATATTGACCAGAGAGATCTATATCTGAATGTAGGCGTACATTTCAGATATACCATATACCACACACCCATTCCATGAATTAAACTTTGACCTACCAGCACCATCACCCACTTACCCCAAGCTGTCTCAACTTACCATGTCCCTATCCTCAGTTTACCCCATACCCAGGTTAAGTTGTGCCAGGAGACCACTTTTTTTCAGGACAAGATATGTTTTCAAAACTGTTATGTTTACCTGAATTCTGATTATTACCAGGGATACACAACATCCTGAAATACATGTAGATATTTTTGTTTGAAAGAATAATATATTTCCCTTGATGTAGTGATGCTTTTCTCTGTTGGAATGATGTGGGCGTACCCCCAACAACAGAATGGTGTGGGCGTACACCTGTCATTACAAATATTAACGCGAGAAGACCGCTGATTGGCCAGCTCATCATCCTGAGGAGGATGACATCATTCTCTATGAGGAAATAGCAAGCGTTTTTTAAAACGGTCTGTGATACAAGTTTGAGGTGGGGGTTTTTTATGCGTTGGCCACAAATCTGGGTATAGGAAGAGTGAACAACATTATTTGGGTATGAGTTAACAGAATATGAATTTCACTGGGCAGTTACTTTAAACCCCTGTTTTAAGACTGCTCTGCAGGGTTAAGGTTAATGCCATTACAATTCCAGTCAATTCAGGAAGTCCACTGAAAGTCCAATTCTCTACCATCCTTTTCAATTAGGAATGTGTGGAATTGGAATTTGGTTTACTTTCGGAATTGACCCCAACCCTGTTCCCCAGGCCAGAACTCATATATGTGAAGCGTTCCCAGCCTACCATTCAGAAGCATCTTCATTCCCTTCTTAGTAGCTGTTGAAATCTCATTCACTGATTCAACATCATTCAAGATTTTCTCTTTTGTGTTGCTAAGTACCTCAGCTCAGAAAATGCAGATTTTCCCCCCCATTATTAGTACAAAGAGTGTGTGTGAGGGGGGGTCATACATTTTTCGACAGCACCATTCACAGCACCCCTCCACCGCTTCACCCCTTCACCCCTTCACCCCTCCACCCCTTCACCCCTCCACCCCTCCACCCCTTCACCCCTCCACCCCTTCACCCCTCCACCCCTCCACCCCTTCACCCCTCCACCCCTTCACCCCTCCACCCCTCCACCCCTTCCTCCCTTCACCCCTTCACCCCTCCACCCCTCCACCCCTTCACCCCTTCACCCCTCCACCCATCCACCCCTCCACCCCTCCACCCCTCCACCCATCCACCCCTCCACCCCTCCACCCCACCACCCCTCCACCCCTCCACCCCTTCACCCCTCCACCCCTCCACCCCTTCCCCCCTCCACCCCTTCACCCCTTCACCCCTCCACCCCTCCACCCCTCCACCCCTCCACCCCACCACCCCTTCACCCCTCCACCCATTCACCCCACCACCCATCCACCCCTCCACCCCACCACCCCTTCACCCATTCACCCCTCCACCCCTTCACCCCACCACCCCTCCACCCCTTCACCCCTTCACCCCTCCACCCCTCCTCCCTTGTTCCCTTCATCTTCCTAGGGAACTGTCTGTACCTCCCCCACAACAACCCCGCCTCTCTCTATCTTTCTTTCCCAGCATGCAGTCGCTTAGTCCGGTTCCCCCCAGGCGTTGCCATGGAAACAGACCGCTGTCAGGTTGCTCCTGCTGAACGCTCCCAATGCGTTCTGATTCGCTCTGACAGCATCTGGCTGAGTCACCCACACATGTAACCCCTGTCCAGCCGTTCAGATATCTAGAGGCGCCCCCCCCCCCCCGCTCTGTGGCCTGTCTCCCCCCTTTTCACCCGGCCCCCTTACCCCCCCTGGTGAAACGGTTACAGGAGGTGACTGTGGGGGTGGGGCTGGGGCTCAGAGTAGATGCTGGGGCTGGGGCTCAGAGTAGATGCTGGGGCTGGGGCTCAGAGTAGATGCTGGGGCTGGGGCTGGGGCTCAGAGTAGATGCTGGGGCTGGGGCTCAGAGTAGATGCTGGGGCTGGGGCTCAGAGTAGATGCTGGGGCTGGGGCTGGGGCTCAGAGTAGATGCTGGGGCTGGGGCTGGGGCTGGGGCTGAGGCTGGGGCTCAGAGTAGATGCTGGGGCTGGGGCTGGGGCTCAGAGTAGATGCTGGGGCTGGGGCTGGGGCTCAGAGTAGATGCTGGGGCTGGGGCTGGGGCTCAGAGTAGATGCTGGGGCTGGGGCTGGGGCTCAGAGTAGATGCTGGGGCTGGGGCTGGGGCTGGGGCTCAGAGTAGATGCTGGGGCTGGGGCTGGGGCTGGGGCTGAGGCTGGGGCTCAGAGTAGATGCTGGGGCTGGGGCTGGGGCTCAGAGTAGATGCTGGGGCTGGGGCTCAGAGTAGATGCTGGGGCTGGGGCTCAGAGTAGATGCTGGGGCTGAGGCTGGGGCTCAGAGTAGATGCTGGGGCTGGGGCTGGGGCTCAGAGTAGATGCTGGGGCTGGGGCTGAGGCTCAGAGTAGATGCTGAGGCTGGGGCTGGGGCTGGGGCTCAGAGTAGATGCTGGGGCTGGGGCTGGGGCTCAGAGTAGATGCTGGGGCTGGGGCTGAGGCTCAGAGTAGATGTTGAGGCTGGGGCTGGGGCTCAGAGTAGATGCTGGGGCTGGGGCTCAGAGTAGATACTGGGGCTGGGGCTGGGGATCAGAGTAGAAGCTGGGGCTGGGGCTCAGAGTAGATGCTGGGGCTGGGGCTGGGGCTCAGAGTAGATGCTGGGGCTGGGGCTGGGGCTCAGAGTAGATGCTGGGGCTGGGGCTCAGAGTAGATGCTGAGGCTGGGGCTGAGGCTGGGGCTCAGAGTAGATGCTGGGGCTGGGGCTGAGGCTGGGGCTGGGGCTCAGAGTAGATGCTGGGGCTGGGGCTCAGAGTAGATGCTGGGGATGGGGCTGGGGCTCAGAGTAGATGCTGGGGCTGAGGCTGCTACACTAATCCACTGATCACTGGGATCATGGCCTCATGGCAAAAACAACATTCATATTATTTACAGTCAGACTCTTAGTCTCCTGCAGTGTTGTATTGAAGAGAACCTTGTGTCAAACACCATTCAAATGGATACATTAACTGTCAGGCACTTTGTGTCATATTTCTACAAAGCACAGTGAAATGTAATTGATTGATACTGACGGCTTCATCATTGTGGGAGTGAATGGGAACACTTCAGATCAAGTGCTGTTGGTGTCTCTTTTTGATGAGGTTGGATGCTGCAGCATCGTCCTTCTCTCCTGGTCTGTCTGGTTGACTATGTGTTGTCTCTCCTGGTCTGTCTGGTTGACTATGTGTTGTCTCTCCTGGTCTGTCTGGTTGACTATGTGTTGTCTCTCCTGGTCTGTCTGGTTGACCATGTGTTGTCTCTCCTGGTCTGTCTGGTTGACTATGTGTTGTCTCTCCTGGTCTGTCTGGTTGACCATGTGTTGTCTCTCCTGGTCTGTCTGGTTGACTATGTGTTGTCTCTCCTGGTCTGTCTGGTTGACTATGTGTTGTCTCTCCTGGTCTGTCTGGTTGACTATGTGTTGTCTCTCCTGGTCTGTCTGGTTGACTATGTGTTGTCTCTCCTGGTCTGTCTGGTTGACCATGTGTTGTCTCTCCTGGTCTGTCTGGTTGACTATGTGTTGTCTCTCCTGGTCTGTCTGGTTGACTATGTGTTGTCTCTCCTGGTCTGTCTGGTTGACTATGTGTTGTCTCTCCTGGTCTGTCTGGTTGACTATGTGTTGTCTCTCCTGGTCTGTCTGGTTGACTATGTGTTGTCTCTCCTGGTCTGTCTGGTTGACTATGTGTTGTCTCTCCTGGTCTGCCTGGTTGACTATGTGTTGTCTCTCCTCCAGTCCCGGCCCCAGACATACTGACATCATCAAATTAATCACTAGCTCTGTGAGAGATCAGGTGCAATTTGACTCACAACACACACACATGAACTACAGTGGGGGAAAAAAGTATTTAGTCAGCCACCAATTGTGCAAGTTCTCCCACTTAAAAAGATGAGAGAGGCCTGTAATTTTCATCATAGGTACACGTCAACTATGACAGACAAATTGAGAAAAAAATATCCAGAAGATCACATTGTAGGATTTTTAATGAATTTATTTGCAAATTATGGTGGAAAATAAAGTATTTGGTCACCTACAAACAAGCAAGATGTCTGGCTCTCACAGACCTGTAACTTCTTCTTTAAGAGGCTCCTCTGTCCTCCACTCGTTACCTGTATTAATGGCACCTGTTTGAACTTGTTATCAGTATAAAGACACCTGTCCACAACCTCAAACAGTCACACTCCAAACTCCACTATGGCCAAGACCAAAGAGCTGTCAAAGGACACCAGAAACAAAATTGTAGACCTGCACCAGGCTGGGAAGACTGCATCTGCAATAGGTAAGCAGCTTGGTTTGAAGAAATCAACTGTGGGAGCAATTATTAGGAAATGGAAGACATACAAGACCACTGATAATCTCCCTCGATCTGGGGCTCCACGCAAGATCTCACCCCGTGGGGTCAAAATGATCACAAGAACGGTGAGCAAAAATTCCAGAACCACACGGGGGGACCTAGTGAATGACCTGCAGAGAGCTGGGACCAAAGTAACAAAGCCTACCATCAGTAACACACTACGCCGCCAGGGACTCAAATCCTGCAGCGCCAGACGTGTCCCCCTGCTTAAGCCAGTACATGTCCAGGCCCGTCTGAAGTTTGCTAGAGTGCATTTGGATGATCCAGAAGAGGATTGGGAGAATGTCATATGGTCAGATGAAACCAAAATATAACTTTTTGGTAAAAACTCAACTCGTCGTGTTTGGAGGATAAAGAATACTGAGTTGCATCCAAAGAACACCATACCTACTGTGAAGCATGGGGGTGGAAACATCATGCTTTGGGGCTGTTTTTCTGCAAAGGGACCAGGACGACTGATCCGTGTAAAGGAAAGAATGAATGGGGCCATGTATCGTGAGATTTTGAGTGAAAACCTCCTTCCATCAGCAAGGGCATTGAAGATGAAACGTGGCTGGGTCTTTCAGCATGACAATGATCCCAAACACACCGCCCGGGCAACGAAGGAGTGGCTTCGTAAGAAGCATTTCAAGGTCCTGGAGTGGCCTAGCCAGTCTCCAGATCTCAACCCCATAGAAAATCTTTGGAGGGAGTTGAAAGTCCGTGTTGCCCAGCGACAGCCCCAAAACATCACTGCTCTAGAGGAGATCTGCATGGAGGAATGGGCCAAAATACCAGCAACAGTGTGTGAAAACCTTGTGAAGACTTACAGAAAACGTTTGACCTGTGTCATTGCCAACAAAGGGTATATAACAAAGTATTGAGAAACTTTTGTTATTGACCAAATACTTATTTTCCACCATAATTTGCAAATAAATTCATTAAAAATCCTACAATGTGATTTTCTGGATGTTTTTTTCTCATTTTGTCTGTCATAGTTGACGTGTACCTATGATGAAAATTACAGGCCTCTATCATCTTTTTAAGTGGGAGAACTTGCACAATTGGTGGCTGACTAAATACTTTTTTTCCCCACTGTACTTTAATAAATATGTAGTTGATGACCCCAGTGAGACACATGGGCGCCGAGGGATTGTGGGAGCCTGAGTAAGCTCTGTTAATTGGGCCTTTTCTGTTCTCAGTCACTAGCTAGAACAGAGCGCTCACCGCCACAACTCTCTCTCTCTCTCTCTCTCTCTCTCTACAAAACATTATACTCTCACACATTCACACAGTAATCCATCTCTACAGCTCAGTGGGAAGGGGTATCTTGCAGTCACCAGGCCCTCTTGTGACAGACAGGCAGTTCTGGAGACATGCTTTTGAGTGCCTCACACACAGACACACACTCCCCCCCCATCTACAAGATGTGCTCTTCTGGAATTCTGTCTTGGATCTAAGGAATGTCTATGGTGTGCACAGAAGACCCACACATCGATCTTCAAACACCCCCCAAGAGTCCAATCTCCCCTTCAACCACTTCAGACGCTTTCAGAGGAAGTCAATCAAAATGCTGGGTGGGGTGTGGGCTACGCTCTGTGGTAGAGAGCAGGGAGAACGGGATTACCCCCCCCCCCCCTACTCCAGATTCCTGTATAGCCTGGGAGGTAAACAACCCTCTCCCGCTGTGAGAATGGAGATTAACCTGTCTGGGTCCTTGTGTGACCGATGTGGTAAGACTTCAACACAGACAAGTATAATTCACTATTATGATGCAGTTATAATGTATTGTAATATTTGTCCTCATAATCAGGTTGAACGTACATGTTAAGTATAATCTTAAAGTGGTCCTATATAAATTACATCTGTTTTCTACTCATGCAGACACTCCATAGCCTTGTTTTGGATCATCTCCAGAGGAAACATAGCCTTGTTTTAGATCATCTCCAGAGGAAACATAGCCTTGTTTTAGATCATCTCCAGAGGAAACATAGCCTTGTTTTGGATCATCTCCAGAGGAAACATAGCCTTGTTTTGGATCATCTCCAGAGGAAACATAGCCTTGTTTTAGATCATCTCCAGAGGAAACATAGCCTTGTTTTGGATCATCTCCAGAGGAAACATAGCCTTGTTTTGGATCATCTCCAGAGGAAACATAGCCTTGTTTTGGATCATCTCCAGAGGAAACATAGCCTTGTTTTGGATCATCTCCAGAGGAAACATAGCCTTGTTTTGGATCATCTCCAGAGGAAACATAGCCTGGTTCTCTTGCAGATAACAGATAGCTTTGTTTCTGTCTGACGGAGCGTGGAGGGAAACACCCAGGTGGTGGGGAGTGGAGTGTGGAGCATTAATGGTCCTCTGGAGAGCACGGCGCTTGTAACGCCAGGGTAGTGGGTTCGATCCCCGGGACCACCCATATGTAAAAATGTATGCACACATGACTGTAAGTCGCTTTGGATAAAAGCGTCTGCTAAATGGCATATTATTATTTATATTATAGACCATAGAATTAGGAATTAGAGTACTAGAATGGACATGACCCTTCTTATGATGTGATAAAGGTCAGCCATTTTGGTCAGGTCAGCCATTTTGGTCAGGTCAGCCATTTTGGTCAGGGAGTTGGTCAACCATGGTTTGCCAGAGCTGTGATAAGATATTGTGTAAAATAATGAATTTGAAGACATTATCTGCTAGCTAGCTAGCCAGCCAGTTTTTGAGGATTGATTCCATAAATGTTTCAAATTAACTACCAATATGCCAATCAATCCACAGCCATACACTGGCTGACATCAGTTGATGATAGGACTTAGACAAGTTTTAAATGCAACAAGAACTGATGTTGTATCATATAAAACACTCACAGCTTTTGCAGCAGTCCTCCACTGGACCGCAGGTGGGCAGTGTGGAAAGCACCCTGTGTGTGTGTGTGTGTGTGTGTGTGTGTGTGTGTGTCCAGCTGGTCTGAGCCCCTCCCCCAGGAAGCCCCTTGTGAGTGATTTTCAGGAGACAGTCTGAAAGAACAATACTGTGAGAAATCGTGTGGGGGTGGCTGGGTCACTCTGCACTCAATGACGTCACTGTGTCTGTCTGTCTGCACTCAATGACGTTACTGTGTCTGTCTGTCTGTCTGCCACCAAATGAATGTATGTATCTTGCTGTGTCTAAATGGGTTGGTTGTATGTTTGTGTAGCATGGTGTGCCAGGGCCAGGCCTATAAACTCTGATATAATGGAGTGGTAAGACAAATGGCTAGTGATTGAGACTAAGTATGTATGTGTGTGTGTTTGTGTGTTTGGTTATACTATCCTTGTGGGGACCAGAAGTCCTCACAAGGATAGTAAAACAAGGAAAATTCAGACATTACACCGGTCCCCACAAGGAAAAAGGCTATTTTTAGGGTTAGGTTTAGGGTTAGGGGTTTTGGGTTAGGGTTAGGGTTAAGGTTAGGTTAAGGGTTAGGGTTAGGGTTAGGGTTAGGGGTTTTGGGTTAGGGTTAGGGTTAAGGTTAGGTTAAGGGTTAGGGTTAGGTTTAGGGTTAGGGGTTTTGGGTTAGGGTTAGGGTTAAGGTTAGGTGAAGGGTTAGGGTTAGGGTTAGGGTTAGGGTTAAGGTTAGGTGAAGGGTTAGGGTTAGGGGTTTTGGGTTAGGGTTAGGGTTAAGGTTAGGTTAAGGGTTAGGGTTAGGGTTAGGGGTTTTGGGTTAGGGTTAGGGTTAAGGTTAGGTTAAGGGTTAGGGTTAGGTTTAGGGTTAGGGTTAAGGTTAGGTGAAGGGTTAAGGTTAGGGTTAAGGTTAGGTTAAGGGTTAGGGTTAGGGTTAGGGTTAGGGGTTTTGGGTTAGGGTTAGGGTTAAGGTTAGGGTTAGGGTTAGGGTTAAGGTTAGGTTAAGGGTTAGGGTTAGGGTTAGGGGTTTTGGGTTAGGGTTAGGGTTAAGGTTAGGTTAAGGGTTAGGGTTAGGGTTAGGGTTAGGGTTAAGGTTAGGTTAAGGGTTAGGGTTAGGGGTTTTGGGTTAGGGTTAGGGTTAGGGTTAGGGTTTTGGGTTAGGGTTAGGGTTAGGGTTAGGGTTAAGGGTTAGGGTTAGGTTAAGGGTTAGGGTTAGGGTTAAGGTTAGGTGAAGGGTTAGGGTTAGGGGTTTTGGGTTAGGGTTAGGGTTAAGGTTAGGTGAAGGGTTAGGGTTAGGGTTAGGGTTAGGGTTAGGGTTAGGGTTAGGGTTAAGGGTTAGGGTTAGGTTAAGGGTTAGGGTTAGGGTTAAGGTTAGGTGAAGGGTTAGGGTTAGGGGTTTTGGGTTAGGGTTAGGGTTAAGGTTAGGTGAAGGGTTAGGGTTAGGGTTAGGGTTAGGGTTAGGGTTAGGGTTAAGGTTAGGTTAAGGGTTAGGGTTAGGGTTAGGGTTAGGTTAAGGGTTAGGGTTAGGGTTAGGGTTAGGGTTAGGGTTAAGGTTAGGGTTAGGGTTAGGGTTAAGGTTAGGTTAAGCCTTCCTCATGCTTCGGTTCGGCTTGCGCCTAGCTAAACTCAGCTAGGCGAACTGAACGAGTGTGCTAGCATAGTCCCCTGAAAGACCTTCGCTTGAAAAACGAAATAAAACCTGCAATAGTACTGTTTGTCCATCTTGAGATGCCATAGCCTTCCTCAAAATAGTCAGAATTAATCTAAGATAACTCAAGAAATCTGTCATTAATGTTGCCATTTTTGCTGAGGAGATCTTAGTCACGCAATTTTACATCTAACTAAGATGTTTGGTGCAGTATTTCTCAAGTAAAAAAATTGCCATGAAAACGATTAATCTCTCATTGAATGACAACCAACCCTTCATTGAAGATTCCCTACTGTTGACCAATCACCGACAAAGGGACTTCGGCTACCGAACTTTGGCTTGCTTCGAGAAAGAATGTCTTGTGCCCGAACAGCTGAAAACCAAAACGAACAATAACAAAATGCCGTCATAATATAATATAACACAAACTGTTCCGATGGGAAGCATGCGGACGCCTTTACGGTTAGAGGTTATGGAAAATAAGATTTTGAATTGGAATCAATTGTTTGGTTCCCACAAGGATAGTAAAACAAACGTGTGTGTGTGTGTGGGTGTGGGTGGCAATAATGATCCTCTCTCGTGTGTGTGTGGGTGTGGGTAAAGAGGTCACCTGGCTCTCTCTCTCCCACTCACCACTCCAGAAAACCCACCAGCACTGAACGTTCCGGAATATAAAGTGTGAACCAACATTAGCGCAGTTTAGACCCCTGCTATAGGGAGTGTGCGGGTGAGAGAGAGGGAGTGAGAGGGAGGGAGAGCAGGC
The DNA here is from genome assembly GCF_964263955.1 of Coregonus lavaretus. Classification (NCBI taxonomy): domain Eukaryota; kingdom Metazoa; phylum Chordata; class Actinopteri; order Salmoniformes; family Salmonidae; genus Coregonus; species Coregonus lavaretus. The sequence continues at coordinate 38,193,082 of NC_140017.1, read as the reverse complement.
ATGCCAAAAATCTGAGGGGGCACAAAATACGTGAGGATGTCTAGGGGGGTGGGTCCAGAGAGGGGCTAGGCCCACAGACTGTAAATTGGAGAATTTTGCATTTTTCAAACACCTGAAACAGCTTTTTCCTGCAATCTAGAGCATAATCATTATGCTTAATTCTATATAATATATATATATTCTTTTTTTTTTTATATCTAAGCATACCTCTTGTTGGTTCTTTTTTTTAAAGAATATGCTTCTCTGCTAAATCTGGGTAAAAGACTGAAAGTAATGTGAGTATTATTCAGTACATTTAGTTAATGCTTGACTTTCTAAAGTCTACCAACCTTGCCAACAGACATGCCAGCTAAGATAGTTAGTCAAGCTAGCTACTCTAACGTGATTGACATTCTGAAATGGCTTCTTGGTAGCTAGTTATGAGGTTGGGAGATTGGGAACCTATCTGGGCTAGCTAAAGCCAACTTCATAACATTGCTAGGTGGCTAGTAGAATTACAGAGAAACAACAACAACAACAACAACAACAACAAATGAAAGCTCCAAGCAGCCATGCCGGGGTTCAAGCTGTGGCCCCACCATCAGGAAAAATTGGACACATCACCCTGGGATTAACTACTTCTGTACTCCTGACCACGGTTGGCAGATATCAGAACTCAAAATCAACCAGATCATGCTAAATGCTTTTGATGTATTTTGGAAACATTTAAATGAAATTGACTTCACCTTAAACGTCGTCTTCTTCTGAACCGATCGGAACCAAATTTTCCAAGAGTCTAGCTAAAACAACATGGCCGCTATGAACCAATGAGCTTGCATTAACGTTTTTTCCTGACCAACATCGCCACCATGCAACCAATCGGTTAACTAGACTCACCTCCCTGAGCGTGTGTGTCAACTTCCTTCACCCTGAGTCATGTTGCTAAATTGTACAGTCCTGAGCCTTTTAATCTCACAGGAATTTGCATGTTTTTTAACTAAAACAGCAGAACAAGGAACATATAATAATAACAATAATGAACTAGAACAAATAAAATATGGTTTCACCAGCTTCGCTGCTCTGTGACTTTCAACGTGGCACCGTCATAGGATGCTACCTTTCCAACAAGTTAATTTGTCAAATTTCTGCCTTGCTAGAGCTGCCCCGGTCAACTGTAAGTGCTTTTATTGTGAAGTGGAAACGTCTAGGAGCAACAACGGCTCAGCCGCGAAGTGGTAGGCCACAGAAGCTCACAGAACGGGACCGCCAAGTGCTGAAGGACGTAGCGCGTAAAAATCGTCTGTCTTCGGTTGCAACACTCACTACCGAGTTCCAAACTGCTTCTGGAAGCAACATCAGCACAATAACTCTTCGTCGGGAGCTTCATGCAATCTTAACGCTACAGCTTACAATGACATTCTAGACAATTCTGTGCTTCCAACTTAGTGGCAACAGTTTGGGGAAGGCCCTTTCCTGTTTTAGCATGACAATGACCCTGTGCACAAAGCGAGGTCCATACAGAAATGGTTTGTCGAGATCGGTGTGTGGAAGAACTTGACTGGCCTGCACAAAGCCCTGACCTCAACCCCATCGAACAACTTTGGAATGAATTGGAACGCCGGCAGCGAGCCAGGTCTAACAGCCCAACATCAGTGCCCGACCTCACTAGTGGCTGAATGGAAGCAAGTCCCCGCAGCAATGTTCCAACATCTTGTGGAAAGCCTTCCCAGAAGAGTGGAGGCTGTTATAGTAGCAAAGAGGGGACCAACTCCATATTAATGCCCATGATTTTGGAATGAGATGTTCGACAAGCAGGTGTCCACATACTTTCGGTCATGTAGTATATATACACTACAAGTCTACTATTTTTTACATTGTAGAACAATAGTGAAGACATCAAAACTGTGAAATAACTCATGGAATCATGTAGTAACCAAAAAAGTGTGAGATTCTTCAAAGTAGCCACCCTTTGCCTTGATGACAGCTTTGCATTGATTGGTTCAGGTGTGCCTTCTTAAAAGTTCATTTGTGGAATTTATTTCCTTCTTAATGCATTTGAACCAATCAGTTGTGTTGTGACAAGGTAGGGGGGGTATACAGAAGATAGCCCTATTTGGTAAAAGACCAAGTCCATATTATGGCAACAAGAGCTCAAATAAGCAAAGAGAAATGACAGTCCATCAGTACTTTAAGACATGAAGGTCAGTCAATCCAGAACATTTCAAGAACTTTGAAGGATTCTTTAAGTGCAGTCGCAAAAACCATCAAGTGCTATGATGAAACTGGCTCTCATGAGGACCACCACAGGAAAGGAAGACCCAGAGTTACCTCTGCTGCAGAGGATAAGTTCATTAGAGTTACCAGCCTCAGAAACTGCAGCCCAAATAAATGCTTCACAGAGTTCAAGTAACAGACACATCTCAACATCAACTGTTCAGAGGAGACTGCGTGAATCAGGCCTTCATGGTCGAATTGCTGCAAAGAAACCACTACTAAAGGACACCAATAAGAAGAGGAGACATGCTTGGGCCAAGAAACATGAGCAATGGACATTAGACCAGTGGAAATTTATCCTTTGGTCTGGAGTCCAAATGTAAGATTTTTGGTTCAAACCGCCGTGTCTTTGTGAGAACGGATGATCCCCGCATGTGTATTTCTAACCGTAAAGCATGGAGGAGGTGTTATGGTGTGGGGGTGCTTTGCTGGTGACACTGTCTGTGATTTATTTAGAATTCAAGGCACACTTAACCAGCATGGCTACCACAGCATTCTGCAGCGTTACGCCATCCCATCTGGTTTGGGCTTAGTGGGACTATCATTTGTTTTTCAACAGGACAATGACTCAACACACCTCCAGGCTGTGTAAGGGCTATTTTACCAAGAGGGAGAGTGATGGAGAGCTGCATCAGATGACCTGGCCTCCACAATCACCCAACCTCAACCCAATTGAGATGGTTTGGGATGAGTCGGACAGCAGAGTGAAGGAAAAGCAGCCAACAAGTGCTCAGCATATGTGGGAACTCCTTCAAGACTGTTGGAAAAGCATTCCAGGTGAAGCTGGTTGAGAGAATGCCAAGAGTGTGCAAAGCTGTCATCAAGGCAAAGGGTGGCTATTTGAAGAATCTCAAACATAAAATATATTTTGATTTGTTTAACACTTTTTTGGTTACTACATGATTCCATATGTGTTATTTCATAGTTTTGATGTCTTCACTATTATTCTACAATGTAGAAAATAGTAAAAATAAAGAAAAACCCTTGAATGAGTAGGTGTGTCCAAACATTTGACTGGTACTGTATATATTGAACATACATATTTTTTTAACAGGACAAATCTGAGGGGGCACGTGCCCCTGTGCCCCCTATGGGCATGACGCCTCTAAGAGACAGCGAGAAAAAGAGGGAGACTGGTGGGATTACACATAATGGACTTCCCTCTTGCTCACAAAGAAACCCACTAAACGTTTCCACCAAGGGTACATGAACTGGTCTAGGCAAGCGGGAACCGTGGGCGGCTCCTTTAAGGGCAGACATCCCCCGAATGAGAGACAGTGGATCCTACAGTGCAGTGTGCTTCGAGCGGATATGGAGAAAATGGAACGGTGCCGCCGGTAGCCTCCTGTATCTGTCTAACTGCTCGTCGAGGATAACGATATGAAGACAAGTAATGTATATTAATGGCCTTGATTGGAGAACAACAACAACAACAACAACAGCAATAACAACAAACAACAGAGCAAGGATCGGCTCCCCGACATCAGCGTAGCGCCATGCAGTGAGTCGGACATCGAGGTGAGCGCTGCTGCGTTCATGTTTTCAATTTTGTGGCTTCCGACCTGCTTGGATATTGCTGGAAGCTTTTTAGCGCCCATTCTAGCCTACTAGTTGCCTTTATGATCGCCAACCTGTAACCTAGGCAACGTTCCACATATAATTGTATTTCTAGGCTATGATAAGGTTTGCTTCGTGCTTTAGTGAGGAGGGCAGCTAGGCTCAGCGGCTCACTGTGTTCGCTCCAGGTGCTGAAGGATAGCCGTCTGTCCATTCGACTCGCCAACGCGCCTGGTGCTGAAACGCATCCATTTAAAAAAACATTATTGCGACACACGGGTAGCCTAGACCGTAACAAACTTGATTGATGCCTATCTTATTACACCTCAGTGATTGATGCGCTTCCTCAGAGAAGCCTCAAGACATTAGCTATTTGGGATTGAGGGTCGCGGTAAGGGACTTTCCCCATAATCCATTTAGCGGATCGAGGGGTAGGTCTCTGGTCACTGACCATAACAGAGACCATTATAACATTCTGTCTCCAGCAGTCATGGGCAATCACAGGGACTGTCTGTGTCCTGGCCATGCGAATAGTCTCTCTGTTAACGGTCATTAATTGACGCGGATTTCGGGATCCGTTCTTTCACTGGCAGAGTCGGCGCTCAGCCATTCAGCAGCCCGTTATTTCTCATTCATGAGTACCGCCACCGCGCGCACATGCTACCACAGCATATTGATTATTCCCATTGATTAAAATGCCTAGGCTACTAGGCTAGTCATATCGTTTACAGTTCTTTCTAATTGGTAACGGCTTATATAGGCATACTGTTATACATTATTTTTGCTTTTATTGCGGCCTGTTTTATTTGCTAGACTATGATCAAACAGATATGCTACCGTGAAAATCAAACAACCACCATGCCACTTAATACAACAATGTAGGCCGACCTAGTTTTACAAGTGATGGTTTTGTTACCATTCTGTAAAAAATGCTCCAATCGCCTGTTAGTTCACATAATTAATTATCTGATTATGGCCTATGTATGCACCGTTCATAATTTCAGGGTGTTTTGGTCATCTGTGAAATACATTTAGTGGGTGAGAGGGACAGGAAGCAGAAACTAGTCGCGGAATGCGCGTCTCCCACGCTCTATCCTTTATCACGGTTGGGCCATATGGAGGCACGCTGCACGAAGGACCGCCCTCAGCTCGCTCAATATTTACATTAGCTCTGTTTGTCTCCGTGCCCTTTCTCACCCTAGAGGACATGCTAATTAGTGTGTTTAACATGCACAGTGGCGTGTGGCTTGTTATAAGTGGGTCCTTGTTTCTTGTTTTATATCACTGGAGGTGTAGTCTTACAGTGGGCACATTCAGAATTAGAAGGAAATAATAGATTCCTTACAGGAGTATTTTTTATAATACAGCACTCCTCAAATGCATCATTTCCAGGTGTTTGTGTATTTACTCACAGTACATTATGCTTGTAGCATGACTCAGTGTTTGGTCATAGATTAAGTTACGCCTGCCCTGACTACTGTCATCATGTCAGCCCAGTCTGACTCTATCAGTCTTTATAAGAGAGGCTGTATCAGTTAGATCTGTTGCTAGGCTACATCCCACTTCTACCAGGAGAGAACATTCCTCTCTCAGACAGTTGGTTGAGAGTCAGGAAGCGGCCAGCAGGGGTTATCAGAGGTCAGGTCAAAGGTCATAGTGTGTGGTCTGTGATGATGAGGCCAGAGCGGGTGAGGGTTGTATAACTCTGACCTCTGACCCCTTTCTTACCTCTGGAGGTCTTATCTACTGGCTGGCTCTATGGGCTGTCATCCTTTCTTCTGGATGTCTGATGCTCCCTCTCTCTCTCTGACATTCTTCTCTCAGTCTGTCATCCTTTCTGATCCTCCCTCTCAGTCTGTCATCCTTTCTGATCCTCCCTCTCTGTTGGTCATCCTTTCTGATCCTCCCTCTCTGTTGGTCATCCTTTCTGATGCTCCCTCTCTGTTGGTCATCCTTTCTTCTACCCATTAAGCCCACTTCCATCTTTGGATTCAAATAAAATTGAAAACAAGAACACATTTCTGCTGTTTTGTGATGCGTGATTTGAAGGAGTCAGGTGCAGGAGGGTAAATCACACTATACAGAGTTTATTCCGTAATCCAGCGTAACCAGTCCAGTGTGCAAAACAGGCGCACTGGAACAAACATGCACACGTTTGGCATTGAGAAGCTAGCAGAGAATACAGAGCAAGGGAACACAGGGAAGTGAGGGCATAAATACACAGGTGAACAGGTAGACACAGGTGACACCGATAGGATAATGATTAGTCCAGACTGTGAGTGAGGAGGTGCCTAAGGTTGTCGGGGGATGACACCTAGTGGGTCGCTCCGGAACTGCGACCCCCTCCTGTATCAAGCCACCCTCCCCCTCTGACGATCCCGCTGGTGAAGAAACCGGATGTGGAAGGTCCTGGGCTGGCGTGGTTACACGTGGTCTGCGGTTGCGAGGCCGGTTGGACGTACTGCCAAATTCTCTAAAATGACTTCGGAGTCGGCTTATGGTAGAGAAATGAACATTCCTGCCAATTGCACGCTCCCTCAAAATTTTAAACATCTGTGGCATTGTGTTGCATGACAAAACGGCACATTTTAGAGTTACCTATTATTGTCCCCAGCACAAGGTGCACCTGTGTAATAATCATGCTGTTTAATCAGCTTCTTGATATGCCACACCTGTCAGGTGGATGGATTATCTTGACAAAGGATAAAATGCTCACTCACAGGGATGTAAACAAATTTGTGCAATTTTTTTTTGAGAGAAATAAGCTTTTTGTGCGTATGCAACATTTCTGGGATCTTTTTATTTCAGTTCATGAAACATGGGACCAACACTTTCCATGTTGCATTTTATAATGTATGTTTGTAAGTTTTGAACATTTGTAAATTAAAGGTGGGCTTTTTTCGGAACACCCATTATCTTAAAGGGTACACTTGGTACCCATTAGACCCAGTCTGCACATATTTGATCAAATATTTTTAATGTCTTATTAAAGTAAAGTCATAAAACTTTACATGAGAAATTAATCTTTCATTTTATATAAACTTTTCTTACAGAAATTACGGCAGTATATGTTAGAAATGTCTAAACTTAGATTTTGATGGGCTTTAATAGGTGCAATTACCCTACCTCCCAGAGGAAACACATGACTTCTGGATCTAGTTCTGTGTGGTTGTGGCCGTGTGTGTTTACATTCTACCCTTGTGGGCCGATGTGTGAACTGTGTTGCGTATCTGACTGTCTGTTTCTGACTGTCCGTGTCGACCTATCGTGTATCTTATGTTTCTGGTTGTGAATTTGGCATGTGTCATTTCCTGCTCGTCCCAGCAGTCACTTCCTGTGTGTTGTACAGTATGTTTGTACTGTACTGTAGTAGAGCGAACACATGACTTGTCCTGGTCGGGATAATCTTAGAAAGCATGACAGGGCCCAGAGTCCCTGGGGTGGGAGGATGCCATCGCCAGCAGCCCACTTCAACCAATCAGAGGGAGGGAGAGAGTCCACAACCCACAGCCCTGCTGGCAGGGAAGTCCTCAGAGCAGTGTGTGAGTGTGTGTGTGTGTGTGTGTGTAATAGTGCTGCAGTATTAATCAACATGATGTACTGAACAGAACATCTCCTTAGAGGACTGGATAATATCAGATCGCCCAGCTCACATGTCTCCTGGTCAATGTGTTTAGCAGGCTGGAGTTGCCTCCCTGCCTCTGCTCCTAGTTATGTCTCTTTCCTGTCCATATTCTCCTGGGTCAGTTACTGTTACCGTACTAAAACCATCTGATGAACACACAGCTACTGTTGCTGTACTAAAACCACCTGACAGAGATATCAGCCATATCCTCCTGGGATGGGGGGCTGCTGTAGTGTACTGTACTGCCAGAGAGTAGAACGGATTTATGGTTGTGAGGTCTGGGGTCCGCTCACCAACCAAGAATTCACAAAATGGGACAAACACCAAATTGAGACTCTGCATGCAGAATTCTGCAAAAACATCACCTGTGTACAACGTAAATCACCAAATAATGCATGCAGAGCAGAATTAAGCCAATACCTGCTAATTATCAAAATCCAGAAAAGAGCCATTAAATTCTATAACCACTTAAAAGGAAGTGATTCCCAAACCTTCCATATCAAAGCCATCACCTACAGAGAGATGAACTTGGAGAAGAGTCCCCTAAGTAAGCTGGTCCTGGGGCTCTGTTCACAAACACTAACAGACCCCACAGAGCCCCAGGACAACAACAACAACACAATTAGACCCAACCAAATCATGAGAAAACAAAAAGAGAATTACTTGACACATTGGAACGAATTAACAAAATAAAACAGAGCAAACTAGAATGCTATTTGGCCCTAAACAGAGAGCACACAGTGGCAGAATACCTGACCACTGTAACTGACCCAAAATTAAGGAAAGCTTTGACTATGTACAGACACAGTGAGCATAGCCTTGCTATTGAGAAAGGCCGCCGTAGGCAGACCTGGCTCTCAAGAGAAGACAGGCTATGTGCACACTGCCCACAAAATGAGGTGGAAACTGAGCTGCACTTCCTAACCTGCTGCCAAATGTATGACCATATTAGAGACACATATTTCCGTCAGATTACACAGAATTTGAAAACAAACCCAATTTGGATAAACTCCCATATCTATTGGGTGAAATACCACAGTGTGCCATCACAGCAGTAAGATGTGTGACCTGTTGACACAAGAAAAGGGCAACCAGTGGAGCACAAACACCACTGTAAATACAACCTGTTAGGTTCTAAACAAACCGAGTAAAACTCACGGACGATTAGTAAAGCTCAACCAAGTTTATTCACCCACTGGGTCCCACAGCTGCATAAGACAAAAAACATGTTCCAACCAGCACAAGTATATATACCCCTATTTGGGTGAAGTATCCTCCCTTCCCTCTAAACATTACATGTTTATTGCTAGACAGGAAGTTAAGTGATGCAGGCAATAAACTGCTCCTTCTCCCTTAATGTGACCTGATCTCGGCCCACATTCCTCACTGATCCACACCTATCCACCCTTATCAGTGACCGCGACCATATGATTGCCTTTTATGCCTTAGTAGCATTCCAAGCCCCCTGGCTCATATCCAACCTTAATTGACCCCACCATATACATTCATCCTACAGATAACCATTAACTTCTGGTGTATAAACCAGACTATGGCACTCCTCGTGTCTATGGGAGAACTGATGATTAACAGTATTTCAAGTTTAGAAGTCAGAACCCATCAAACCCATATTTATGGTCACCCTGCCAATAAAGCCATTTGAATTAAATTGAGAGAGAGGGTGTGGATAGGGAGGGGTGGGGGTATAGAGAGAGAGGGTGTGGATAGGGATGGGTGGGGGTAGAAAGAGAGTGTGGATAGGGAGGGGTGGGGGTAGAAAGAGAGTGTGGATAGGGAGGGGTGGGGGTAGAAAGAGAGTGTGGATAGGGAGGGGTGGGGGTAGAAAGAGAGTGTGGATAGGGAGGGGTGGGGGTAGAAAGAGAGTGTGGATAGGGAGGGGTGGGGGTATAGAGAGAGGGTGTGGATAGGGAGGGGTGGGGGTATAGAGAGAGGGTGTGGATAGGGAGGGGTGGGGGTATAGAGAGAGGGTGTGGATAGGGAGGGGTGGGGGTAAGGAGGGGATGTACTTTAGACAGGGAAAACAGGGGGTGTGGTTAAGGGATGTACATTAGGAAGGGACAACAGGAGGTGTGGTTAAGGGATGTACTTTAGGAAGGGACAACAGGAGGTGTGGTTAAGGGGGGAGAATGATATAGAATAGATGGGTAATGGGGTTTGTAGAGGGAGAAATGGGGACCCTCTGTCTGTGTGTGGGTTCATTGTGTCTGTCCACGGAAAGGCTGAGGTCTTTGTTTTTGAAGTGAATGATCTGTAAATGGTGAGTGAATGGAACAGTGAATGGAACAGTGAATGGAACAGTGAATGGTTCAGTGGTGTAGGGTTCCTATAGTCTCTTCCATCGTGTCCATTGTGTAAGGTCTTCAGGGAAGGCTAGAGGGTCTGTTCTGTGTGTGTCAGGGGTCTCTGTTCAAGGTGGATGAAGGGTCCCTAGCCCCGAGGTCCTGGAGTAGGCCTTCTTTCCTCTCTGTCCCCAGTGGCCTCTCCACCTACACACATACTAAATCATCTACACACACACGCACACATTGTTTTAGCAGCTGGACCATGGAACAAAAACATGACCCCTCTTCTCTTCTCTTCTCTTCTCTTCTCTTCTCTTCTCTTCTCTTCTCTTCTCTTCTCTTCTCTTCTCTTCTCTTCTCTTCTCTTCTCTTCTCAAATCAAATCAAATCAAATCAAATCAAATCAAATCAAAATATATTTTAGATTTTAGATTCTTCAAAGTAGGCACCCTTTGCCTTGATGACAGCTTTGCACACTCTTGGCATTCTCTCAACCAGCTTCATGAGGAATGCTTTCCAACAGTCTTGAAGGAGTTCCCACATATGCTGAGCACTTGTTGGCTGCTTTTCCTTCACTCTACGGTCCAACTCATCCCAAATCATCTCAATTTGGTTGAGGTCGGGTGATTGTGGAGGCCAGGTCATCTGATGCAGCACTCCATCACTCTGCTTCTTGGTCAAAAATCCCTTACACAGCCTGGAGGTGTGTTTTGGGTCATTGTCCTGTTGAAAAACAAATGATAGTCCCACGAATCACAAACCAGATGGGATGGCGTATCGCTGCAGAATGCTGTGGTAGCCATGCTGGTAAAGTGTGCTTTGAATTCTAAAGAAATCACAGACAGTGTCACCAGCAAAGCACCATCACACCTCCTCCTCCATGCTTCACGGTGGGAACCACACATACGGAGATCATCCGTTCACCTACTCTGCGTCTCACAAAGACACGGCGGTTGGAACCAAAAGTCTCAAATTTGGACTCCAGACCAAAGGACAGATTTCCACCGGTCTAATGTCCATTGCTCGTGTTTCTTGGCCCAAGCCATTCTCTTATTATTATTGGTGTCCTTTAGCAGTGGTTTCTTTGCAGCAATTCAACCATGAAGGCCTGATTCACGCAGTCTCCTCTGAACAGTTGATGTTGAGATGTGTCTGTTACTTGAACTCTAAGAACTTATCCTCTGCAGCAGAGGTAACTCTGGGTCTTCCTTTCCTGTGGCGGTTCTCATGAGAGCCAGTTTCATAATGGCGCTTGATGGTTTTTGCGACTGCACTAGAATAAACTTTCAAAGTTCTTGAAATGTTCCTGATTGAGTGACCTTCATGTCTTAAAGTAATGATGGACTGTCATTTCTCTTTGCTTATTTGAGCTGTTCTTGCCATAATATGGACTTGGTCTCTTACCAAATTGGGCTATCTTCTGTATACCCCCCCTACCTTGTCACAACACAACTGATTGCCTCAAATGCATTAACAAGGAAAGAAATTCCACATCTGTTAATTGAAATGCATCCCAGGTGACTACCTCATGAAGCTGGTTGAGAGAATGCCAATAGTGTGCAAAGCTGTCATCAAGACAAAGGGTGGCTATTTGAAGAATCTCAAATATAAAATATATTTTGGTTTGTTTAACACTTTTTTTGGTTACTACATGATTCCATATGTGTTATTTCATAGTTTTGATGTCTTCACTATTATTGTACAATGTAGAAAATAGTAAAAATAAAGAAAAACCCTGGAATGAGTAGGTGTGTCCAAACTTTTGACTGGTACTGTATATATATAGTGTATTGTATTATCTGGGGACCCTCCATGTTCAGTATTGTAGTATATGGGGACTCTCCATGTTCAGTATTGTATCAGTATCCACTGGGCTCCAGATCTCAAACCCACTACTTCCACTTCCTCTACCAGCTTCTCTGGCTTGAGTTTCATGCTGACTGTGTGTGTTTGTGTCTGTGTGTGTGTGTGTGTGTGCGTGTGTGTGTGTGTGTGTGTGTGTGTGTGTGTGTATACAGTCTGTCCGGTATCCTTGAGAAAGGCACATATCCTCTTCTTAGCGGAAGGGCATGATCTTGAGAAATGCCTCTCGTCATGTGCGTTGTGTTTCTGCTGAATGTGCTGAATGCTGGACCACCGGAGGTTTTTAAATAGCTGATATCGACTCACAGCAGTGGCGGTCAGTGCTGTTTAAGATTAGGAGGGGACTACGTTTTCTTTTTTATGAGCTTGGCCTTATTTCTATTACAGCATATTGGATGACTGTCATTCATATTCCATTCACCCATCTCAATGTAACAGCGCTAGGTTTAGGCTACCACTACTACAATGTCCCATATACCCTTTACGAGGTTGCTACAACCTAGCCCACGAATGAAAGTTTATAACTTGGAGTGATCAAGGTGACAGATAGTGACACATTCAATGCACACTCTTGCCTGCATCTAGCTATTCTAGGGTGTAATTATTAGTCCAAACGGTTGCAAACGGGAGTTTCTATTGGACAAATTCAGGTAGGCTCATCCCCTTCTCATTCCGTTTGCTTCCGTTTCAGAAACTTTTTTCAACAGAATCGGCGGAATGAACCCCTGATCACGCGCAAATACAGTTCACTTTCATAGCAGCCACATACAAACAGCATGATCACTTTGCTTGTTGTATAATTCCTTCTCGCATCTATGCGCTCTCCTCCTCTCACCTTTTCCCTTCGCTTGTGGACTTCAGTGCACAACACAACAGTGGAAAAACCTTTCCAAGCCAAACCTTCATACCATAACCGCTAACCGCTACACACAGCCTACATCATTGTCACTATATTAGCTAATGTCATAGTCAACATAGCTACTAGAACTAACGCGTTAGTAAACCCGCTACAATCACATGGTACAGTGTACAATCAGCAAGCAGTTTAGCAGTTACAAGGGCGGGCCCCGGTGGCAATAAATTAATAAAATGAAAGCTTACCTTGACTTGGAAGAGTTCCAGTGTTGGATAGCCTTAGCCTCTGTTTGAGCCTTGTGTTTGAGTAGGCTAAACTAGCTAGCTGTGATAGTTAGCTAAGTACGTGAAAGTGAAAAACGAAATATAGCTAGCTCTCTCTCTCTTTCTGCTGCTTCTCCTTAATTTTTGAAGTTTGGAGGACGTCCTCTGGAAGTCGTCATGATTACTGTGTAAGTCTATGGAAGGGGGTGAGAATCATGAGCTTCCTAGGTTTTGTATTGAAGTCAATGTTGACAGAGGAGGACAGAAAAAATACTGTAGTGGTAGTGGTGCTACCCCAGGGAGTGCTGTTGAGGATACTGTACACCTTCATTGCAAAACAGTGTGTTTTAATCAGGTATTTGGTGACGTGAATATATTTAGTATAGTTTTATCTAAAAAGGATAACATTTTTAATGTTTCACTATTTTTATGAAATTCCCTGAGTAGGCTGGTCCTCCCCTTCCTCCTCTGATGAGCCTACACTGGCTCACAGAGGAAGCTAGCTAATTATTACAACACTTAGTGATCACCGGTCGATTCAGCTTAATGACACATCTCACATGGCACCCATGAGACAGCACTTATCAACAAGCTAACAAGGCACTTATCAACAAGCTAACAAGGCACCTATTAACAAGCTAACAAGACACCTATCAACAAGCTAACAAGGCACCTATCAACAAGCTAACAAGGCACCTATCAAGCTAACAAGGCACCTATCAACAAGCTAACAATGCACATATCAACAAGCTAACAATGCACATATCAACAAGCTAACAAGGCACCTATCAACAAGCTAACAAGGCACCTATCAACAAGCTAACAAGGCACCTATTAACAAGCTAACAAGGCACCTATCAACAAGCTAATAAGGCACGTATCAACAAGCTTATAAGGCACGTAACAACAAGCTAACAAGGCACCTATTAACAAGCTAACATGCACCGATCAACGAGCTAACAAGGCACCTATTAACAAGCTAACAATGCACATATCAACAAGCTAACAATGCACTTATCAACAAGCTAACAAGGCACCTATCAAGCTAACAAGGCACCTATCAACAAGCTAACAATGCACATATCAACAAGCTAACAATGCACATATCAACAAGCTAACAAGGCACCTATCAACAAGCTAACAAGGCACCTATCAACAAGCTAACAAGGCACCTATTAACAAGCTAACAAGGCACCTATCAACAAGCTAATAAGGCACGTATCAACAAGCTTATAAGGCACATAACAACAAGCTAACAAGGCACCTATTAACAAGCTAACATGCACCGATCAACGAGCTAACAAGGCACCTATCAACAAGCTAACAATGCACATATCAACAAGCTAACACGCACCTATCAACAAGCTAATAAGGCACCTATCAACAAGCTAACATGCACCTATCAACGAGCTAACAAGGCACCTATCAACAAGCTAACAATGCACATATCAACAAGCTAACAAGGCACCTATCAACAAGCTAACAAGGCACATATCAACAAGCTAACAAGGCACCTATCAACAAGCTAACAAGGCACATATCAACAAGCTAACAAGGCACATATCAACAAGCTAACAAGGCACCTATCAACAAGCTAACAAGGCACATATCAACAAGCTAACATGGCACCTATTAACAAGCTAACAATGCACATATCAACAAGCTAACAAGGCACCTATCAACAAGCTAACAAGGCACCTATCAACAAGCTAACAAGGCACCTATCAACAAGCTAACAATGCACATATCAACAAGCTAACAAGGCACCTATTAACAAGCTAACAATGCACATATCAACAAGCTAACAAGGCACCTATCAAGCTAACAAGGCACCTATCAACAAGCTAACAAGGCACCTATCAACAAGCTAACAAGGCACATATCAACAAGCTAACAAGGCACCTATCAAGCTAACAAGGCACCTATCAACAAGCTAACAAGGCACCTATTAACAAGCTAACAATGCACATATCAACAAGCTAACAAGGCACCTATCAAGCTAACAAGGCACCTATCAACAAGCTAACAAGGCACCTATCAACAAGCTAACAAGGCACATATCAACAAGCTAACAAGGCACCTATCAAGCTAACAAGGCACCTATCAACACGCTAACAAGGCACCTATCAACAAGCTAACAAGACACCTATCAAGCTAACAAGGCACCTATAAACAAGCTAACAGAACTGAGTACCGTCACCTCAAATGTTCTTCTGCTTGAGTTCCTTCACCTCCTATAGAATATTGGCTCAACAGTATTGAGGAGTTCCTGAATGGTACCGGCACCCAAAATGAGTACTGGCACCTTTTTCTGTCCAAGTCAAGCACTGGCCAAAACATGTATATACCATCAGATAGAATTCCTAGTAAGCAGTAGGGACGGGGTAGGAAAATGAAAGGGATATATATTGACATTAATAATAATCATAATAATAATACATTTTATTTGCCAGATGCCTTTCAGGACGCTCAAGTACATTTTACATGAAATCTAGTGCTGTACATAAAATGTCATTTAGGCCTGTGTAATGAATTTTAATTGTGCTTTATTATTTATCAGTAAAAAACAATACGTTGTAACAAAACAAACAAAACTATCAACTTATCAATTTCTAAATAATGGGTGGGTTCTGGCACGTCATTTCACACTGATACCATGTGCAGTAAACAGTAGCTATCGCTGTGTAGGCTAGGCTACACTGTGTAAGCTACTCACCGTTAGCTAGCTAGCTAAGACTCAATAGCCAACTAGACTAGCAAAAACAAATAAAATGGCCAAAAAGTTCACTATTCCATTTTCTTCAAGAGGCCGTGTATAGAAGAGGATGTTGGAGAATTTGATAAGTTATTTGATATCAGTGATGAATGGCCTCCAGTCCCCCTCTATATCCAATCCCTGATTGCATTGATCTAATCGAGGGCCATAAAGACAGATTCAGTACATTCAGAGACAATGATCACCACTAAAACGCTGTTTTTATTCAACAATTTTAGAAATTATAAAACACGCTTCTCCACTTCGACTCGCACTTTCTTCCTCCCTCTGCTCAGATATGACTATCATTCCTGTGAAGAAAAAAAAAAGAGTTATTTCAATTCATGCTCCGATGTGCCTCGCAAGTAATAGGCTATAGCAACTGACCTCTGACCAGTGTTGTCATATAGCAACTGACCTCTGACCGGTGTTGTCATATAGCAACTGACCTCTGACCAGTGTTGTCATATAGCAACTGACCTCTGACCAGTGTTGTCATATAGCAACTGACCTCTGACCAGTAAGTATTTCACTGTAAGGCCTACACTTGTTATATTCGGCGCATGTGGCAAATAAAATGTGATTTGATTTGAATACTATCTCCTGAAATTAGTTTAGGTGTAGTTTCGATGGGCCCTCATCAGCAGCACAGGCCTGAAGGGCAGGGGGGGAAATTACATGTCCTGGAAAAACTGCTTATAACACATTCTGTTTGTGATATTAAGATTCTAACAACGATCATGTGTTAGATTCAAGTTTCAAGACTTATTTAGGAAGTTCTCCACTCTCCTAGTGTTAAATGATTACATTTGTGGCCGCCTAGCCTAGCCAACTATCTCCTGGTCGCTGAGCCAGTGAGAAGTTGTCTATCCTATTGTTATTATTACTACTTTAAGAATCCTCATCAATCTACACACAATACTTCATAATGACAATGCGAAAACAGGTTTTTAGAATTTTTTGCACATTTATAAAATATTTAAAACATAAATACTTTATTTACTTAAGTATTCAGACCCTTTGCTATGAGACTCGAAATTGAGCTCAGGTGCATCCGGTTTCCATTGATCATCCTTGAGATTTCTACAACTTGATTGGAGTCCACCTGCGGTAAATTCAATTGATTGGACATGATTTGGAAAGGCACACACCTGTCTATAT